>NC_071657.1:66912320-67281070 GCF_014839835.1 Dryobates pubescens | reverse complement strand
CATATTCCTTTGCACTATGCTTTTGGAATGCATTTAAAACACAGAGTCCAAAGCAGAGGGCCAACCTTCTTGAGGTGGCCTAAGATGTAGCTTCTTCAGGCTGCCAGCCACAATCAATAAATCCCATCTGAGACTGAAAACAGACAGGAAGGAAGACAAGTTGGGAAATCAAAAGGGTTTTTTTTTCAAGATTAGAAACCTGGGGTCTAAAGTTAGTGTTGCCAGGAATAACTATGCTCTCTCTTCTGGGTCAAAAAAAGATAAGGTTAAATATTTCCTGAATAAATAGCATCTGCCTTTCGACAAAAACTCATGTTGCAGCAGTGATTTTAACTGGCTGAGCAGCACAGTGTTTTAGCAGTTGCTCCTTGCAACTCAGCAGAGGAAACATGGTCCTTCTATGCTGTTGAAATCTCAATATATAGTGTATATCAGGAATGCAAATAAAATTAGTTGCATTGCAACCACTAATCACAAGGCAAAGTGGAATACAGGATTGGAGATATTTCGAGTGGACCTTTAAGTGCAGTGATAATATGGAAGCAGAAGTAAGCAAATATAAAAATACCAAGATGCTGAAAGAAGGAGTGGCCAGTGAGGCAAGGCAGACCAGAGCAGAAGGCAAACTGTGGGAGGCAGGATAATTAAGTTCCTGGAATATGTCTTGAAAGTGGAAACTTAGTGTGTATTTTCCATGTAAGACTCCTAACAAGGACAAGTCACTAAAGCTAAGCTTCTCAGTATCTGTGAGACTTTGCTGCTACTTTTACTAGGTCACATTTCAGGTGGCTTTTTACAGCGTGTACTACAACATAGCCAGTAAATTGCAGCAATATTAAAGCAGTGTCCTGCTACCGTAAAGTCTTACTCTTCTACAAGAATGGGCAATTTCAGACCACAGCTGTCCCCTCTCCCCCTGTTTTTATAATCTTAAACATTTTAGGCAATCATCCCTTGCAGTGGGAAATAGCAAATACAGCTTTTGGAGAAGTAACACTTCTGAAAGTATCCAGTCTGCTGTTAGAGCACGAGAGGGTAGTTGCAGAATGAATGGTGAAAAGTTGCAGCACTGCCCTGATTTCCTCTTAGGAAGCTCTCTGCAGAGCATGGCAGAGCTTTAAGAGCTTATTTGCAGAAGAGATACAAAGGAAAAACATAGTATATGAATCACTTACTCAGCACTGGTTAGGCCACACCTTGAGTCCTGTGTCCAGTTCTGGGCCCCTCAGTTTAGGAAGGATGTTGAGTTGCTGGAAGGTGTCCAGAGAAGGGCAACAGAGCTGGGGAGGGGTCTGGAGCACAGCCCTGTGAGGAGAGGCTGAGGGAGCTGGGGTTGCTTAGTCTAGAAGGAGGCTCAGGGGAGACCTTTCTGCTCTCTACAACTATCTGAAGGGAGGTTGTAGCCAGGTGGGGGGTGGTCTCTTCTCCCCAACAACCAGCCTGGAGGACAAGAGGACACAGTCTCAAGCTGCACCAGGGGAGGTTTAGGCTGGATGTTAGGAAGAAGTTCTTCACACAAAGAGAGATTGGCTATTGGAATGTGCTGCCCAGGGAGGTGGTGGAGTCACCAACACTGGAGGTGCTTAGGAAGAGACTGGATGAGGCACTTGGTGCCATGGTTTAGTTGATTAGATAGTGTTGGGTGATAGGTTGGACTTGATCTCAAAGGTCTTTTCCACCCTGGTTAATTCTATTGTATTCTATTCTACTCCATTCCATTCTATTCAATAATTCTGTGACTGACAGATGATAGCTGCATTACAGATCTACAGTAGCAAGCTGAGTATGCAGCCTCACAGGCACGAGTTAGGCAGAGAAGGGGCACATTGATGAGCAAGGAGGTCTGGGTGCAAAAAAGAACATTTGCTACCATTCTGCGTCAGAAGCATGTATCTTTATGGCTGGTGTGCCTTTTAGCCAGTCTTGTAACAAATGCAGGTATTTTATACTTCAGTTCCCATTCTGATTTCCATAAAGCAGCGCTATCTGTTGTCTAATCTAGGTCTCACTGACACAGACAGGGAGAAGAAGAAATTATCTGTAAGTACATGGCATTGTCATTGACTTCCTTTGCCCAGTCGTCCTGAAACTAATGCCCAGATACAGAAGAACTCTTCATTACTAAATTAAAAGAAACAAAAGGTCTTGTATTACAGGACCTCATCAAGGGGTGGTGGTTTTTATTGGCAAGAGGATTTGAAACAGGGACTTTGCTTTCAGGCTTCCAATGCAAGAAACCATGCTGGACATTCCTGTGTTCCTATATGATCTGGTGTAGGAGGGTTGTTCTAGATGATCTTTCAAGGTTCCTTCCAGCCCCTAACATTCTGTGATTCTATGATTCAACATAGTCAGGAGCATGTTGTGTAGACCAGATTATCGGAGAGAAAATAATTGTGGTAGCCCAGAGGACATAAGAAACATTTCAAACATGCCAAGTAGAAAGCATACAACAAGAGAGGATGAAGAGCTAGACAGATTTTCCTTAAGGTGGTCCAAGGCTTGGACTTTCTTTCTGTTAAAAGTGTTGTTATTTCAACAATATAATGAGCTTTTCAGATGCTTTCCAACCACTGTCGCTGGTGTGGCAGCTGTCAGCTGCTCTTTGCCATCTTTAGGATGCACTTGAGTAGCTATACTTGTGAATTTACTACAGTTATATTTTGACATCTGCGCATCAATTTCCCTTCAAAATAACCTTTGACAATGGTGAAGTTCCTTTCCACATCGTATTTTGACAGAAAATATCAAACCCATTGACAATCACTTAACAAAAAGGGCTACACCTGTGAGTCCTACTTTCATCAATTTCATTGTGTTATCTCACCACACTTTACATGTCTGCAGTGGAGACATTACATGTGATTTACTCAGTCTAATATGCTTTTACAGTTAGCTGGGAGAGGTAGGCACAATGGGCTGCTGTTGCAGGCACTTCAGGATGAGATTACCCAAGCCATTCCCTGCATGTCTTCTGCATCTTCTTGTCTCCATCATGCATGATGGGATACTAGTGTGACACTGTTGTCTCACAAAAAAAGGAATAGAATAGAAATAGAAATAAGGTAGAATAGAATAGAATAGAATAGAATAGAATAGAATAGAATAGAATAGAATAGAATAGAATAGAATAGAATAGAATAGAATAGAATTAACCAGGTTGGAAAAAACCTTTGAGATCAATAAGTCCTAACTATCACCCAACACCATCTAATCAACTAAACCATGGCACCAAGCACCCCATCCAGTCTCTTCCTAAACACCTCCAGTGATGGTGACTCCACCACCTCCCTGGGTAGCACATTCCAATGGCCAATCTCTCTTTCTGTGAAGAACTACTTCGTAACATCCAGCCTAAATACACTTGCACACACCTGCAATCACTCTGACAAGCCCCATTCAGGAAGTCCTTTCAGCAGCTTTGTTGTGCTTTGGGATTAGTCCTCCGAAGTGTCTGCTTCTTTTCCAATCCATTGTCTGAACAGCTGCTTTTAAGAGGTGTCCATCTTTGGTTAATCCAAGCAATGCCAAATTGCAGGCATTTTGTTACTCAGGAAACCAGTGTGATTTTTGTTTCAGTTGTGGCCTCAGTATAAGGATTGCTGAACCTGAGGAAAAATACCATTAAATGCAGGTTTTGTGAGGCTGCAAGATCTCATTCCTAATTTATGAAAATTTCAGTTAATTTAGAGGCCTTATGGCCCTTATTGTCTCAGCTAAGAGCTTCCTGATACATGTATTAAAACAGTCCAGAAGTACTAACTGGCAAGTAACTGCAGATGAGCTTTAGGAATGCCAAACCACAGCAAAGGAAGGGTCCAGCCACTTCATAGGCCTTTTTCATCATTAAGAGGTGTGATTCAAATAGCCCTGCATTTAATGATATTTTCCCTCAAGTTCAGCAGTCTTTAGGCTGAGGCCATAACTGTTGTGAGTTTATTGATATGTTTTCTTCCTGCAAAAAAACAAAGTCTTGTAAAACTCACACTGAAGTAAATGCTCTTAAAGGCTGCCACAGTCTTTAACTGCAGCAGCCTAAGATGAATCATTGTAGGAAGTGCCACTTGCAGTGCTATATATTAAATAAATAATGAAATAGCTTGTATTTAAATATGTATTAAATGCATTAAATTGCATAGCAGAAAACCAAGCAACAGACTCAGTGGAGTTAACAGGAATCTTATTGCTCCCATGGGATTTAGTCTCTGCGCTGGACTGCAGGATTCTTTTCCTTCACAGTCAAAAATGTTGGCTGCAGAAATCTATACATCATATGTTTCTGTGCAGGAAGTCATTGGACATGGGAAGGTCAGGATTTACAGCATCACAGCCTGCTAATTAGTACATAGTGCTTTTCTGAGTATTAATGACTCAGTGAATGATCTGAACTCAAGAGAACTTTACATGTCACAGAGACCGAAGGGAAAAAAATCATGAAGGAGAAATAAAGCATCAGACTGCAGTCAGAATAAAGAACAGGTGTTGCAGGGCAATCTCATGCAGGAATGAAAGACACCTGAAATTAACTGAGGTGAGATCCTGGCTTCTTTAGCTTCCCCATGCAATTTATGGTGCTTAACACTTGACTTGTTTGGCTTCACCTTGTTAAAAGTTTTTCTTGTGAAATTACAGCTTTGGCTATCTAGGCTGCCTAGTTTGGATTCTTACCATTCTGATACTTAGTTTATTAGAAAACACTGCTGGCTTCTCCAAGTCAAGTTTCCTTTCCCACTGTGACCTGCTTTTTTGTGCCTTCTTGTCAACAATTATCTTTTTCGTGTCTTTGAATTTAACCACTTCTGCTCCATGTTTTCAATGATGGAGCATAACCTACTGTCTTGGCAATTCTTTTACCTCACCAGATGAATTATTTGATCCAAAGAATGCAGGGGTATGGGTGGAAGGTGGAGTATTGCTGTCTTCATTGCACATGGTTCGGGTCATGAATGTTGTTCTTTCAGCATCAGAATGAATGAATGTTTTGTAGTATTTCCCCAGCTATATTCACATCAGCTCCTTACTCTCAAGCTGCAATAGACCTGTATGCCATGTCATTTTTTAAAAGAGAAAAGCAAGCCCACAACCAGAAATAGCAACTGCATCATAGATGGGGCTCAGACCCTTGCAAGAAATAATCCAAGCCAAGAAATATGAAGAGCTGTTACTTAAATAACTGTCAGAGAGAAGCAGAGAACAGTGAAGATGTAATAAGGACGACACCAAGCTGGGGGCAGGAGTTGATCTGCTGGAGGGTAGAGAGGCTCTGCAGAGGGACCTTGACAGGCTGGACAGATGGGCAGAGTCCAACGGCATGAGATTTAACACATCCAAGTGCCGGGTTCTGCACATTGGCCACAGCAACCCCATGCAGAGCTACAGGCTGGGGTCAGAGTGGCTGGAGAGCAGTCAGGCTGAGAGGGACCTGGGGGTGCTGGTCGACGGTAGACTGAACACGAGTCTGCAGTGTGCCCAGGCAGCTAAGAGGGCCAATGGCATCCTGGCCTGCATCAGGAACAGTGTGGCCAGCAGGAGCAGGGAGGTCATTCTGCCCCTGTACACTGCACTGGTTAGGCCGCACCTCGAGTCCTGTGTCCAGTTCTGGGCCCCTCAGTTTAGGAAGGAGGTTGACTTGCTGGAACGAGTCCAGAGAAGAGCAACGAAGTTGGTGAGGGGTTTGGAACATAAGCCCTACGAGGAGAGGCTGAGGGAGCTGGGGTTGCTTAGCCTGGAGGAGACTCAGGGGTGACCTTATTACTCTCTACAACTACCTGAAGGGAGGTTGTAGACAGACGGATGTTGGTCTCTTCTCCCAGGCAGCCAGTACCAGAACAAGAGGACACAGTCTCAGGCTGCGCCAGGGGAGGTTCAGGCTGGATCTCAGGAAGAAGTTCTATAGAGAGAGAGTGATTGCCCATTGGAATGGG
Organism: Dryobates pubescens; assembly: GCF_014839835.1. NCBI lineage: Eukaryota > Metazoa > Chordata > Aves > Piciformes > Picidae > Dryobates > Dryobates pubescens. The sequence continues at coordinate 67,275,146 of NC_071657.1, read as the reverse complement.
CTGCCTGGGGAGGTGGTGGAGCCGCCATCACTGGAGGTTTTCAGGAGAAGACTTGATGGGGTGCTTGGTGCCATGGGTTAGTTGTTTGGGTGGTGTTGGATTGGTTGATGGGTTGGACGCGATGATCTTGAAGGTCTCTTCCAACCTGCTTTATTCTATGTATTCTATGTATTCTAAGATCATCATACAGTTGACTTAGCAGCAGTGAGGAGAATTTAGAATAGAATAGAATAGAATAGAATAGAATAGAATAGAATAGAATAGAATAGAATAGAATAGAATAGACCAGACCAGGTTGGAAGAGACCTCTGAGGTTATTGAGTCCAACCTATCACCCAACACTATCTAATCAACTAAACCATGGCACCAAGCACCCCATCCAGTCTCTTCCTAAACACCTCCAGTGATGGTGACTCCACCACCTCCCTGGGTAGCACATTCCAACGGCCAATCAATCTTTCTGTGAAGAACTTCTTCCTAATGTAATCATAATCATTATTGTTACTATTATAGTTCTAATCTAATTATTGTAATAATTATTAATAATAACATTTGTTGTCATTGGTGTGTTTGGGTTTTTTTTAATTATTATTTTTCACAAAAGCCACAGCCATTATGCTCTATAAGCAGAGAACTGGCTAGCCTTGCTTGTCTTCCTAGTGACAAAAGTCCTCAAGTCAGCTCCCACCCTGATCCCCTGGATTTCAGGGATGCCAAGGTGTCAAGCATTCCAGGAAAAATAAAAGATAAAAAATTACCTGATTTACCTTCATTTGGTGCTTTTGAACCAAAAGCCAGTTGCAAGTAATGTATTTAAGAAATTAGAGCTGTGCTGGTAGACACTTCCATGACAATTGGAAACCCCTTCATCCTGAGCCATGTGCAGCACAAAGCCGTTGTTCCTCTTCTGGAAACCACAGAGCACTAACCTTACCTTACAAGTTTAGACTGTGTCACCACAGAGCACCACCTTCAGCCCTGGTACCTGGGGGACAATTGCCACATGGACAGGGGCAGGAGGACTTACAGTGTTGCCCTAATCAACCAACAACAGCTGAAACAGTCATAATTTGTAAGGAAAAGGATTTGACAGATGATTGTTTTGAAGGCAAGAAAGCTACCTACACTTTAAGTTACTGTCACAATAGGTTTCACCCTTCAGCCCTCACTTACTTGTAGAGAACTATGATGGCTTTTCATCAACAGACGTGAGATGTGGGATGGAAGGACGAGAGGGATTACTTAGACAGAAATCTCCCATATGTGTTTGGTAATTTGAGCATGTAGGTATTCAGCCAAACAGCTCTCCTTCTTTGCTTCTTATTTGAGAAGGACTTCACCTGCCTTAGAGCATAGGAACATGGCCAATGAAGTGGCTCAGTCTGGAGCTGTTTTGTGCTGCTGAAGTATAGCTGGAAACAGAGATCTGTTGCCTCTTGTGAATCAGATCCTGCTTTCCTTCAGTCTATCCATTTTTCCTACAGTAACTTACACTTACTGCCTTACAGTTCTCAGCTCTCCTGGAATAAATCCCAGCTCAAAGATCCCTCTGACCAGAAAACTCTTTAAGTGCTATTAATAAACAGGGATAAATAAGCCCAAGTTCTTTACTTACAGAGCTGTTTGCACTAAAACACTGCCCAGCAACTCAATCAGCATGGCACACTGCAGAAATAAGACTACCTACCACAGACTTGGGAGTCCCCAGACTCAACCCTTAGATGCACAGCTTCTGCAGCACACAAAGGAGCAGAGCAAATCTTACAATTCCTTTTTAGCACTCACACAGAGAAGGTCAATACAGAGGCTTTATATTTTTAAACAGAGACCTAAGTCACCAATTCTTTCCGTTGTATGCTCCTGTTGCGGTGCGGGAGAATGAACTGTCAGCACCAGACTGTGCATGTGTTTCTAGATTGAAACTGCTTATTGACTTCAATGCAGCTGTGAAGATTTATGCCAGCTAATGACTTGGCTGAGTTAGATTCAAGCTGACAGGATTTTAACAAAATTTGACATTATCCTGGCAAGCAAAAACCAGCACCACTGACACTTTTTGCAGCACGGGAGGGAAAGCAAGCTTCCAAATGCATTCTGCATACACCACCTCCTGGAGGCCCTGGGAACATCTCCACTTCCCAAGCCGCTGAACTCAGGGGATAGTTTCTCAGCAAAACCTGCGCTTCCAGAAGTTCACATGTGAATTCTAATCTGCTAGAATTTGAAATTCATGTGCTTCACAATGAATAATTTTATTTCATCTCCCTCTGCACCCCATAAATATTCACTAGTTTGTTTTCAAAAGCTCAAAAGCCCATTAACCAAGTTATGTATTGTTTTGGTTTGGTTTTATTATTGTTTTAGATTTCTGTTTGGTGTGTGCTCTTTTTTTTCCCACTGAAACTTTGATTAGCACTACTAATTGCATTTCTTTTATCAGTGGGTCATGAAAAAAATCTATTAGCAGCTAGAAGACCACTTAAGTGTGTTGGTTACATAAGGCGAAGCAAAATTCTGTTGCCTCTTATGCAAAAGACAGAAGACTGATTGCACAACAGCAGATCTCTAAAAGCATGTCAGTTCTTCAGAGCAGAGCAGACCTACTCCTCTCCAGAGATTAGCAGCTGAAACTCAACAGTTTTTCAAGGTTCTGCAGCAGTTCCCTGGCAGAGACCGTGCTGACACTACCGGCCTTTCTGCTGATACACAGGATGTCCATTAAACACCTCACTTGGTCTTACACCATGTAACCAGCACTGTCGTGGGGCAGAGCTACTGGAACCTGTTCATTTTTCCTCAGAAGTTGTTGTAAAAGCTAGGGAAATGTTTTCAGCTGTGATTGCCCTATCTGTACTCTATTAAAATTAAAAAATCAGTACTGCAGGTGGTGGCAAAAGCTGAATCCATGTTAAATCTGCATCTGTCACTGCAGGGTGCAGTCGCTGGCAGTGCACTCCACTCTACAGTGGGTTGTGCTTTTCACATCTCCTTCAAAGAATAATTCATGGAGTTGAATTTTGGAAAGGAGAGGCTAACTGAATGAATGGTGAAATCATTTTTAATGATTGGAGATGCCAATTAGAAATTGAGTTCCTGAAGCATTTTCCCTCCAGCCAGCTATCAAGATCCACAGAACAGTTCTGAATCAGATTCAGGGAGGCTGTTACTGTACCCTGCCAATCAAGTACTGGGAGAGCATTTCCTAGATTTCAGTCACTCCATTGCTTATAGAAAATGGCCATAATTTCAATTCTCACACAGTTGTTCTGTTTAGACCTTCCTTCTCTCTTCACAGCTCCTGGCAAGCTCAGACTCCATGGGATCAGAAGGCAATATTGTGCTGCCTGCTTTTTTTTTTGGAGCTGAGACCATCTTTTCGCTGTATTTATATTCTGAACACCTGGGGTTCTTACACGCTGCAGAAGTACATGACAACCAAGTGTGATGCAAACCTCCAAATGATAGCAGACATAACAATCAGGCAAAAAGTCTTTGAGGCAGATCTTCTAGCTGTGCAGCACAGAAAGGTCATACAGAAGCCAGAACCTGCTAGAAAGATCTCAAAACCCAGCAGCACTGTTTTGGAGTATGTCAGGATTAACCGCTGGCAGCACCTCATGCATTTTCAGTTTTCAATCCCAGCTTGCATAAGATATTTCTATTTCTGAGTGTTTTCAAGTCTGTGTCTAGGTGTTCTCAGCCTGACTGATGGAATTGAATGCAGTGCAACTGTATTATATAAACTGGAATGTGCCAAATAATGCAAAACCCCTGACGTTTGAGGTTGTATTTTCCTGTTTCTGCTCCTGTGGTTTTATCACATCGATATTTTCATGCATAATTGGCACCCCAAGCCATAGATGTATGCAGATGCTCAATTCTTGTCAACATCTTCCCAAACAAAACAAATTCTTCACTTCCCACTCAGCAGATGTTTTAACAGCAGAAGACAGAAACCAAGATCCAGAAGTAATGTGCCAAGGCAAGGGATCTGGTAGCTGCAGTATTTGCATTTGGAAGTAAGCAGCACAAACATCACTTGTCTAGTAGCTCAGTGCTCTACAAGGAACAGAAGACTGAGCAGTTGTAAAGCTTTTCCTGGTGCTGTTAGAGAAGCTGGATGGATATTCTGTGGAGCTCTTGATTTTCCTTAAACACTTTCATGACCTTCCTGTCTCAGTGACCCGTCATCCATTTCACCTCCTCAGCACTGGGAGGCAATCACATTAGCCCTTGTTTTCTTACATAGTGTAAGGAAACATTAGCTCTTGTTTGTGTTCTTATTCATGTTATGTTTTCTTAAACAGTGAGACCTGTTCTTGGAAATACTGGCACATGAATCCCACAGAAGGTACTATCCTTAGAGGTCACAAGGACAGCATTAGTACCCCAATTCTAGAAACGATACTCCCTCTCAAAGATCTTTCTCATGCAACTTCATCCTTCACTTCCCAGCCTCAGGAGGAGACTTGATAGGGTGCTTGATTGCATGGTTTAGTTGATTAGGTGGTGTTGGATGATAGGTTGGACACAATGATCTTGAAGGTCTCTTCCAACCTGGTTTATTCTAGTCTAGTCTAGTCTAGTCTAGTCTAGTCTAGTCTATTCAACTACGTTTCCATGTCCTCCTTCCAAAGATCTTACAGGTCTTTTCCAACCAAAACAATTCTGTGATCCCATGATTTTATGAAGGTGGGTCATCTTTCTGAACCATCTGTCCCTGACCTATGCATCAAGATCCTCTGTTCTTGGCATTCCATGGCCCTGAACCTCATTCCATCACCCATCTGAACCTCTGAAGTCAGAGTTCTGTTTCAAGATGAGCAGTGCTTGGCCTCCTCTGGCACTGCATCCCTCTGCTGCGAGGGCTCTCATAACCACCTCTTGAGCTTGTCCCAGGTACTGACACAGATCCAGATGGGAGGTGGCCATGTGTCTTACAACTTGATGTGCAACAGCTTTTTCAGTGCAGACTGAAAAAAGGCAGTGATGTGCCTGAGTAGTATGACCATTCCTGGTATACATCATACAAAACTCAGCTTACTAATATATCCCCAGTCTCCAGTACTTAAATTGCAAAATTTTATGTTGTTCACTGCTAGAGCCTTCACCTCTTTTGGAGAGACACTAACAAGCAACACTAAGCTTTTCAAACCCTGAAAAGCATTGGATTTTAACTTCCCCATTGATAACATTTATATCCACACTGTTGCACTGCCCAGACCCTTGGCATTACCCTGCTTCTCCCACTTGCAGCTTGGCTGGCACAGTTTGCAGTTTGCTGTGGTGTTGTGCTGGCATTGCTAGCTAGCATTCAAGGGGCTGGTTGCAGGCTAAACATCAATGCTTAGCTCCCATGCCCTGCATGGAAGAGGAAGCCTGGGAGTACAGAGCTAGCCTACTGGCTGAGGACCAATTATAATCAGAAGCAATGACCCTTTTGAAAAAGCACATGTTTTCCTTCAAACAGGAGGTCTGGCAGCTAAAGAGAAGAAGAAGGAGGGATATATCGTCTGTAGCCATAACTATCCTTGCCTCTTGTTCAATGAATTGTCAAGCTAGGACTTGACTGTCTGTAGGTCAGGACAAACCTTCTTCTTTTGACATCTTACATCCTTAGATGTCTGAGTTTGGAGGGACCTTGTCAGTGCCAAGAAAACTCATGTCTGAAGATGGATCAGCAACTATTGCATTCTGGTGAGACCCCACCTGGAGTACTGCCTCCAGTTCTGGATCCCCTATTACAAGAGGGATCTGGAGGTGCTGGAAGGTGTCCAAAGAAGGGCCACGAGGATGAGCAGAGGGCTGGAGCTGCTCTCCTATGAGGACAGACTGAAAGAGTTGGGGCTGTTCAGTCTGGAGAAGAGAAGGCTCCCAGGTGACCTCATTGTGGCCTTCCAGTATCTGAAGGGGGCCTCCAAGAAGGCTGGGGAGGGACTTCACAGGATCTCAGATAGTGACAGGACTAGGGGGAATGGAATGAAGCTGGAGGTGGGGAGATTCAGGCTGGAGTTGAGGAGGAAGTTCTTCCCCATGAGAGTGGTGAAGCCCTGGAATGGGTTGTCCATGGAGGTGGTTGAGGCCTCATCCCTGGAGATGTTTAAGAGCAGGCTGGATGAGGCTGTGGCCAGCCTGATGTAGTGTGGGGTGTCCCTGCCCATGGCAGGGGGTTTGGAACTAACTGATCCTTGTGGTCCCTTCCAACCCTGACTGAATCTATGATTCTATGATTCTGTGATTTATATTTAATCATACTTGCATCACCAGGAAATCTCCAGGTACTCTACACATATAAGAAAATATATACAGTTCCTAGTGCCCATTTCCTGCTTTGTGATGGTTATTTGCCTTTGACACTGATTTAGCTTTGAATGAAAAAGCCACTGTATTCCCACATACTAGAAATGCCTTTCATTTGTATAGTTCTTTCTTCCCAGTAAGATGGCTCTATATACGGTATTACACATTTAAAAAAACAAGTTACCGTCTCCCACAAATTATCAGTTAAAAAAAATAAATAAATTATTCTTAAAAGATTATTCTTCAAATTCTAATTCTTCAGAGTTGATCATTTTTCAGAAGCCCTAGGCATTAGGATTCCATTACAGATTTAGAATAGAATAGAATAGACCAGGTTGGAGAAGACTTCAGAGATCATCAAGTCCAACCTATTACCCACCACCATCTAATCAACTAAACCATGGCACCCAGTGCCTCATCCAGTCTCTTCTTAAACACCTCCAGTGATGGTGACTCCACCACCTCCCTGGGCAGCACATTCCAATGGCCAATCTCTCTTTCTGGTAAGAACTTCTTCCTAACATCCAGCCTAAACCTCCCCTGGTGCAGCTTGAGATTGTGTTCTCTTGTTCTGGTGCTGGCTGCCTGAGAGAAGAGACCAACTCTCACTGGGCTACAACCTCCTTTCAGGTAGTTGTAGACAGCAATAATGTCTCCCCTGAGCCTCCTCTTCTCCAGGCTAAGCAACCCCAGCTCCCTCAGCCTCTCCTCATAGGGCTTGTGTTCCAAATTTAAAGAAAACATAGACTATTTCAGTACAGGACTCTTTAAATATAAGAAAAAAACCACATGAAGCAGAGCATGAGAAACAGAAAATCTATCTGAAAAAAAAAGTAAGGCAAGACTCACAGGAAGAACATGATACTTCCCTGTCCTGTAAGGACACAGATAGCTGTGTTTCCATCTTTTCACAGAATCCTCCCAGGGGAGAACTACAGAAAGCAAAAAAGCAACAGTCACATCTGATGACTCTTGTTGCCATCCTGAAGTTTTTAACCATTGCCAGTCTCAGTAGATCAGCAGTGAAGGTAGTGCACCTCGTCCATTATCTGCTTTTGGCAATGTTTTGTGTTGTTAACCCACAGTTCACAGAACTGGAAGCAAACCTTTTCCTCATCTGGATAAGCAGCAGTAAGGAGGAAATAGAAAGTCCCACAAGATGTAGAGGATTGAAACTCTATTAAGATTTATCCTTTGTAAAAGGAGTCAAGAGTCATCAAATGCAAAGCTGCAGACATAATTATGCTTAAGAAAAAGCATAATTACCAGAAGCAGGTAGAGCATCAGATGCAAAGGATCACCAGATAATTTCCCAAGGCTTCCCTCCAGACGTATGGTGTTGCTAGAGACAGGATATTAAGCCAGATGGACTTTTAATTTGATGCATGTTCAGTGTTGTCATCCTTTGTGGGAAATTTGACAATGTACCAAACACAATGTAAAGCATGGACAGTCCTCAGTAAAGGATTTGGGACAGAAAACTGCATGAAGGTGCAGTTTACCCTCTCTCTTTTGTACCAGCCTATCTCATAGAGGCTTCAATATTTGTATGGATGTAGATGTTGGTGGCAGTTTGAGTGAGGGATACTTACCAGTGTAGTCAGACATCTGCAAACTTGGATGTTGTACTGCAGCTGGCAGCACTAGGTGGGCCACAAATACCACAACAAACAACTAAGTTGCCTTGGAAGGTAGCTGCATGGCTCAGTGGATTTTTCAGTCTCTTCACTGAAACTGCCAGAAATAAACCCTAAAAAAACAGTATTGTGACAAAGAGGGACACAGAGTGCATGGACCCCACTCCAAACTCATCCTTTAAACAGGGCATCCTCAATGTCTTGAGACTAGACCTAGATTTGAGTTGACAGGATAGTGCTGGAAATCTCCATGATGTATTGTCATAGCACAAATCTGTTATTTATGTCTTCTGGCACTTGAATGCTGCTTCCACACTTCCAGGCAAGAACATTTCCCTCTGCGCCCACAGTCCTTATGGCACAGCATGCACTACAACCAGCTCCTTATGGAGGCACACCCTGCACTGCTTGTCCCATTGTCATTCAGACCAGGACACCTCAAAAAAAGTATGGAAAGACTCCCACCATGCCCAGTCTTGCATTTACCTGCATGGCTCATTCCCAGGGTTGCAATGCAGAGACCCAATCAGCATTGTTAAGGCACCTGCCCACCTTACAGGTGAAAAACACCAAAATACAGTGTACTCATACCTTTCAGGACATCAAAACACCATCCAAAATACCTTTTTCCATTCCACTTCAGACTAAAATAGATGACTGTGTTGACATGCTACCTGTGTTATTCTTGAAGAACCTAGGAATGCTGTTTGGTCCATAAAATCATGAGAAGAGAGGGGAGGGTCTTCTGTATGGCTTTGTGTTGCCTTACATTCTGTTCTACATAGATGATAATGCTGTGACCCAGATGGACTGATGGAATTGCCTCTTTTATTGGTCTTTGCAAATCAGAGCGTGGCCATGATATGAGATCATCATTCAAGCTGCTATTGGTGGTGTGCACAACACTACAATCTTGAATTGGAGACTGGATGGGGCGCTTGGTGCCATGGTTTAGGTGATTAGATGGTGTTGGATGATAGGTTGGACTCAATGATCTCGAAGGTCTTTTCCAACCTGCTTTAATTCTATCCTAGTTTTTCTGTGGACAGTAGCAGCAAAGACAGCAGTGGTCTGTGGTATGGTGTCTAGACATCTAGAAATTAAATACTGGTGCTACTCTTTTGCAGAAGCCTAAGTCTCATCCTTAAAGAGTCAGTGAAAGGCATTCTATCAAAACAAATCTGGACCATGGGGTCCTTCACTGACTACCTGGAGCCCCAGAAAGTAGGTAGGAAACCTAGAGCCTTTTTAAAAGATAAATAACCCAGCTAACCACCTGGATTTGGAGGTTCAAGGTGTCTCAAGGGAAATGTGTGTCACATGTGAAGGAAATCCTGGGGGTACACAAACAGGCTAATCAGTCACCTGGCAAATGTTTTCAACCTTTGTTTCTGTGATAAGGGAAAGCTGACTGCAGGAAAACACCAGAGGCAGCTCTCTGAATGCTGAGCACTTTAGACAAACTGTTCAGACAAGCCCAAGGTACCAAATGTGAAGGTGCCAATTGATTCTGCTAACCTGTAATTTCATCTCCTCAGCTCCACCACCCATCCCAAGGGTTTCGGTTTGGAACCGTGCGAGAAAGCAGCGCGGAAGACTACGTGAGGCAAAGCTTCCCAGAGATGCACGAGTACATGCGACGCTACAACGTCCCTGCAACCCCCGACGGAGTGGCATATCTAAAGTGAGCCTCTGCACACAGCAGCACAGCTGGTCCCTCAACCAGAGTGCACAGCAATGAGATGGTGATGGGTTTCCCACTTTCGTTGTCACCTACCCCACAAAACAGTAACTGAAAGAAGTGTGGCAGATAGAGAAGAAAGCACGTAAACACCTGGAGGGAGTGACACGTGGAGAGCAAGCTAGCATAGTACCAACTGGAGTGTTTTCAGGGGAAGCAGTGCTTCACAGTGACTGCTGGGGTGTCAACATGTAAATCCTGGCAGGTTTCTGTGCTTTGAAGCACTTCACTGAGCAATGGAATGCACTCATTAAAAAAACATCTCAGGCTAATCAAAAGCTGTGAGTGAGGCTCCTCAGCATCTTCAGCATGCTGGGAGGAGAGAAGGTTCTCAGAGAGAAACCTTAAAGCATTTATCATTAAAATTAATAAAAGAAGCATTGTACTGGTAAAAAGTAATAAACACCAGGCTTTCTTGCTTTAGGGCATCATGTTATCACTGTGTTTCAGAAATATTTGTGCCAGATATCTAGGGTCACACAGTTGATTCACTCTGCCAGGAAACAGGAGAGGTGATAATAAGCCTGAAATAATTCATTCATTTTACACATAGAAGTTGTATAACAGATGGCCTGAGAATTTTCCAGCAGAAGTTGCTTCCCATTTACGTCTTTTTCCTGGACCCATTCTAATCATAATTAAGATACATGGCAGTTTCTTTGGGTTAGACTGGAATCAATCCATCCAAATCCATGAAGTAATGGAACCATATCACGAGGATGCCTGGATCTTTAAGGTTAAAAGAGTAGAGAGGGCAGTCCCTGGATCAGGTGAGAACAGGCACTGCAGCTGTTCTTCTATATGATCATTTTATGCAAGCATGCTGTTCATAAATGGTGAGTGAAATTCAGTCCTCTGTTCAGTCATGAAGACTGAACAGAGACAGAAGTTGCATTTTTGCCCTAAATTGCTAACTTTAACATCAAAAAAACCCCAATCCAACCCCAAAACAAGACAGCACTAACACTTTAACACTATTTTAACATTTCCAGTAAAGCTTTGTACTTTCAATTGTGTCAAAGTCTAATAAGTTGCAGTCTATTCCATCTTTCAGACCAGTAGTATTTTGGGGGAGCAAAGTCAGTCCTACACCTGCTGCCCTGCTCCAGATGCACAAAGTTTGTATTTCATGCACAATTCTCTTCTTCAAAATATAAATGAGTTTTATATGCAAAATAGCAGTCCTCAGTGTCTGTTTTCAGTCATTTTCCAGAGAGCTGCATAGATAAATGAGTCTTAGACTGTGATGAGATTCTGTTTGTGACTTTGATGTTAAATACAGGCATGATCCAGAGAAACTCGATGCCTTCATCATGGATAAAGCACTCTTAGATTATGAAGTATCAATAGATGCTGACTGCAAGCTTCTAACTGTGGGAAAACCCTTTGCCATTGAAGGTAATGCTCAGTTTTGTATCATAGTGCCCTGTTGCCCATGTGTTACATTTGCTTGCCTGTGGTTTGGTATTCTCAGCAGTAAAATTCTCAGTGATTAAGCAAAACAAAAGCTTCACCCCTTTTTGTGGTTTTTGAGCTTTCATGTCCCTTGTACCATCTGTTGCCATGCTCTGTGTAGGAGCTATTCAAAAAGGTCAGACAGTCCCTCTCTAAACAAGTAGCAGGCACAGTTCATTTCACTGCTTGCAGTGAAGTAAGGTAGCTTTTGAAAGGAGTCACGCTTGTTGTAGGCTCCCTTTCATTACAGGTGTTCAAGACTCAGTAAAATGATGTTCTAAATGCTGTTCTACAGTTTCATTCTCACCCGAAGCAGATAAATAATCCCATTTAATAATCCCATTTAAAAGATCAGTTTAAGTTTCTCACTGACTCTAGCTAATTGAAGATAAGGGAGCCTGCCCTGCCTGGTGTGTGGCCTCCTTCAGCCCTCATGTATTGGCAGGGACAGTTTGGAAGGCAGCATGGGAGCAAGGCTTATCTGAAAGCTGCCTCCAGCATTGGTGAGGACATCAACAGCTATTAGACTTCAGGAACAACTTTAGTGATGGATGGCCAGTGAAAATGATTGAAGCTCTTACTTTCCCTCCAAGGGCAATCACTCTGGACGTTCCCATCACGCATTAAAACACCCTTCTTCAGAAATGCTCAAACCTGATTGAGGAAGGCAATATCCTAAATGAAGGCCAGAGGAAGCTGGGCATTTTAATCATTTCAGCTACAAGTCACCAGCACTAGGCATTTTGTACAAGACTCCTTTTTGTTATACCTCATCAGTGTCTCCCATTTGAATTCACACCACTGACCTGAAAGCAATCCATTTTCTTCTTTTCCTTTCGTCGTGGGGGAGGATGGAAGCACAGAGGACTGATCAGGCTGCAGCAGGGTTTCTGTGTGTGCAGCCGCATATTATTTCACCATGTGTATGCAGCTTGATAAACCTTCCATTTCAGAAAGGTCAGCTTTGCTGAAGCTTTCACAACTTTGAATCAAGTAAAGCAAATTGCAATACAGGGGGAAAAAAAACACAACACAAACTGTATGTTTTTACATAACCGGACTTCATGTCACCTAATTATGGAGCGCCGGAATGTGCAGGCAGTATTCATGAACCCCAGCCGTGCCTTCCCTGAAACCATTCCTTCAGTGTTAGCAAATATATTCAGGTGGAAATACAGGCACAATCTACAAAAATCAGCAGCAAGGGGGACTATTGTGTTTAGAATAGAATAGAATAGAATAGCATAGAATAGAATAGAATAGAATAGAATAGAATAGAATAGAATAGAATAGAATAGAATAAACCAGGTTGGAAGAGACCTTTGAGATCATCGTGTCCAACCTATTATCCAACACCATCTAATCAACTAAACCATGACACCAAGCACCCTATCAAGTCTCCTCCTGAACACCTCTAATGATGGTGACTCCACCACCTCCTCGGGCAGCCCATTCCAATGGGTAGTCACTCACTTTGTGTGAAACTTCTTCCTAACCTCCAGCCTAAACCTCCCCTGGTACAGCCTGAGACTGTGTCCTCTTGTTCTGGTACTGGTTGTAGGTTGTGTGTCCTACTGTTGTAGGTATGTGTATCACCACATCAATTTGCATCATTGCAATGCAAGGGATAGGATAGGATAGGATAGGGTAGGGTAGGATAGAATAGAATAGAATAGAATAGAATAGAATAGAATAGAATAGAATAGAATAGAATAGAATAGAATAGAATAGAATAGAATAGAATAGAATAGAATAGAATAGAATAGAATTAACCAGGTTGGAAAAGGCCTCAGAGATCATCAAGTCCAACCTATCACTCAGCACCATATAATGAAATAAACCATGGCACCAAGGGCCTCATCCAGTCTCTTCCTAAACATCTCCAGTGATGGTGAATCCACCACCTCCCTGGGCAGCACATTCCAATGGCCAATCTCTCTTGCTGGGAAGAACTTCTTCCTAACATCCAGCCTGAACCTCCCCTGGCACAGGTTGAGACTGTGTCCTCATGTTCAGGTGCTGGTTGCCTGGGAGAAAAGACCAACCCCCACCTGGCTACAACCTCCCTTCAGGGAGTTGTAGACAGCAATAAGGTCTCCCCTGAGCCTCCTCTTCTCCAGGCTAAGCAACCCCAGCTCCCTCAGCCTCTCCTCATAGGGCTGTGCTCCAAACCCCTCCCCAGCTTTGTTGCCCAAGCTGCTGTGTTGGCTAATTTACCACTCATACATGTAGGAGGTCAGTTGGTTTGTTTGTTTGCTTTCTCCCTGTGTTTTGTTTTAATGTTGTGCTTTTTTGCACCCCACCCCACCTTTTTTTTTTTGTAATTAAAGGAGACAATCTGAAATTCTGAATTCTGAGCTGAAAAAAACCACAAAACCAACAACAAAAAATCCAGTGGACTAGAAAGCAATCTCTGCATAACAGTTGGCAGGCATCTCTGCATGCAAGTGCATGTCTCTCAGTCATGAATTGCATTTGTTTTTTTAAGGTCAAAACCCAGATTCTGCAAATGAAAGACTGTATTTGCAGTTACTGAATCTGTTTCCACTTACACTAAATTCTTCACCAGCATTTTAATGTGGTAAAAGACAACACAGTGGCTAAAACACTTATTTGTTACTGTCTGACAGTCCATGTCACTGCCAGAGCAGAACTACATAAACGGAAAGAATAGCCCCGGGGCTTTGAATTGCTGTGTTACAATGCAGGCTGTTCCCATATACATTTATATGCACACAGCTCATCATCATGGGAAGGAAATGTCATATCTGACACCACAGTCACATCCACTGATCTAAAAGTGTAAAGAGATCATAGTGGCTTACTTGACATTAAGGCCCTTGTGCTGCTAAAACAGAGTCAAAAAGAGCTCCTAGCAAGGGTATGCAGAATGCTGTGTTTCTAGGGATAAGACAGATTCATTCATCTCTCTGTACCTCCATCTTCAGTAAGGTATGTCCCAGTTTTACATATTTCTTTCGTGGCATTAATAATTTTAGACTTGCATATCCTGTTTCATTCATGCTCTTTGTTTTCCACTTCAAGAAGTCTCATCTCAACATTCTCAGGCCTCATAAGCCAGCATCCAGGTTTCAGCTGCCTTGCAGAAACAGAAAGCCACTCTGGCAGCTGATAGCTGGAATTAACATATTTTAGCAAAAAGTAAACAAGACAGAGAGAGATGATTGTGTTGTTTTTCCTTCTAGGATATGGTATTGGCCTTCCCCCCAACTCTCCACTCACCTCAAACATCTCTGAACTGATTAGCCAGTACAAGTCCCATGGTTTCATGGATGTTCTGCACGACAAATGGTACAAGGTTGTTCCATGTGGGAAAAGAAGCTTTGCTGTCACAGAGGTAAGCAATGGCCTTGGGTCACATGAATGAGGATTTGCTCAAGTTGTCAGTTACAATATGCAGGAGACATGCACGTGTGAGAGAGATGGGCTGCAGCTGAAGGGAAGCGTTACTCTTCCAAAGGAAGAGATGCTAAGCCCAGCAGCTCTCAGATCGCAGCACAAGGAGAGTATCAGCAAGGCTGTGCTGCTAAGTTAGGCATGCAGTGCACGTATCAGGAGAGCACTTCTGGAAACAAATGGGCATGTAACATAGCATTAAAAAAAGTGATCTGGCACACTGCACAACAAATCTATCCAATTCCACTAAATTATGTGCATCACCATCTACAGGATCTGTCAGTGATTCTGGACCATCTCACAGGGGAGTCACAGCTGAAATAGATATCAGAGAGACCTAGGAGAGAGTGGGAATTCAATACCTGCCAAATTTCTAATATAAGCCTGATCACTTCCTAGTATGGTGGCAGCTGCTTGTACCAAATACAAGACTTCATCCTAAGACAGGACTTCAGCCATGTTAAGTACAGAAGAGAAGCAGGTCTTATGTCTTAAGCAGATCCTCAGGAAATGGAAATAAATCTGATATCAAATCAGGGGAGTTATGCTAGCTCGTGGCAGCTGAAGATGTAGGCCATCATTTATGTGAAAAAGACCCTTTCCAGAAGAGCAGTTTTTCATCAAGTTCCTTAGGCTGTCAAGTCAAGAGAGGGACCTTGACAGGCTGGACAGATGGGCAGATTCCAAGGGCATGAGATTAAACACTTCCAAGTGCCAGGTTCTGCACATTGGCCACAACAACCCCATGCAGTGCTACAAGCTGGGGTCAGAGTGGCTGGAGAGCAGCCAGGCAGAAAGGGACCTGGGGGTACTGGTTGACAGTAGGCTCAACATGAGGCAGCAGTGTGCCTAGGTGGCCAAGAAGGCCAATGGCATCCTGGCCTGGATCAGGAACAGTGTGGCCAGCAGGAACAGGGAAGTCATTCTGCCCTGTACTCAGCACTGGTTAGGCCACACCTTGAGTCCTGTGTCCAGTTCTGGGCCCCTTAGTTTAGGAAAGATGTTGAGGTGCTGGAAGGTGTCCAGAGAAGGGCAACAAAGCTGGGGAGGGGTCTGGAGCACAGCCCTGTGAGGAGAGGCTGAGGGAGCTGGGGTTGCTTAGCCTGGAGAAGAGGAGGCTCAGGGGAGACCTTATTGCTGTCTCCAATTGCCTGAAGGGAGGTTGTAGCCAGGTGGAGGTTGGTCTCTTCTCCCAGGCACCCAACACCAGAACAAGAGGACACAGTCTCAAGCTGCACCAGGGGAGGTTTAGGCTGGATGTTAGGAAGAAGTTCTTCCCAGAAAGAGAGATTGGCCATTGGAATGTGCTGCCCAGGGGGGTGGTGGATTCACCATCGCTGGAGGTGTATAAGGAAGAGACTCTATGGGGTGCTTGGTGCCATGGTTTCCTTGATCAGATGGTGTTGGGTGACAGGTTGGACTCGATGATCTCAAAGGTCTTTTCCAACTTGGTTAATCCTATTCTAAATCACTAGAATACTGGCACTTTTTAGAGGTAAGCCGAAGAAAGTGTTTGATTGTGGTTTCTTTCATTGTTGGGGTATCTCTACCTCTCTTAATAAATTTTAAATATGTCATAAATGAAATAAATATTTTATCAGTCACAGAATGAAATGCAATTTGGTTTTATCCAGCTTACTCTTATTTTTCCTGTTATTTAACTCCATGCAGTCAGTCACAGTACCATTCAGCAGATTCACTGAAGTGTGGACAATGTTCACAGCACAGAAGCAGATAATTCATTTTCAGAACAGTCTCAGCCTTTAAGTGGATATTCATTCTCATTGATTACATATAAAACCAGGACCCAGCCCT
The DNA here is from genome assembly GCF_014839835.1 of Dryobates pubescens. Classification (NCBI taxonomy): domain Eukaryota; kingdom Metazoa; phylum Chordata; class Aves; order Piciformes; family Picidae; genus Dryobates; species Dryobates pubescens. Next base: position 67,258,781 of record NC_071657.1, on the reverse strand, counting down.
TGGATAGGTAGAGTAAGGCTTTGTACTTTTCTAGGTCTTTTTGGTCTGTGGCACATTGCACCTTTTGTAATGACCCCAAAATGGGAATACAAACTGCTGAAATATTGATCAATGAAATATTAATCCAGTCTCTTCCTAAACACCTCCAGGCATGGTGACTCCACCACCTCCCTGGGCAGCACATTCCAATGGCCAATCTCTTTTTCTATGAAGATCTTCTTCCTAACATCCAGCCTAAACCTCCCCTGGTGCAGTTTGAGACTGTGTCCTCTTGTTCTGGTGCTGGTTGCCTGGGAGAAGAGACCAACCCCCACCTGGCTACAACCTCCCTTCAGGCAGTTGGAGACAGCAAAAAGGTCTCCCCTGAGCCTCCTCTTCTCCAGGCTAAGCAACCCCAGCTCCCTCAGCCTCTCCTCACAGGGCTGTGCTCCAGACCCCTCCCCAGATTTGTTGTCCTTCTCTGGACACCTTCCAGCAACAAATTCTTAGTCTTATGCACCTGCTACTCCTGCCCTCAGAGGTTACTTTCTCTGCAGATTTGTTTTGAGATTCATCCTCCTACTCCTCTTTTTTTTTTTTCTTTTTTTCTAATCTTACACAAGGAAATTATATTTCCTGTGGCAGACCTCACTGCTAGCCCTTTCCATCTCTCTCCACAGCAGCAGTTTGCTCATTCTAAATTGTGTTTGAAAAGAAAGTTGTCTTGGAAAGGTATGATCCAGACTAGGGATGGAAAATTTGCAGTGACTCATCAAACCAAATAAAGATGAGTTTGAAAAGCACAGAGGTCAGTAGGGCTTGACTCCACTGTTTTATATGAACCTCTTCAGCAAAAGCACTTGGCCAAGGCATCTTACTCAGGCCAGTGCTCATTCAGTCATTCATGGAGGATACAGCTAATTCAAACTTGGAATGAACTGCTGCAGTGAATTGCATCTTACCCTCTCCATCACAAGTAATTGTGGTGCAGTGGTTGTTTGTGCTGATTTCTAGTCTCTAGCGACATCACTTGAGTACTCTTGATTTAAAACTGTCATAGTCTGGTCTCAAAGGAAAATCTTTCATGCAAATTTGCTAAGTCCCTACTTAGGGCAGAGCATAGTGCAGGAGGGAAGTGGAGTCAGCAAGGTTATATTTGCACATCTGGACATACAACATCTGGATATAATCAATTTAATTTGTTTTCAGTTTGCATACAATACACTTGGCCCTTCCTCTACCCTATTGTTATTCTCATTAATGCCACTTCACCAGGAGAGAGGCGATTAGAATAGAATAGAATAGAATAGAATAGAATAGAATAGAATAGAATAGAATAGAATAGAATAAACCAGGTTGGAAGAGACCTTCAAGATCATCACATCCAACTAAACCATGGCACCAAGCACCCTATGAAGTCTCCTCCTAAACACCTCCAATGATGGTGGGACTTCTAGGACTTCCTGTGACTTCTCAGGACTTTTAGGTCCACCCAAGCTCAGGAGAGACAGAAAATTCATTCTTTCTGCAGTATTTTTGGGAATCAAAATACAGTGAACTGGCAGCTTTTCAGCTTCCTGCTCATGGTAGTTTAATAGCTGCAACACTGAGCCACCATGAAAGCAGGCAGTGTGGATGGCCTGAACAGGCACGCTGCCTGTCACTTTGCAGTGGTTTTGACTTTTCAGACCAGGCAATTCCATTTAAACATAAGGAAAAACTTTCCTTTGAGGCTGATGGAGCACCAAAACAGGCTGCACAGAGAGGCTGTGGAGTCTTCTTTGGACCCTTTCAAAACCTTCCTGGACCCATTCCTGTGCAACCTGATCTAGGAATAGAATAGAATAGAATAGAATAGAATAGAATAGAATAGAATAGAATAGAATAGAATAGAATAGAATAGAATAGAATAGAATAGAATAGAATAGAATTAACCAGGTTGGAAAAGACCTCTGAGATCATCCAGTCCAACCTATCATCCAACACCAACTAATCAACTAAACCATGGCACCAAGTGCCGCATCCAGTCTCTTCCTAAACACCTCCAGTGATAGTGACTGCACCACCTCCCTGGGCAGCACATTCCAATGGCTTGTCTCTCTTTCTATGAAGAACTTCTTCCTAACATCCAGCCTAAACCTCCCCTGGCACAACTTGAGACTGTGCCCTCTTGTTCTGGCACTGGGTGCCTGGGAGAAGAGACCAACCCCCTGCCAGCTACAACCTCCCTTCAGGTAGTTGTAGACAGCAAGAAGGTCTCCCCTGAGCCTCCTCTTCTCCATGCTAAGCAACCCCAGCTCCCTCAGCCTCTCCTCACAGGGCTGTGCTCCAGACCCCTCCCCAGCTTTGTTGCCCTTCTCTGGACACCTTCCAGCACCTCAACATCTTTCCCAAACTGAGGAGCCCAGAACTGGACACAGGACTCAAGGTGTGGCCTAACCAGTGCTGAGTACAGGGCAGAATGACCTCCCTGCTCCTGCTGGCCACACTGTTCCTGATCCAGGCCAGGATGCCATTGGCCTTCTTGGCCACCTGGGCACACTGCTGGCTCGTGTTCAGCCTACTATCGACCAGAGAAGACACAGTGCCATGCACCACCTGACAGAGCCTAATCAAGTGATCCATGTTGCTAGTGATGGGGATTGGTCCTTGACCACCTGCTTCCACCTGATCCAGATCTGGCACACAACAAAGACGTAGTCCTTTTTATCCAGTTATCATCTAGCACATTGTGCCTTTCTGCTCTGAGTTGTTCCTATTCTCCTTAAAGGTCAAAAGTTAGTTTCCTCTTTTGTTATTCCAATCACCTAACCACACAGAAGTCAGTCTTTGAGCCATTACCTTGAAGCTCTGGTTTATATGTTTGTCTCTGGTGCACTGCAGGTGTCAGGAGAAGGCCACTCCACACAGGGAAGAAAAGGCCCTGTGCTTATAAATAAAGGCTGCCCATTAGTCACCTTTTGTGGTACCTTGTTACCAGTACATGAAAAACAAGAACAAAGAACAGGAAAAAAGATTCTGCTGCCAAGACAGTTTGCTAAGTTTGAACATATTTAGGCTGGAGGTGAGGAGAAAGTTCTTCACAGAGACAGTTGTTGGCCATTGCAATGTGCTGCCCAGGGGGGGTGGTGGAGTCACCATCCCTGGAGGTGTTCAAGAGGGGACTGGACGTGACACTTGGTGCCATGGTTTAATTAGTCATGAGGTGTTGGGTGACTTGATGATCTCTGAGGTCTTTTCCAACCTTATTGATTCTATGATTCAGTTATGCTGCCTGAAGAAGAGACCTGGTCCTTGCCTACTGGAGGACTGGGAACATTATGAGGAAGAGTGTTACAGAATGAATAACAGTGCCTTCTAAAGGAGTTGTCTCTATGTTGAAAGAGCCAGTGGCATCTGGGTTTGCTTTGGGGGGAAAAAGTACTTCCCACAATGGCCCTGAAGAAAAGACTGTATTAATTCTGAGTCTGACAACAGGGTCAGGAGAAGCATGTCTTGAGTCTCCTGGAAATGAGTAACAGGTTTAGACTGACCTGTCGAAACTGGAATTAAAAAAACAACAGTTCACTGTCTGAGGAGACAAAGCTGCTATTCCCACTTCGCCAGCCTGGAATATCACAGAAGCAAACATCTTCTCAGTACCTAATTCATGTGATACATGTATTGTTTTTCTGCCCACTACAGACAAGGGCCTGAGAGACAGAGGAGTTTAAAGGAAAAGATTTATTACAAAAGGGAGGATTTTTCCAGACCTGTGCAGAAAACCTCACAACAAAAAGGGGAAGGATTTGCCTTGCTAATGTGAGACAATGATTTATAGTGTCTTAAAATTTAGTACTTGAAACCCTAAACCCATGTTTACCAGTCTTTGCTAAGGATAATCTCCCTAAAGACATTAAATATGTATTACTTCAATGCTGCTACTTCTTTACTTCTTTGAGAACACAGAAAGCCTTGAGAACAAATAATAACTAAATAGAATAAATAAGTAGAGTAAACAAATAGCAGTTTCTGCAGCAAGAACAAGTGCCACAGTCTGGAGTCAGGGACAGGTTTTAATACTCCTTAGTTACCCAAATAGTAGCGTTCATCATCAGTTGCACTTTGCAAACCTACTGAGATGCCCAAATGAGTTTAGCAAGCTGCCTTTCATATCCATCTATCCCTAGTAAAGCTGGAAATAATTCCTTCTTCACAGAGGCAGGGCAAACTTTAAATGCTTGATCTCAGCAAAGCTTTTCAAAATCCTCACAAGGGAAATTCTATCAAAAAGTCTTGGTTGCTATTAGAGCTAATACACACATGATATCCCTGTTTAATGCTTGGGTTCAGCAGTGTGTAACACCAACAACTGTCCTGTGCTTGCCAGCCTAGAAAGTATCCACAAAAATCTTTAGCAGCTTCTTATTAGTCAAAGCTGGACCACAGGTGTGTTTGATGGCTTAGAGGACACAGTCCCAAGCTGCAACAGGGGAGGTTCAGGCTGGATGTTAGGAAGAAGTTCTGCACGCAAAGAGAGACTGGCCACTGGAATGTGGTGCCCAGGGAGGTGGTGGAGTCACCATCACTGGAGGTGTTTAGGAAGGGACTGGATGAGGCACTTGGTGCCATGGTTTAGTTGATTAGATGGTGTTGGATGATAGGTTGGACTTGGTGATCTCGAAGGTCTCTTCCAACCTGGTTTATTCTATTCTATTCTATTCTATTCTATTCTATTCTATTCTATTCTATTCTATTCTATTCTATTCTATTCCATTCCATTCCATTCCATTCCATTCCATTCCATTCCATTCCATACCATTCTATTTGTTGCTCTCCATACAACCAGGGAGAGTAACACTTTTACAGTCTGTCGTAGCAGGGAGTAAAGCTGGAGGTTTGCCCATGAAATTCCGTAATGAAATCACTAAATGCTGGGGTTTGTTTCTGCTCTCTCACTCAAAGAGAGCACAAATATCAAATTTTCTTCTCTGCATTCCCTTCCTTCTATTCAGGGTCCAAACAAGGTGCCTCTAAATACAAAGGAGACAGCAGGACGTGTTTCAGTAGCAGATAGGGGTTGATAAATCAGAAACGTCTCTCCAAGGATATATAAAAGAGTAGACACCTGAACTTCTATTCCTCTATTTGTTGCTTTTCAAAACCTGCCAATTTCCCAATTTGCAAATGGCAGATAACTCAGAAACTCTTGCCAGTGCAGTGCTTAGCACCCCTTATCTATAACTGTCAAAGGACTGACTATGGTTGCTGATTGCTTCAGACCCACTACATGGGCATAATTGAGTTCCTTCTCCTAAAATGCAGGGAGCTACCTCCTGAATCTATGATTACAAAGTGGGAGCAAAGTCTATACTTTTATCCTGGGTTAAGAGAGAATACATCACTTCAGGAGGGAAAGGGAAAAGGGAAAAAGGGAAAGAGCTGGGGGTGCTTAGCCTGGAGAAGAGGAGACCTTATTGCTGTGTACAAGAACCTGAAGGAAGGTTGTAGACAGGTGAGGGCTGGTCTCTTCTCCCAGGCAAGTAGCACCAGAACAAGAGGACACAGTCTCAAGCTGCGCCAGGGGAAGTTTAGACTGGAGGTTAGGAGGAAGTTCTTCCCAGAAAGAGAGACTGGCCATTGGAATGTGCTGCCCAGGGAGGTGGTGGAGTCACCATCACTGAAGGTGTTTAGGAAGAGCCTGGATGAGGCACTTGGTGCTATGGTTTAGTTAGATGGTGTAGGGCGATAGGTTGGACTTGATGATCTCAAAGGTACCTTCCAACCTGGTTAATTCTATTCTATTCTATTCTATTCTATTCTATTCTACTCTATAGGGAATAGGGAAAATGGAGTGGGTCTAATGGTTAATGTACCCCTGCACAACCTGTCTGTTCCCCCAGTGCAGAAGTGTGGGAAAAGTAACACACAAAACTCACAGTTGAGATAAAGAGATAAGACTTTAATATAATATATCATTATCGCAATGCATAACTACTGTAGCTTAGCTTACTTGGGGGGTGGGGGGGGAAAGGCAGTGAAATACAGGAAAGCAAAAAAACAGCATAAAACAGAAAACCAAAACCAGTCAGCTACCCAACTCCCACCTGTCTCACCACCATGCCTACAGAAGGAGACAACACCCAAGAATCCAGAAGCAGTGACCAGAACAGGAAGCCTCTCATGTTGCAGTCTGAACTTCAGGCCCTGTGATACTTAGCTAGCACTTTCATTCTTGAAGGTGGCATAACTGAAGGATGGTACAGAATACAGAATACAGAATTAACCAGATTGGATAAGACCTTTGAGATCAAGTCCAACCTATCTTCCAACACTATCTAATCAACTAAACCAAGTGCCTCATCCAGTCTCTTCCTAAACACCTCCAATGATGGTGACTCCACCACCTCCATGTGCAGCACATTCCAATGGCCAGTCTCTCTTTCTGGGAAGAACTTCTTCCTAACATCCAGCCTAAACCTTCCCTGGTGCAGCTTGAGACTGTGTCCTCTTGTTCTGGTGCTGGGTGCCTGGGAGAAGAGACCAACCCCAGCCTGGCTACAACCTCCCTTCAGGTAGTTGTTGATTGCAATAAAATCTCCCCTGAGCCTCCTCTTCTCCAGGCTAAACCACCCCAGCTCCCTCAGCCTCTCCTCACAGGGCTGTGCTCCAGACCCCTCCCCAGCTTTGTTGCCCTTCTCTGGACACCTTCCATCATCTCAACATCTTTCCTAAACTGAGGGGCCCAGAACTGGACACAGGACTCAAGGTGTGGCCTAACCAGTGCTGAGCAGGGCACAATGACTTCTCTGCTCCTGCTGGCCACACTGTTCTTGATCCAGGCCAGGATGCCATTGGCCTTCTTGGCCACCTAGGCAGACTGCTGGCTCATGTTCAGCCTACCATCAACCAGTACCCCCAGGTCCCTCTCTGCCTGGCTGCTCTCCAGCCACTCTGACCCCAGCCCGTAGCACTGCATGAGGTTGTTGTGGCCAATGTGCAGTACCTGGCACTTAGATGTGTTAAATCTCATGCCCTTGGACTATGAATGACAGCTTCAAATTCAACTCAGCCCATGACAAAAGGGAAAACAAAAAGGGGGAAGAAGTAGGTAAAAGCCATCAGTTGGTTCTTCCTTGCCATCAAAGACCTGACACACACACACTAGACCCCTGCCACTTCAGCAGAAAGGAAAACTGTGGTACAGAGAGTCCAGTTTACCACTGCTTTTTCCAAATAGATGTATGCACCCAGAAACACATGCATAAACTACAAAATCAGTGGCAGGACTTGCTGCTCTAATACTGATTTGCATGAAGCTGTGAAAATGAGCTGTGCCTCTATTAGTTTCTTTTGTTATTTCACATGTGTACGTCTACAGTAATTAGGAACAGCTGATAAACTGCCTTTTTATAATAGTATGTAAATGTGCTGATAGTGCTATAAATAATCACTCTACACACTGTAAGAAACACTCTGCTAATTATTTCTCCCTTACCTCATTTCCCCTCTTAACATAGTCTCAAAAATTTCCCTCTACTCTGCAGCCTTTATCAGGCAGCTATTTCAATGCATTATCTTCTTTATTCCTGGATGAAATATTATCAATGCTTTGTTTTGGCATTTCCTTTCCAAGGAAAAGATGTCTTGTTTGGGGCAGTTTCAAAAGCTATCCATTAAAAGTGAAAAACACATCCGAGATGCCAGTGCTGGAATTTCTTTCACCTGGTTCCAGGGTAGAAAACTCTTCTGCAGAGGTGATGTGACAGTGAGCCAGACCTCGTCAGCATTAATCAGAGCAACTTTACTGAAGACAAGGGAGTTATTTTCCTTGTAAGGAGCTGGCCAGGTGTTCTCTCTGCAGCAGTTCTGGAGTGACACCAAACAGCAGCCTCAGGCTGCAGGAGGTATCTCCTGCATGCAGGAATCCCCACTGCAATTGCCACTGTCTCTTTTTTAATTATTATTTTGAAAGTTCTAGAATTCTATCAATTCATGAAACCTAATTCCTATTCTCAGAGCAATGTAATTGCTCCTTACCATACAGCAATCGAGTGCTGGTGGATTGTGTCTCCTTACTGATCTCCACTTCCCTTCTGCTTTGCTTCTCAAGTAGCTAAGCAAAATTCAGCTAAGCTGATTCACTGGTTCCTGACACTAAGGCAGTTTATGGCAATGCCCACTCATAGACAGTTATTCTGACTGTTATTTACTGTGTCCAGTTCTGGGCTCCTCAATTTAAGAAGGACATTGAGACTCTTGAACGTGTCCAGAGAAGGGGAACGAGGCTGGGAGAGGTCTTCAGCACGAGCCCTACAAGGAGAGGCTGAGGGAGCTGAGGTTGTTTAGCCTGGAGAAGAGGAGACTCAGGGCAGACCTTATTGCCATCAACAACTACCTGAAGGAAGGTTGTAGACAGGTGGGGCTTGGTCTCTTCTCCCAGGCAATCAGCACCAGAACAAGAGGACACAGTCTCAAGCTGCACCAGGGGAGGTTTAGGCTGGATGTTAGGAAGAAGTTCTTCCCAGAAAGAGAGACTGGCAATTGGAATGTGCTGCCCAGGGAGGTGGTGGAGTCACCGTCATTGGAGGTGTTTAGGAAGAGACTGGATGAGGCACTTGGTGCCATTGCTTAGTTGATTAAATGGTGCTGGGTGATAGGTTGGACTTGATGATCTCAAAGGTCTTTTCCAACCTGGTCTATTCTATTCTATTCTATTCTATTCTATTCTATTCTATTCTATTCTATTCTATTCTATTCTATTCTATTCTATTCTATTCTATTCTATTCTATTCTATTCTATTCTATTCTCTCATCCCAGAGCAGAAGCAAGAAGCACAGACATATCTTTACAAATGTATTCTTCACAGAATCACAGAATCATTCAGATTGGAAAAGAGCCTGGGATCGAGTCCAACTATTAATCCTACTCCACAAATTTCACCCATAAACCATATCCCCAAGGCTCTACATGACCTTTAAACACATCCAGGGTTGGTGACTCAACATCCTTCCTGGGCAGCACATTCCAATGCCTGACCATTCTTTCTGTGAAAAAATGTTTGCTAATGTCCAGTCTAAACCTACCCAGTCACAGCTTGAGGTCATTCCCTCTTGTTCTATCACTAATTACCTGGAAGAAGAGACCACCACCAACCTCGCCACAGCATCCTTTCAGGTAGTTGTAGAGCATGATGTGATCTCTCCTTAGCCTCCTCTTTTTCAAACTAAACAGCCCCAGCTCCTCAGTCACTCTCCAGGCCCTTCACCAGCTTCAAATGACTGAGAAAATCTGTTCAGTGTATTCTTGCATCTACTGTTTACATCTCAAAGGAAGTGTTTCTACTTGCCCTTGAAGATTCTTTTTGGGAGGCACTTGAAGTGCATTAGTAATTGCCAAAAGCGCTTTTAACCAGTGTGTCCAGCTAGCACATCTAGAAGTCTTTCTGCTTCTTACAGATACTTAATGTATGCTGAATTCAGAGATGGGCCATACTGAGGTCTTGCCTCCAAAGACCTCTGAGAACACAGTCAAACATGGGATCTCATTTTGCTTTTATGCTTCTTGGCTTCATTGCCAATTCAAAGAAGCAGGCCAAGTAACACAGACATCCAATCCAACACCCAGGGTTTTGAATGGTTTAAAGTCTCTTCTCCCAGGCAGCCAGCACCGGAACAAGAGGACACAGTCTCAGGCTGTGCCAGGGGAGGTTTAGGCTGGATGTCAGGAAGAAGTTCTATACAGAGAGAGTGACTGCCCATTGGAATGGGCTGCCTGGGGAGGTGGTGGAGTCACCATCACTGGTTGTGTTCAGGGGGAGACTTGATGGGGTGCTTGGTGCCATGGGTTAGTTGTTTAGGTGGTGTTGGATTGGTTGATGGGTTGGACGCAATGATCTTGAAGGTCTCTTCCAACCTGGTCTATTCTATTCTATTCTATTCTATTCTATTCTATTCTATTCTATTCTATTCTATTCTATTCTATTCTATTCTATTCTAAAGCATTACCACCTGTGATTTTTATGTCACCCACCTGTTCTAACTGGAAGGATAAAGTATGTTCTTCCAGCAAGTAATTCTAATGCTGAGGAGGAAGTTATACTTCAAGGTTGAATTGATGCACTCTAAGCATCAGAGTACCCTTGTGCCAAGACTTAACACCCTTCTACCCCAGTGTTGTAGTGTCCCACCTTCTTTTCCAGGCTTCAGTAACTTTCTTTAGACATTGCTTTTGCACCTGCATTGTACCCTTCAACACCCTTTAAGCATTTGTTCACTGGTACAAAAATTCTCTTCTCATAAATTCTGCTTGAAGTCTTACGGGGCAAGCAGGTTTATTTTGGCAGAGAACCTCCAGAATCAGAATTCATTGCCAGTGCCACATGCAAAAGTTCTCACTCTGCTAGATTGCTGAAGGCCTGTTCTTTTTCCAACTCTGTGAGATGTTTTCTATTATAATTGGGTTTTAAAAAAATGGAAAGTCAGTATGAAAACCAGAAGAGATAAATACTGCTCATAATTGCCCAACAAAATACATCTTCAACACTTATTCTCATTAGGGACACTGCACAAGACAAAAAAATTTCCTGGGCTTTGGCTGATTCTCGTTCCCATGACAGATCCTTTGCTCTGATTGAACACCAAGATATCTGTAGAATAAAGTAGAGTAGAGTAGAGTAGAGTAGAGTAGAGTAGAATAGAATAGAATAGAATAGAATAGAATAGAATAGAATAGAATAGAATAGAATAGAATTAACCACGCTGGAAAAGACCTTCAAGATCATCAAGTCCAACCTATCACCTAACACCATCTAATCAACTAACCCATGGCACCAAGTGCCTCATCCAGTCTCTTCCTAAACACCTCCACTGATGGTGACTCCACCACCTCCCTGGGCAGCCCATTCCAACAACTAACAACTCTCTCAGTGAAGAACTTTCTCCTCACCTTGAGCCTAAACCTCCCCTGGCACACCTTGAGACTGTGTCCTCTTGTTCTGGTGCTGGTTGCCCCACCTTGCTACAACCTCCCTTCAGGTGGATGGAGACAGTAAGAAGGTCTGCCCTGAGCATCCTCTTCTCCAGGCTAAGCAACCCCAGCTCCCACAGCCTCTCCTCACAGGGCTTGTGCTTTGTGGTGAACAGTGGAGTGCAGTTTTTCACCACTCAGGGCACATTTCCACATGACAAAATAGAAGTATCTGTTAAAAATACACCAACAGCTTCCTTACTTCGTTCACTTCCCCTTTCCATTTTATTCACAGACACTGCAAATGGGCATCAAGCATTTTTCTGGGCTCTTTGTGATGTTGTGTGTTGGCTTTGGCTTGTCCATTCTCACTACCATTGGGGAACACATTGTGTACAGACTGGTCCTACCACGAATCAAGAAGAAGTCCAAGATGAAGTACTGGCTCCATACAAGTCAGGTAAGTATTCAGGAGGAGCCCTGTGAAAGTCATGTGGCTGATTCTTAAGAACAGTCTGAACAAGTGCAAGGTGTAAAAGGTTGTAGGAGCATGGATGGTTGGTACTTTTAGTGTGACACCAACTCCTGGATTTTCAAGAGGCTTACTTAATGATGAAATGTGAAGTACAGAGGAAACAGTTCAAACACTCACAAGTACAGAACCTACAGAAGAGACCTTCCTATTTGCACTTGTAACCTTACAACTCTTTTGGACACCAGTGTTATTATTCTGCATGAAGCAGAACACTTGATCTCACTGTTAGAGGTTCTGTGTTATTCTAGCAAAATAATGGAAGAAAATTACTCTAGGTGCTTGCTCTAAAGGCAAAGGTTACTTGGCAGCAAAAGGCACAAGAAGGAAGATTTTCTGGTGTTTTAAAGCAGAATGGTGGAAAAAGGTAGTTTGGGAAAATAATGAAGTTTGCCAAGATCCACCTTTTTCCTGAGTTAATTTTAACACCTCACATTGTCTGCAAACTATTCATCACCCTTTCAGATTGCCCTTCCTGGGGAAACCAGGTGAAAATAAATCTGTTGTAATGACAAAGCACAGACATTGCTTATATCCTTGAATGTGCAAAACAATTTATGCTCGGGTCCATCACGCAAAGCCCAAATTGCTTACCTATTTGTGGAGCTATTCTCAGCATTGCCTTTACCAATTTATTGTCTTCTTTTGCCTCTAGAGATTACATCGTGCCCTGAACAGCTCATTTATTGAGGACAAATGCCAGCCTAAGACAAAAAGAGTAGAAAAGAGGTAGGTAGTTTTGCATGGCCTTAAAACACAAACTGCAGAAATCGCTTTGAAACAAAGGGTGTTGCGTTTGGACATCCACTTAAGGATCTAGTACACCCAAAAAGCAAAGAAAAATAGATGGAAGTGGCAAAGAGAGATAGGCAGAAATGTATTAATTGTTTCCAAAAGAAAGAATAGAATAGAATAGAATAGAATAGAATAGAATAGAATAGAATAGAATAGAATAGAATAGAATAGAATAGAATAGAATAGAATAGAATAGAATAGAATAGAGATCATCAAGTCCAACCTGTCACCTAACACCTCATGCCTTCTAGACCATGGCATCAAGTGCCACGTCCAATCCCCTCTTGAACACCTCCAGTGATGGTGACTCCACCACCTCCCTGGGTAGCACATTCCAATGGCTAACAACTCTCTCAGTGAAGAATTTTCTCCTCATCTCAAGCCTAAACTTCCCCTGATGCAGCTTGAGACTGTGTCCTCTCGTTCTGGTGCTGGTTGCCTGGGAGAAGAGACCAACCCCCACCTGGCGACAACCTCCCTTCAGACAGCAGTAAGGTCTCCCCTGAGTCTCCTTTTCTCCAGGCTAAACAACCCCAGCTCCCTCAGCCTCTCCTCACAGGGCTGTGCTCAAGGCCTCTCCCCAGCCTTGTTGCCCTTCTGTGGACAAGTTCAAGTGTCTCGATGTCCTTCTTAAATTGAGGAGCCCAGAACTGGACACAGGACTCAAGGTGTGGCCTAACCAGTGCTGAGCACAGGGCAGAATGACCTCCCTGCTCCTGCTGGCCACACTTTTCTTGATGCAGGCCAGGATGCCATCTGGATATTTTGTTCTTTCATGATTTTGCACACAGCTGATAAAAGTACTGCTAGTCTGAGGATGGTTTTGAAGTTTTTGCAGTTCCCTGTCCTTGTTATTATGCAATTCATTACTCACATGCTACAGAGTGAGTGACAAGTCAGGCAGTATATGTGTTAGAAACTTTCCCAGCTTTCCTATTTTTTCAGAATGAGAAATAAGAAAGCTGAAGAGAACCTACAGTCCTTTCAGAAACCTTGGTCTAAAACAACTCTGTCTGGAGGAAAAAAGTAGGTAACAACCTTGCCTTGTTTTCATAGCCTTTTTGTTCTGAATATGAGATGATCTTACCTGTAGCTACCAGGAACACAAGGCATTGTATTAAAACATTGAATTTGCTCAGTAACACAAAACTGTAAGTGTGTTTTTAAGGACACAGGCAGCAGAGACGCTGGAGGGAAAGGATAGAATAGAATAGAATAGAATAGAATAGACCTGGTTGGAAGAGACCTTCAAGATCATCGTGTCCAACCCATCAACCAATCCAACCCACCTAAACAACCAACCCATGGCACCAAGCACCTCATCAAGTCTCCTCCTGAACACCTCCAATGACGGTGACTCCACCACCTCCCCCGGCAGCCCATTCCAATGGGCAATCACTCTCTCTGTATAGAACTTCTTCCTAGCATCCAACCTAAACTTCCCCTGGTGCAGCCTGAGACTGTGTCCTCTTGTTCTGGTGCTGGCTGCCTGTCTACAACCTCCCTTCAGGTAGTTGTAGAGAGCAGCAAGGTCACCCCTGAGTCTCCTCTTCTCCAGGCTAAGCAGCCCCAGCTCCCTCAGCCTCTCTTCATAGGGCTTGTGTTCCAAACCCCTCCCCAGCTTTCTTGCCCTTCTCTGGACTTGTTCCAGCAAGTCAACCTCCTTCCTAAACTGAGGGGCCATCCAGAGGGACCTTGACAGGCTGGAGACGTGGGCATAAGCCAAGCTCATGGGGTTCAACAAGACCAAATGCAGGGTCCTGCATCTGGGTCGAGGCAATCCCAGGCACAAATCCAGGCTGGGCAGTGACTGGCTGGAAAGCAGCCCTGAGGAGAGAGACTTGGGGGTGCTGGTGGAGAAGAAGCTCAACAGGAGCTCTCAGTGTGCACTTGCAGCCTGGAAAGCCAATCAGATCCTGGGCTGCAGCAAGAGAAGTGTGGCCAGCAGGGCAAGGGAGGTGATTCTCCCCCTCTACTCAGCTCTGCTGAGACCCCACCTGGAGTACTGCCTCCAGTTCTGGAGCCCCTATTACAAGAGGGATCTGGAGGTGCTGGAAGGTGCCCAGAGAAGGGCCACGAGGATGAGCAGAGGGCTGGAGCACCTCTCCTGTGAGGACAGACTGAAGGAGTTGGGGCTGTTCAGTCTGGAGAAGAGAAGGCTCCCAGGTGACCTCATTGTGGCCTTCCAGTATCTGAAGGGGTTCTGCAAGAAGGCTGGGGAGGGACTTCTCAGGATATCAGGGAGTGATAGGACTAAGGGGAATGGAATGAAGCTGGAGGTGGGGAGATTCAGGCTGGAGTTGAGGAGGAAGTTCTTCCCCATGAGAGTGGTGAAGCCCTGGAATGGGTTGTCCAGGGAGGTGGTTGAGGCCCTGTCCCTGGAGGTGTTTAAGCCCAGGCTGGATGAGGCTCTGGCCAGGCTGATGTAGTGTGGGGTGTCCCTGCCCATGGCAGGGGGGTTGGAACTAGATGATCCTTGTGGTCCCTTCCAACCCTGACTGATACACTATGATACTATTATTTTCTATAGCCACAGACTATAGAGGAAAAAAAAGCATCTTTAAGGCTGTTGTTAGATACTTGGCAGGGCTGAAACCCACAGGTGTAAATATATTTGTGTTTAGTCTGTCATTTCTGCACTAATGCAAGGAGTAAACAGCTATAAGCTTCTGGATTGCCTAGATACAAACAAATATACAATAGTGCTTGCAATTTATTTCCTCTGTTTGTTCCTTCATCTGCTGGCCCACATAATCCCATAGTGCAGCACCTCCTTGCACACAGCAGCTCCTCACTTTTGATCTTGAACAGCAGTAAGAGGAACTGACTGGTGCAAAACATTTCCTCCTCCTACACCTTCAGCTGCACCCTCCTCACTGGGTGGTAGCACCCACATTTGCACAACCCGAGGCACTAACTCAGCAGGAGGAAAAGCCTTCCCAAGGAGGAGGCTCTCTGTCTTTGATCACAGTATCACAGTACATTAGAGGTTGGAAGAGACCTCCAGAGATCAACGAGTCCAAACCCCCTGACAAAGCAGGAGCACATAGGGTAGTCCACACAGGAATGCATCCAGGTGGATTTTGAAAGTCTCCAGAGGAGGAGACTCCACAACCTCTCTGGGCAGCCTGTTCCAGGGCTCTGTCACCCTCACTGTAAAGTTTCTCCTCATGTTGAGGTGAAATCTTCTATGTACAAGCTTGAACCTGTTGTTCCTTGTCTTATTACTGTGCACCTCCAAAAAGAGCTTGGCCCCCTCCACTTGACACCCAGCCCTCAGATATTTATACACATTGATCAGATCCCCTCTCAGTCTTCTCTTCTCAAGACTAAATAGCCCCAGGGATCTCAGCCTCTCTTCATAAGGGAAATGTTCAAGTCCCCTAATCATCCTCGTAGCTCTCCATTGGACTCTCTCCAGCAGGTCTCTGTCTCTCTTGAACTGAGGAGCCCAAAACTGGACACAGGATTCCAGGTGTGGTCTCACGAGGGCAGAGTAGAGAGGTAGAAGAACTTCCCTATACCTGCTGGACACACTCTTCTTGATGCACCCAGAGGATACCACTTGCTCTCCATTTGCTGTAACCGCCCGCTATAGAATAACAGCTTAGAAAAAGACCTACACAAGTATTTTTTTCAGGCTTAAGAGTGAAGATGTGCTGCTGCCAAAAAAACTTTTGCCCACACAACATCCAGCCCGTGTGTGTGTGTGTATGCACACCCACCCACCATCCTTTGTCTTCTCATGGTCTGAACTGCTGTTTGCAAAGAATTACAGCAAATTTAACTGGAGACACCTAATAACATAATGCCCACCTTCTCATGTGGGATAATGAAAAATACCAATATACAAAAGAGAGGTAGAAGGAATTTGTATTATGCCACTGCTGCTCTCCTCAGGGAAGAAAAACCCCACTGTTAGGATGGAATGGAATGGAATGGAATGGAATGGAATAGAATAGAATAGAATAGAATAGAATAGAATAGAATAGAATAGAATAGAATAGAATAGAATAGAATAGAATTAACCAGGTTGGAAGAGACTTTCGAGATCATCGAATCCAACCTATCACCCAACTCCATCTAATCAACTAAACCATGGCACCAAGCACCCCATAAAGTCTCTTCCTAAACATCTCCAGTGATGGTAACTCCACCACCTCCCTGGGCAGCACATTCCAATGGCCAATAACTCTTTCTATGAAGAATTTCTTCCTAACATCCAGCCTGAACCTCCCCTGGCACAGCTTGAGACTGTGTCCTCTTGTTCTGGTGCTGGTTGCCTGGGAGAAAAGACCAACCCCCACCTGGCTACAACCTCCCTTCAGGTAGTTGTAGACAGCAAGAAGGTCTCCTCTGACCCTCCTCTTCTCCAGGCTAAGCAACCCCAGCTCCCTCAGCCTCTCCTCACAGGGCTTGTATTCCAAACCCCTTCCCAGCTTTCTTGCTCTTCTCTAGTTTGGTTTGGTTTTTTTCAGGTTATGACTTTCCAAAAGCTAGGAGAGCTGCTCATCATCTTCAACCAGATTGTAAAGGTGTTCACTTACTTGCTCAAACCTGAGTGTGAACTCCAAACTCTGGCCTTAGTTGAAACATCCTGCCCAGATCCCCAGGCAGAAGTACCACCCAGCAGAAACTATGTCAGTTACTTTTTATCAGAAAGCTGTGTTTTGATTTACAAGAGGAAATAAAATGTACCAGAAAATAAAGAAGAAATGTTTTGACTGAGAAATATTTACAAAGTAAAGAGCTAAGTCTTCTCTGAGACAGGTACTTCTGCTTTAACTCAAGTTGGTTGCAGTGGGTGCCCAGGACCATGGGTTCTCCAGAGCTATATGGCAGGGAGATATCTTTGGGCACCACAGCCCCCTGTCAGTAGTTCCATTCTTTGGCAGGTGTGGAAATACAGCATGGTGGCTTTCTGCTCATGGCCCTGGAAACAATTTGCTAGTTTCTTCCTGCTCAGGCTAATCCTATTCCCTTCCTGAAACATGCTCGAGAAGCACTGATTTTTGTATCTCTTCAGGGGATTAACAGAATTGCTTTACAAAACACACATCCAGTTTGGCACAAGACTTGAGAGTCTTCCTGTCCTTTATTTTGAAGTGTGAAAAAACTGCTGATCTACACAAAAACTTTACCAACACATGCCCTCTAGGCTTTCCCTGAGCCCTCCAGAGCGGGGCTCAGGCTGGGGCTGATGCTCCTGCCTAAAGCCTCCCTTTATCCCTTGCTCACCACCTCCCCTAAAGAAATTTCCACTTTCTAACTTCCTTGGTAGCTCACACTAATAGGCATTTAGTCCAAGGATACCCACAGGAGACTTCTGTAATGGAGAGTTTCATCCTCGCTTTGTAAAATGAATGCACACAGCTTTATCCAAAAGGCAAAGAAGGTAGGAAAGCCAAGCTCCTTTGTCACAACAGCAAACTGTGCTTCCTTGTGTTCCAGTTGGAGAAGGGGGGCCACAGGGTGCTCCTCAATTTGGGAAGAAACCCTAGGAAATGCCCTGATTTGGGAGGGCTGCACAGTGATGTTCCCAAGAAAAGAGGGGGGAAATTCTTTGGGATCAGTGTGTTTTGGCAAGACTTTACCACAGGGAAACAGGGAAATCCTTGAAGAAGTTCCCAAATGAGAATTTTTCCCCCAATACAAAAACTCCAAACTCTGTTTGTTCTACCAGGAAACTTAGATCTGCACCTGCATGGTCTTGATGCACCACTTCATCACATCCAATCCCAAAAGCACACAGTTACTCAACATTCCCCTTCATCTCCACACCCCAACTCTAGGCAGCCCCTTCCCTCCTCCATGGGAGCAAATGCTGAAGCTATCACTGGGAGCCGAAAAAGGACTGCAGTGCTGTAGTTACCTAAGGTCACTGGAACTACAAAAGCTTCCAGAAAGCTTTGAAGGTGGACTCACACTTTCCTGAACTGGAGGTTGGGAGGACTGCAATTTCATAACAAAAAGGAAGTTTTGGGGAGGATGGATTTTAGGTTTCTGCTCTCTGCCATGGTTTAATCACAGCAATGTGGCCATTTATGTGCTCCTCCAGAAAAAATCATTCAGAGGCTAAAGGAATATTTCTATGCAATTCGTATCAGCAGCAGGGTATTTTTCCAGTAGGATGGATGGCTGACAGGGGTGTGCTGCATACACACAAGGGCAGGCTCCAAGCTTGTGTTAACTCACATCTCTGTTCAGGTCCCATGTAGGCAACAGCCAGCATGCTGTGTGGAATACAGGCCATCTGGGCAACTGTCACCGGAAAAAATACATCTGCACCGACGAAGGGCAAAACGAAGTGACGATCCGACAGCACCAGGACATCCCCCTGCCACAGGTGAAGAGAGAGGCTCCAGCATCCTTAACCACCAATGGGAAAGCAGAGTCCCTCAATACTGCTAGGACCTCGGTGATGCAAGAGCTTACTGAGCTGGAGAAGCAGATTGAAATCATCAAGAAGGAGCTGCAGCTCGCCATGGACAGGAAATCTGAGCTGGAAGAGTATCAGAGGACAAATAGGACTGCAGAGCCCTAGGCCAGCACACCCAGGCCCTTTCCCACTTTTTTCCCCTTTCTCCCCATCCTCTGTAAAATTTGTAACACACTTTTTGTAATGCCAGAAAGAGGTGCAAAAAGAAAGCAGGCAATATGCTCTTCATGAGAGCAGGATTGCAGCAGCCCTCAACCACTGCCACCCTCCTGACTCTTCCTAACAAGTCTCTCATTCTCCTGGCAAACATTCACCATTCCTAAAGGACTGGAGAAACAAGGAACATCCAAACATTAGGAGTTCCTGGCTTCTCCAGTTGACATTACAGTGAGATTCCCACCATCTTAGCCCTTTCTGTGCATCAATTCAAAAAACGACAAAAAAAGGGGATATGTAAAAAAAAACAGACATTTAAACTGCTCATTGGAAGCATGTTCTTTGTTGGTATGTTTTTGTTGTGGTATCTATGGGTCTAGTCTCAGTTCATGCTAAGGCTCCTTATGGTTGCCTCATTACACCAGGTGCTAGTTCTGTGTTGGCAACCCCCTTCCCTCCTGGCACAGGCTGTGGTTTCACAAGACAAATTCTTGGTGGCAATCCCAGTACACAGCATTCTCTCAGCTCTGTCAGCAAAAGCGCAGATGTGGCTGCTCTGTGACAGTGATGAAGGAACTAACACAGCTTAAAAATAACTTGTCAAAAAACCAAAGCACCACCTCTGTCTGCTTCTGAGCCCCAGTTTGGCTTCCACTCCCACCCAGAGAGAAGCCATGCAAACAGCTGCACTGGCAGATGTGAGGGGATGGGTTTGCAGAGCAAGGAGGGGAGGGGTGGCAGTACTGTAAATCAGTATTTACCAGTGTGAATCTGCTTCCCTAATATTATCTATCTTCAGTTGGCAAGGTTCTTTCTCACAGCCCAGCTAATAGAGGGGCTCTGGTCCGTTATTTGTTCTGACACCAAGCTCCCATCAGAGTCAAAGGGAGTCACCAAAGCCTCCTTGTGGACCAGGGCCCACTGTGAAGAATGAAAGTTGTGGTTTCAAAGACAGTGTACTGAATGGAGCTCCCTCCCACACCTGGATAATGAGGGGAAGGAAGGGTAAGCTGTTCAGCATCTGAATAAATACTGCATCAACCCAACTGACTTTGTTATTGAAACAGGATTTCTGTTGTGTGAGGTTTTTTGTTTGTTTTTTAAACACCTCCCAACACATCCCATATTACCAAGTAAAACAATATTTGTGACACTATTAAGTCTGGCCTCCCAGGTATTTCACTGAAGTAATTTTTATTCTCCCTGTATCTTCACAGTCATCTGTGTGAATGCAGCCAGGGGTCATGTTCTCACCAGGCATAGTGTAAAGGTTACAGTAAGATCTGAAACTGTAGGTAGGGGTCTGATAAAGGCATTCTACTTTTTTGGATCTTGAACCTTTGGGGGAAAAACCAAAACAGAACACTTGCAAACTAAAAGCTCTGCCTGGACCAATAAAAGCTGGTAGCAGTGGTACCCACACTAATTAGCCTCATCAAGAGGATGTCATAATTTTATTCCCTGTCCACTCCTTGTCCTCTGCTTTTGAGCAGCATTTCTGCTTCTTTCAGCTGAGTCAGGTGCGGTGGTTTGAAAATTCCCCTCAACATTAGGATAATTAGGAAGGTGGGAGCCAGAGCCCTGCAGATCAGATAGGTCTGAAAGACCTAGGAGGTCCCTTCTTTCCTTCCTGAATAGGAATAGACCAGGTTGGAAAAGACCTTTGAGATCACCGAGTCCAACCTGCCACCCAGCACCATCTGATCAACTAAACCACGGCACCAAGTGCCCCATCCAGTCTCTTCTTAAACACCTCCAGTGATGGTGACTCCACCACCTCCCTGGGCACCACATTCCAATGGCCAATCTCTCCGGGAAGAACTTCCTAACATCCAGCCTAAACCTCCCCTGGTGCAGCTTGAGACTGTGTCCTCTTGTTGTGGTGCTGGTGGCCTGGCAGAAGAGACCAACCCCCACCTGGCTACAACCTCCCTTCAGGTACTTGTAGACAGCAATGAGGTCTCTCCTGAGCCTCCTCTTCTCCAGGCTACAATGAGCTAGATGACTACAGGTAACTTTGGTTGCTTTTGCTACCTTCCCTTACCCTCCCTCACTTAGATATTCATTTGCATAGTATCCAGTACCTTAACAACCTCCACCATCATTTAGTCAGATGAACACTTAGACAAACACTAAGAAAGAAATATTCCAGGCCAATTTTATCAGTGTGTTTATCAACAGTTTATTTTCTTATCTCCACATGCACAAGTCCCAGAAGGGTTTTGTTTTTTCCAAAAGAAGCACCTGAAAATGCTAATGTCATAAACAAAAGTTTTAGTTCAAAGTCCCAACCCAAACACTCAATCTTTCAAACAAATCACATTTGAAAAATAAAATATAAAAGCAAAAAAGTCAACTACCAAATCATTAATGTTAAGCCAAAATCTGTATTCCTGGTGGGTGCCTTCAAGGCAATTCCTATGTCAAATGCAGAGCAGGGAGTGCTCCAAATCACTGCAGCACCAACGAGATAGCGGCCTTCGGGGAGAAGATACTGCTGCTTCTACAAACAGAGACATATTCTGGCAATGTTATTTTCTTACTCAACTCCTGGTCCAGCCTGACACCATAGGAGACCAAAAAACCAGCTTGCTGAGTGATGGGGAGTATCACACATCTGCCAATGCCTCCACACTGCATAAGCAGGACTGGCTATGACAAGGAGACTGGCTATGCACTGGAGACTGTAGATGAGACTTTTCCATTTACATTTAATTTCTCTGTCTTTGACATTGCATTTAGACAGAGTTTTATATATATATATATAAGAACACTTGTCACACCCATTCTTTTATCCCCAAATACTTCTGTTCTTGATAAACTTCTAATTATTTCCATTCATTCTGTCAAAACAGATAATCTAAAATTTTTCACTGCTTCTCAATGTTTAATTTATAAGCACAGAAAGAAATGTAGTTACTTCCATAATGAGCTTCAAGGACTTTAAGCTGAAACAAAAATATTATTTTACAATAAGAAAATACTTTTCCTGGTGAGGAAAGGAAATAGTAGTTTCCAAACCTCATCTGTGAAACTAATCCAGGCTGTTTCAAGTCTTTGTTTCCCATCACATCCCAACACTGCCAGGATACACACAAAAGCTTCAAGCTTGATTTTCAAACTGGGAAAGGATAAAGGAGCTTTGCCCTTCTGCAAGGCCTGTTTAAGTTGCAGCTCACAACTGTAAAAGGAAGTCTTCTATTAAGAGTAAAGCTGTTTGAAGATGAAGACAATAGTTGCTGGTGACCCATCTTCTGGTTTTAATGAACAAGGATTTGTATCACAAAATCTACACTCAGCGTTAGTATTCCTAACATACCACTCCTTGTCCAACTTGACATCATAAACTCTAATCCCAAGAGCAATGTCCAGTGAAAGCAAAGGGGGTTCTGCTTTAGTATCTTGCACACACATTGTAACTGAAGTCACACCACAAACTCTTAGCATCCCAGCTTGCCCTTGCAAAGGTGGGATCACAGATTTCTTCTCACTTTTCAGGATTCATAGTAAGGTCTACAAGGTTTAATTCCTTTATCTGAATGCTTTCAGAAAGACAATGCATACTATAAGACAGTCTACTATTGTTTCTGTTACTTCCTACAGTGAATACAGGAAGGTAATACAGATGAGACAAACCTCTGACAACTGGCACCTTGCAAGAATGCTGTAATTAAATGACTTTGCACTTTTATTTTAGGAGCAGACTTCAAGTACTACCTTGCACTATAGGGAGCATAGGGACTGTAACCTATGCCATGTCCTTTCACAAAGTTCCCTGCAGCTAAAACAAAATGACAGCATAAATAATCCAGCATCTTGGGCCTTCTGTTGTGTCAGGAATAAGATAGTGAAGATGCAGCCAACAGGACAGAGCTTGTTTTACTTAAGTAAGTTTTGAATGCAGAGTAAGGAAGGCATTAATCTCTCTACTTCAGAAGCTTAAAGATTGTGAAAAATGTTTCCAATAAGGAAGGAGCACAGCTAGATGCTACCAGAGGCAAGGAAAAAAAAACAGAAAAATAACCCAAATAACAGCTTTTATTAGATTCCTGCATTGCAAGATCTGTCTTTGTGGCAAAGCTGCAACACAGTAACTCCTAAAATTCTTGTTTGGAAACTAAGGACAATGACAGCAATGCCTCAACCTAGGGGAAGTTGTCCACATCAACCAGGGCTCATTAGTGGAATGTTGTTTCCAAAGATTCCTCAACACCTTCTTTTTCTCCTCTTCCGGATACTAAGATGTGCCTTTGCTTTTGAGGGTAAGGAAGATGTTTATTAATGCACCAGCCTTCACAGATTCTTGCCCTGCCTCAGGAAAATACATGTCTAAGAGAGTCACTCCACTGAAGTCTTTGGCTCTTTAGTTGGGAAACTATTCACTCTCAGAAACACTACCCTACCTTGATGGGATTTAGTAAGCACCACCCAAACCCAACTCCTCATTTACCTCTGCTGTACCACTGACAGCTTCCATCCCATCAAGGTAGGACTTCAGCTAGATGGTCCCAACTCAATAGTGTTAAAGTGACAGACGGGAAACGTCCTCTCGGGCACAAAGAATCCACAAAAGCTGAGTGAAAGAGTAAAGGAAAAAGGACAAGAAAGGAACCAAGAACCCAGATTCTCTTTTGCATCCTAACCACAATTCCAGAAGAGACTGAAGATCAGCTTACAGAAGCACTGACTAACCCCAAAAGTGACAGCCACACAGGTGAGGGGGGCCGGGTGGTCAGCGTAAGCAGTAACCTTCCATGGCTGCAGCGGAAGGACTCAGCCGATGTAGATCCTGTGGAAGTCGTTGGCGCCGAAGGCTGCGTTGCACTTGGGGCACTTGCGCTGCCGGGTGTCGTAGCGCGTCTTCACGCACTCGAAGCAGAAGACGTGGAAGCACTTGGTGAGCACCGCGTCCTTCTTCCGCATGTTACAGCAAGGGCAGGTCAGACGGGCCTGCAAGGCAGGAGCATTACAGTCAGGGCCAAGGCACTGCAGCAGGTGTGCTGAAAGGTGATGGAAGGTGAAGTGGTTTCTCTAATGCAAGAGAGGGCTACGATGCTGAAACAGAGCCAAGAGATGTCTAACACCGAAAATGTGACGACACAGCCCTTTGACTAAAGAAGAGCTGAAGCTAAAAGATGGCTGCTCACCTTGTAATCCTTGATTTCCTCCATCAGTATCTCATCACAGTTGGGAACCATGTCAGGTTTCTTAGTGGTCTCCAGCTTCCTGCGTAACCTCGAAATATCTTCCTGCACAAAACAAGAGACCAAACAAATGAGCAGTATACACTGTCACAGCTGCTTCAGGAACCAAAAACAAATAGCACCTGGCCAGCAGTGCACCTGGCATACCTTCATCCCCAACTGTCCAACAGCCTTACAACAGATTACACACTACCATCTGGTACCATGTGTATTGAGCATTTATCAGTGAATAAAACCTGAAAAAGCCAAGACCTGATGAAGCTGCCACCAAAGTGAAACTAAACACACACCCCGAAACAGTCTCTGCAGTTGGAACCCACTCCACACTCAATGCACAAGGACACAGACACCAAAGCAGATAGATATTGAAGGACCGGACATGAAGTATATACCTCAGCTCTTTTGAAGTTGAACATCTCTTTCTCTCTAGTAACTCTGTTTTCCACAATCTCCTCCTGGAAGTCATGTAACTTCTTCTGAGCCAGCTCTAGCTGGGCTTTCAGGTCATCTGCAAGCTGTGCTGCATCCATGGCCTGAAAAAGAAAGCCAGTGCAGAAGCATCAAACAAGGTAAAAAAGCTCTAGCCATTTCTAGTCCCTCTGTTTGGCAATCCCAAACTGCTCACAGAATGCTCCAGGGTGCTGGGGATCTATTTTTCCAATCTGATTTTGATACTTCCAAATGTAGTAACTGAAATTACTCCCTAAACATTACTTCCAGAGCAAAATACCTTACTAGTAACAAGTTCTAATCATTTAGCTTTGACATTCCTTTTCAGTAGAGCCAGCACTGTGATGCTGCCATGCATGTCACTTAGAAGGACACTACTGACCACAGTATTCTCTTCTTGGTATAGAATCACAGAAGGCATCAGCTTGGAAGAGAGTCTCAAAAGGTCATCTTGTCCACCCCCCCCTGCAGTCAGCAGGGACATGTTACAAACTATTTTCTGCCATCTTTTACCTTTTTTTCTATTAAATTGCTTAGAGGCAACTCTATAAGCTGAACTAGACAGAGCTGCAAGGTGTTTATTTTATCTCTCACCACACCAGATGAAGTTAACTGGGATCAAAGCTTTGACATGAAAATATGACTGGGGAATGTTGAGACCTGGCCCTGGAAATAAACAAACTGCCTCTTCTTTCACAATAGGTTTCCTTTTAAAGGCAATTACTTCATCTCCCTAATAAGACTTTAATGAAAACTTCTATGACCTACCTGCCCCTCCTTATCAGAGAAAACATCAGTCTACAATGCTTCTAATCAGAACTCTCTTCAGGACTCCTCAGCCTTCTGGTATACTAGCCCAAAAGGAGGGCACATCAAGTTCTGTAATACCAAAATCAGCTGGGAGCCTTTTGTGCTTCTCATAAGACAGTAAGTCTGTTTTACAATCCAACAGGAAATAAAGCAATTGCTCAATCCCAAAGGAAGAAAAGCAGTTACTCACCTTGCGTTTGTTCATTTCCAGGGCCTGTGTTCGGAGACCCAGCTCCTTCTCGCCTGTCCCAATACTGCTTTGCAGCAAGTGTTCCTTCTCCTCCAGCTTACGTACAACCTGCAGCTGGGCATCCACCTTGGAGAGAAAAAGAGAAGAGATGCAGAAGGACTGAAGTGAACATTCTACAAGTCTTCAGAGTTGTCACTAAAACCATGCCTGACTCCTCACTACCATTAAATTCCTTGTTGACTTGCCTTTTTCTTCTTGAACCTGTGCACACTGGCAGTCTAACAGCTATATCCAGACCTCTCCAGTGAACAACTGACAACTCAGAAATACTCACAACCAAGAGGTCTTCTTTTTGGGGAGGTGGCTTACGGAACTGCTGTAAGGCAGGGAACAGTTCCACCTTGGTTCTAAGATGGTAGAATATATATATGTAGAAGTAACAATGACAACAGGAAAATTACTTCCCACTTTCATTCTTCCTTCTGCTCCCTACAGCAATGAACTTGTAGCTATCTTACACTCATACAGCAGTGTCTGTTTCTTACTGAGATAGGTCCCTTTGAAATCTGATGCAGCTTATGTAGGTTCATTAGCAGAACATTCCCTTCTGTACTGACTTTAGCAGGGAATACAGTGAATTCTCTTCACAGCAGCTCTTATGGTGCTAGATTTTTGATTAAAGACCAAAAACAGTATCAGTAACACACCTCTGGTTTAGTTATTGCTAAAGAGTATTTGCACAGCATGGAGATCTTCTATATTTCATGCTCCGACAGCAAGTAGGCTGAAGATACACAAGAGGCTGGGATGGGACAGAACTGGGACAGCTAACCTCACAGAATCACAGGATGTTGGGGATTGGAAGGGACACCTCTGGAGATCATCAAGTCCAAACTCCCTGCCAGAGCAGAACCATGTAATTTAGCACAGGTTGCACAGAACACACCCAGATGGGTCTTGAAGGTCTCCAGAGAGGAAGATTCCACAACCTCTCTGGGCAGCCTGTTCCAGTGCTCTGTGACCCTTACAGTAAAGAAGTTCTTCTTCATGCTAAGGTGGAACTTCCTGTGCTGTAGTTTATATCTGTTGCCCCTTGTCCTACCACAGGACACAAGCCTCCCAGTTTCATATTGTCAGCAAACTTGCTGAGAAAACACTCTGTCATCAATGTCATTAATAAAGATGTCAACTGCCCAAAGGGATATTCCATACCATATGATGCTGTGGTCAGCAATAAAAACTGGGAGAAAGCAGGAAGTGAGAAGATACTGAGAGTTTATAGTGTTTGTATTCCCAAGTAATAGTTATGCTTGATGAAGCTCTCCTTTCCTGGAGATGGCTGTACACCTGCCAGCCATGGAAAGCAGTGAATTCATTCCTTGTTTTGCTTCGCTTGTGCACAAAACTTTCCTTTAACTAATGAACTGTCTCCATTTCAACCTACTAGTTTTCTCACTTCTGCCCTTCTGATTCTCTCCCCCATCCCACTGTGGGGAAGCAAGCAAGCAGCAGCATGAAGCTTAGCTGCCTACTAGAGAGCTAACCCACCACAACTCCACCTTCTCCCATCAGTTCTGCTGTCCTCTCTCCTTGTCCCAGGTTACCTGTGTCTTCAGTGTCAAAACTTGGTCTGCCAACTCTTCCTTCTCTTCTTTCAACAGCTTGTGGATCTGGTTGGACTTGATACGCTCTGACATCAGCTTGAAATTAGCATCATCCTTCTCCCGCAGCTGCTGCATCAGGCGGATGTTCTGTTCCTGCATGTCTTCAAAGGCTTGTCCTGTGACATCCATTTCTGACAGCAGGGCCTCCTCCTCCTGCAAAAGAAGTCAGAGACTCTGGTCAAACTGTACTCCCTGCAATGACCCTAAACATTTCACTTACTGACACCAAACCTAGCAGAGACGAAGGAGGGTGTCTCAGTATCAGAGAACAGCATCTTTCCAGCAACCAGGAAAAAAGTATTCCCTAGATGTATGCACCACAGCAGAGATACTGAGAGTTAGGAGGTATAGAACAGAAATGGTGATCTCCACAAGCACTCACAGATGGTGGCTTGTCTGCTGGCAGACAAGCAGAATGAGCTGTGACATAACTATTGCCAGTGCTGGACAGGAACTAACTCTTGAACACCTCCAGGGATGGTGACTCCACCACCTCCCTGGGCAGCACATTCCAGTGGCCAGTCTCTCTTTCTGT
Source organism: Dryobates pubescens (assembly GCF_014839835.1). Taxonomy (NCBI): domain Eukaryota; kingdom Metazoa; phylum Chordata; class Aves; order Piciformes; family Picidae; genus Dryobates; species Dryobates pubescens. Next base: position 67,231,079 of record NC_071657.1, on the reverse strand, counting down.
GAAGAACTTTCTCCTCATCTCAAGCCTAAACTTCCCCAGGTGCAACTTGAGACCACATTGTCTTGTTCTGCCACAGGTTGCTGGAAGAAGAGACCAACCCCCACCTGGCGACAACCTCCCTTCAGGGAGTTGTAGAGAGCAAGAAGGTCTCCCCTGAGCCTCCTCTTCTCCAGGCTAAGCAATCCCAGCTCCCTCAGCCTCTTCTCACAGGGCTGTGCTCGAGGCCTCTCCCCAGCCTTGTTGCCCTTCTCTGGACATATCCAAGTGTCTCAATATCCTTCTTAAATTGTGGGGTCCAGAACTGGACACAGGACTCAAGGTGTATTCTACCCACACAGGGCACAATGACTTCTCATCCTGCTGGTCACACTATTCCTGAAGCAGACCAGGATGTCATTGGCCTTCTTGGCCACCTGGGCACACTGGGCTCCTTCCTAGAGGCAACATCCAGGACACTCAAATTTCTCACCTGCTTAGCCATGGCTAGTTTCTTCTGCAAATACTCAATTTGTTCTTCCACTGCTCGGATCTTGCGCAGGGCATCCTCATCAGCCATTTTTTTACTCTCCTTTTTCTCTTTGTCTTCCAGTTCTTTCACCCTCTGCCTCAGTTCTTCCAGCTAGAGCAAGGACAAAACAGAACTCAGAATCATTTTAGTTGGAAAAGATCTTTAAGAAATTACACTGAACACAAAAATATGGCCTGAACATTTTAAGAGCCTGTTTTCACAATTCTCTGGAACACTGAAGAAACTGCCTTCAGAGGATGTGCAGGGAGGTAGGGAAGGATACCATAAGCACAATACATGGAGACAGAGACAGGAAAAATACTTCCCCTATCACAATGACTGGCAGGCTACCAAGAAACTGCAGGCATTACTTCCAGGAGGATCAGCCTAGACTTTGCAACTGTTAAGACCATAAACCAGGGATGGATCCTGGACTGGGAGGGCTGGAGAAATCAAGAGATATACAAACTTGAAGGATCTGCAAATATGTCTGTGCTTGTGAACCTAGAGACTGTTGCATGTGTGCTTGCACTAGCAATGTTCTCTTTACCAGTTCAAGAGAAGGAAGGGGACTTGTCTACCTATGATTCTATTTCCTGAATCCTGTATCCACATGCTGTGTGTGGATGTCTCCAGGACAAGTGTTAAGCTTCAACACTCTTTGAATCTGCAACTGAGAAAGCAGGAGCAAATCACCCCATTCACCTACAGACTGTTCCAGTCCCTCTGTAAGTGACAACAATGAGAAGAGCAACAATCTTGTTTTGAAGACAAAGCCAACACAGTTCAGGTGCACAGTATCCGAAAGGACCTTTCAAGTAACACACTGGGGAAAAAAAAAAAAAAGTAATATAAAAGAGATCTACCTCAGCTTTTGCCTTCTTCTCAGCTGCCATTAGCTGTACTTTGTCTCTCTGTTCTTTGGGGGCAGAGCGGTACATATCCAGCAACAGCTTCATCTCTTTCTGGCTCTCCTGGGCCTTCCTGGAGAGAGGAAGACAGGCAACTGTGAGAACACAGCAGGAAAGCCATACTGTTACATATCCAGCATAAGAGTTACAGCAGTATTTTCTCCGTATCCCACATGGTGTGCATATGGAGTCATCCTTGGCTCATCTTACCCTGGTTTAATGTAAAATAGTAAAGAAGTGCAGGCTGGAGGCTGAGAAGATGTTCAGAAACATGGGCCAAAAAGCCAAGAGAAGCAGAGTGAGGAGGAAACATGTACCAAATGAACTATACCTGTCTCTGCTTCAGGACTTTATTAACAACCTGCTGCATTAGGGTTTGTTATGGCAGCAAAAAATAAAGATTACTTGAACCACACCCTAGAATCAAAGAATCAGTAGGTTGGAAAAGTTAATATAACAACCAAGTCTGTAAGTATCTGGTTGGCAATTCACACTTTAGACTGTCATGGGAGAGATGTTAACTACACTGTGCAAATTACAGCTAGATATAAAGGATGCCAGAAACCTCTCACTTCACTAAAGCTAATCTCTCAAACTAATCTCTACAAGTCATCTCACACAGATACTCCACCTTGGGCACTATTTAAACTGGAAAGGGAGGGGGCAACAACTCTTACTTGAGCTCAGCCTTCAGTTGCTTGATCACTTCAGCCTCCTTCTTTCTTCCATCTTCATGCTTCCCTTTCTCCTTCTCTTTAGACTCCCTCTCCTTCTCAGATTCTTTCTGCTTCTGCTTTTCCCGCTCTCGCTCTTTTTCCTTTTCTTTCTCTTTCTCTCGCTCTCTCTCTTTCTCCTTTTCCTTTTCTCTTTCCCTCTCCCTCTCCCGTCTCTCTCGCTCCCGTTCCTCCTCATCTCGCCTAGCCTTCATTTCATTAACATCTTCAGAAGCAGCCTTGGGGACAGACACTTGGGCAGAAGGATCATCAGCTTCCTGCTTGATCTCTGGAGGCTCCTCCTTTGTGTCTTCAGTGCTGGACTGAGATTGTAAGACAGCACTACCACTGCGAGAGCGGATCTGTTGTGAAACAGTAAGAAAGAAGTCACATAAGAAAACAAAACATTGAGTTCTTAGCCAGAAGTCTACTTTATCCCCTTTCCTTGGTCTTCCCAAATCCATGCTTGCATGCTCTCTCCATAACTGCTACTAATTTCCATAAAGCTCTATACAGCCACAAAGGAAAACCATCCTTTTGTTAAGTGGAAGCAGTAGAGTGTAGAGCTCCATCAAAAATTGCATTACATCCTTCATGCCGTATCAGACAAGTTGATACTGCAAGCATGGTAACAGCATTCCCCCTTTTTCCTGAGCACTCCCTGCTCTTTCCTGGCATCCCCTGCACTCCGATACCTTGCTCAAATCAGACTGGGCCTCTCTCAGTTTGCGCTTGTATCTTAACACCTCTCCCTTCAGCTGGTGGTTGTGATTCTGGAGGCTGCTGATGAGATGACGCATCTCCCGATTAATTGGGCCTATAAAAACAGAAACTCAACTGTAACAAACCATATATTCATGATGTGGACCTTCTGTAAGGACTTCCATGGAGGGGGAGAGCAAGGTAAATAGCAATGACAAAGAACCAAAGTAACAGAATAGAACAAGCCAGGTTGGAAGAGACCTTCAAGATCATCATGTCCAACTCATCATCCCAGCTGGTTGCCTGGGAGAAGAGACCAGCCCCCAACTGGGACTGTTTCCATTCTGCCACACAGCACACTTGCATAAAAGTCATGTCCATTTTGCAAGCAACCATAAGTCCTTGCAAATTCCCAGTCCAAATTTACCCTCAACATCACTTTTCCCCATCTGCCAAGGGAAATGTGTCACACTACCAAACAAAAATAAAACCAACAAAATTTAAATGCTACTCTAGAAATCACTCATTTTCTCCCATGAGATTTGAAAGATGTCATTCCAGGTGTGTAAATGAATCCCCCAAATTAAGGAGTTTTAATAATGCAAAATACTTGTCCTTGTGGGCGACTTTAACCTGCCAGACATCTGCTGAGAACTTAACTCAGCAGAAAGAAGGCAGTCCAGAAAGTTCTTAGAATGTATGGAGGACAGCTTCCTGATGCAGCTGTCAAGTGAGCCTACCAGGGGTCAGGCTCTGCTTGACCTGCTGCTCTCAAATAGAGAAGGACTGGTGGGAGATGTGATGGTGGGAGGCTGTCTAGGGTGCAGTGACCATGAGACAGTGGAGTTTTCAATATGCAGGGAAATAGGGAGGAATAGCAACAGAACCCTCACTTTGGACTTCAGAGAGCAAACTTCAACTTGTTTAAGCAACTAATTCGGAGAGTACCCTGGGTAGTAGCCCTTAAGAACAAAGAGGTCCAGGACAGTTGGACCTACTTCAAGCAGGAGCTCTTTACGGCACAGGAACAGGTTGTGCTCATGTGCCAAAAGATGAGCAGCCAGGGAAGGTTCTGGGCCTGGATGAGCAACCAGCTCTTGAAGGAATTAAGGGGGAAAAAAAGAGTGTATGTCACCTTTGGAAAGGGAGGGAGGCAGCTAGTGATATGCTTAAGGATGTCATTAGATCATGTAGGAGAAAAATTAGAGGTAAAAGCCCAGCTGGAACTCAAGCTAGCCACTTCTGTGACAGACAATGAAAAGCATTTCTATAAATACATTAATGCTAAAAAGAGGGCAAGAAGAATCTCCACTCTTTAGTGGACCTAGAGGGGAACATTGTGGCTAAAGACGAGGAAAAGGCTGAGGGAGCTGGGGCTGTTTAGCCTGGAGAAGCAGAGGCTCAGGAGAGACCTTATTGCTGTCTACAACTGAAGGGAGGTTGTAGCCAGGTGGGGGTCGGTCTCTTCTCCCAGGCAACCAGCACCAGAACAAGAGGACACAGTCTCAAGCTGTGCCAGGGGAAGTTTAGGCTTGAGGTGAGGAGAAAGTTCTTCACTTAAGAGTAATTTGCCATTGGAATGTGCTGCCCAGGGAGGTGGTGGAGTCACAGTCCCTGCAGGTGTTCAAGAGGGGATTGGATGTGGCACTTGAAGCCATGATTTAGTCAGTCATGAGGTGTTGGGTGATAGGTTGGACTTAACAATCTCTGAGGTCTTTTCGAACCTTATCGATTCTGTGAAAACAAATTATTAGCAAAATGTATGCCTTTTGCAGCATTTAAAAGGAAGTCAGATAACATGAAACTGGCCTCCCATAAAACAAGGGAAGACTTTTGGGTTTTTTGAAACAGACCTGCCAGAACAAGCATCAAACAACAAGAAGGAATTAAAACAGGTGTTTTACTGCAGTGCAGCCTCTCATCAACATTAGGAAGGAGAGACTGGTTTGGTTTCAAGCAAAGCAGATGATCTCCATACCTGCTTGTTCGTTGGCAGCAAGTGTCTGCTCAAACTCTATCCTCAGCATCTCGTACTCTTTGCGTACTTGTGCAAGGGTGTCCTCCAGCTGAATCACCTCCGTGCGTAGTTTCTTGTGAAGACTGACCTCGTCCCTCTGAAGAGTAAGAAGGGGACAGAACTTGATGCTGTGACCTGGAGTATCTCTCTTTTCATCAAAATGCAGGTACCAGAACAGATGACTTATTGCCAGGAAGATAAATTTCTTGAGCATTCCCAGAGCCATCCAGACTCAGCAGTGAGGGCTGATGGGGTGACAATGTACCCCGGTCTGAAGGAGCAGAGGTATTACCTCAATTAGTTCCACTTGGCGCTGGTGTGTGGTACGGGTGCCATGAAGCAGAGTGCGGGCCTCATCAAGATGTGCCTTCAGCTGCAGGCTCTCATTATACAGAACAGAAAACTGGGACTGCATGCAGCGATATTCTGGGGTCTCTTTCACAGCCTCTTCCACTGCTCGTCGCAGCTCAACCTAGTTAGGACACAAGAAAATGCCACAGAAGGAAAAAAAATTACTTCCTTGTCTTTGTTGTATATTCTGCAAGACAGGAGTAAATTAAGTGCAGCCACCAGAAGCAAAAGCAAAAGCAGAAGCTCAATAGCACTGCTGTGAAGTAGATCAAAGTGATATGCCTCAGGACCACTTTGGAAAGCTGTGCTTTCTCTGTATGCACTAAGCCTCTCTTGCATAGTTGTATCGTGAGGTTTTGATGCTCAAGTTCTGCAGCAGTTTGTCTCAAAGATCTGATCTTGGAAAGCATTATTTAGCTTTACAATGAATTTACTGTAAAACCATAATCACCTATATCAATAAAGATGAACACACAGAAGCATATGACAGAAAAGTAGAGAAAACACCTATGCAAGAAGGCATTAGCTTTCTACCAGTAAGAGACAAAATGACTGAAGAGAAATGAAAGTACAGACAGAGTATTTTCTTTACAAAATAAGGGCAGCAAATGATTGTGACTAACAGCAGTGAAACAGACCAGGGGACAGGTGTAGGAGGTTTACAAAGAGGTTGTAAAGAGGTGAAATTAGTTTTAACTAGACATCATTAAAATATACAGAACAGGTCAGAAAATAGGAGGTAAGAAACCACAATAATTTCCAATGGTGACCACATGGTGTCACCAATACACTAAGTCATGCAGCCCGGAAAGCCAATCAGATCCTGGGCTGCAGCAAGAGAAGTGTGGCCAGCAGGGCAAGGGAGGTGATTCTCTCCCTCTACTCAGCTCTGCTGAGACCCCACCTGGAGTACTGCCTCCAGTTCTGGAGCCCCTATTACAAGAGGGATCTGGAGGTGCTGGAAGGTGTCCAGAGAAGGGCCACAAGGATGATCAGAGGGCTGGAGCACCTCTCCTATGAGGACAGACTGAAAGAGTTGGGGCTGTTCAGTCTGGAGAAGAGAAGGCTCCCAGGTGACCTCATTGTGGCCTTCCAGTATCTGAAGGGGTTCTGCAAGAAGGCTGGGGAGGGACTTCTCATGATCTCAGGCAGTGATAGGACTAGGGGGAATGGAATGAAGCTGGAGGTGGGGAGATTCAGGCTGGAAGTGAGGAGGAAGTTCTTCCCCATGAGAGTGGTGAAGCCCTGGAATGGGTTGTCCAGGGAGGTGGTTGGGGCCCCGTCCCTGGAAGTGTTTAAGAGCAGGCTAGATGAGGCTCTGGCCAGCCTGATGTAGTGTGGGGTGTCCCTGCCCATGGCAGGGGGATTGGAACTAGATGATCCTTGTGGTCCCTTCCAACCCTGACTGATACTATGATATAAACTTGCTAAGCAGTACCTGCTACAAAACACTACCCAGCTGAAGAGCAAGCACAGAACACCATAGCATTAGTAACTTTTTCCAGAGACACAGTATAGCAAGACACAGGGCAACAGACCACACAAAATGCCTTCATCCTCAAACAGGAACAGACCTTGAGTTTTTCATTCTGCGCTGTTACTTCTGCAAGATCCCGGCGTAGTTCCTCCAGCTCATTGAGGCGATTCCCAGCAAGCTCTTTATTTTCTTCCAGCTCTGCATTCATCTCCTCAAACTGTTGGGGACAAATTGCTTGTAAATTCTACTGCTAATGTATCAGCTGTCAGTACTAATTAAGTAACTGTTTATACAGCAACAGAAATTACAGTTCTAACAGCCAGGTAACATCACAAAGTGAAGGAGAGTCTACTTTTATCAGATCTGCTTCCTAAGGAACTCATGCACAGCTTTTCCTCTTCCCACTGCCCACAACCAAGCCCCTGACATTACCTTGCGGGCATTAATGGTGATTGTGCCTCCATAGAGGCTACTCCCAGCTCCATAGACCTTGTAGCCTTTGGAATTTACCTGCAAAAAAGGCAACAGCTTTCATCAATAGCCAGTTAAATACCATGACTACTGACACGGCATGTGCAGGACCAAAGATGGCACACTAGTCTCATTTCTAACAGCAAAGAGCTATAAGATAATGCCACACATCTCAAAACTACACCTATTCCCTTGCTTTGCTGGTGAAGGGGATGATGCTTACTCGTTCAAGAACGTCCGCTAAGTGTCGGTTGAGCCTCTGCTCCCTCTTGCGTATCTTGTCAATATCCCACTGAAGGTCATCGATCATAGTCTCCAGAACAGACACTCGAGATTCTGCTGTCTCCACTCTCTCCTGCAGCTTGGAGAACTGCAATCGAAACAATGTTTCAGCCAGCATCTTGAATATAATCAACCTTTTTCTGAGTCTGCTCAGTATTAATTTTTCTCTTACTCCTCATACCCTGGACATGTGTGCCTTCCACCCACCTTCTGCTGTGGCAACAGACTACTCAGTGAACTGCTGTGGATTTTACACAAGCTGAATCCCAACACAATCATGAAAATAAGACAAAACTGAAAACGTAGAAAGCACAATGCTGGCAGTATCTGGACACAGGCAGCTACTTCAACTTTATTTATGTTTTTTTAATATGTTCATCACCTCCAGAGACCACTACAGCTCTTGGTGGCCTAACACTGAGTTAGGCCAGCATTAACAAGGTTGTTATAGGAACTGAAACCTCTGAAACAAATACCTCCAATAATGTGAAACCTTTAATGACTGGGATCACCCTGATGTCATGACACTTTCACACCTGACACAGAGAAACCAAGGAATTTGAAATGACAAGGATGTCACACCACTCGTCTCAGCTCTTAAACATACCTTAGCATTCCTTACCACTTTCTCTGCTCCGTTTTAAAATCAAATCACATCAACTCACTTGGTTTGGTTATATTGTTTCATTCAGTGATGCAACAAGCAAATCAATCCAAACTACACAGAAAATCTACATACAGCTCTTGACAACCCTTTCCATAACCTCTGTTCAAAAGGCAACTTTCAAACCACATTGCTCTTGTCTTCCAAGGCAATCGCCTGCTTTCCAAACTATGGCAAACACAAATTATTCTAAGCAGGACCTCAAAGCAGATTTCTTTCTCTCTCCCTTTGATACCTCCTGAGACATGATTCGGTGCTTCTCCTGAAGAACATCAGCCAGCTCCTGCAGCCGTCCATTCTCATGCGAGAGGTAGGTATTGAGCTCCAGGACTGCTTCTTCCATCAGAGAAATATCTGAGAGATGCACATAAGTAAGGAAATTAATAGAAATCAAGGAAGACTGGTTTCAATTATTAAACAGCATAAAGACAAAAAAGAAAAACCTGGGAAGTTCTGGATTTAACTATCTACTGTGTATTTCCAGCAGGTGGCTCCCAAGGGTCTCATCTCCAGCTACACAGAGCTTTGACTTGCACCCAGTAAGCAAAGGCTCTGCAGTTTAACATACTACGCATTTCTGACTGTCAGTTTCCATCTCCTAGTGTCTGATATCATTACACTTGTAAAAGGTCATGAGTGTAAACTGAACCATCTCCATCAATTTTCAGGAGTTAGTCACTTGGATTTCTTCTGCATAACTCTCTGCATTTTTCAGAACTGACAGACATTACACGGCTACCACCTTGCTCAAAACTCAGTGCAATCTGAGGAGCTGGTTATTCCTACACCTTTTGCTAAACTGCAAGCATGAAGGAGTCCACCATCAGCTTGCAATACTGCTTTCACTTCTTCACTTGTAGGCATGTAGCCTTTTATGCAGTGGCTAACAGCTGGGCACTAAGATTCAACTGTAATTTCTCAGGTGCACTGCACACTAATGGCAGAAACATGACTTTCCTCAGCCCAACACACTGGGCAGAGCTCTCAGCATTCAAATTCAGAAGCAGTTATAATATACTTCTGGTGAGTAGTACAAGTTGGTTTTGGAGGTCTTGCTTGTTGAGAGCTTGGAAAGCTAGGCCAATTCATTTTGAAAAATAAAGGAGCAGGACAAGGACCAGGCCTAAACACTGACAATGCATAATTATGTCTAAGCTGGAGGTACATGAGGATGTTTAAGTATCGGCCACCTTGGTCATACCTCCACTGTTCACCTTGTGGGACAGCACATCTACTTTCTCCTGCAGCTTGTCATACATTGTCACAATCTGGGCAACAGCACGGCGGGAAGACTCTACACGCTCCTGCAGCTGAGATTCTATCTCCTCACTCGTGCTGCTGGCTAGAGTGGCTAAGAAGGAGAATGCTGGCTCCAGTCCTTCACCTGGGAACAGAAAGAGGTGCAAAAAATGTGCTCTGGTAGGCAATATATCACTAGTTTTCATCATCAAACAGCCTCTGTCAACCTGCAGAAATGGCCAACCCTGTCCACAGCTGAAATCCATCTTTTGCACTGTTCCCAGCCAGGTGAACTCACCTCGTTCCCTCTCATCTTTGCGCTCCTGATTACTGTCCGAGTCTGGTTCAGGTTCTGGTACCACCAGTGCTTTTCTTTCAGTCAAAAGGTCTCCAAGACTTTGGTCCGGGTCGAAGCGTTTAAGGATGATGCGTATGTTCTCATCAAACTGAATGAGGGGACGGGCAAGGCAAGGCAAGACAAAGAATGGAGGAGAATGAAAGGAACACAGTGGAACAGGAGGAGAGGAGAACGACGCATACAAAGCAAGAGTGTTACTAACCTGATTCCAGTATCTGTTGATAATCAGCAGAGAGGCATCATCAGTGGCCTGCCGACGCTCCAGCTTTTCAATGTGCTCACGCAGCTCATCTTCAATGGCTTGTCTCTGGTCCAGCATCTCCGCTAGTTTCCGGTTCTTGGTCTGAAGGGTCCGGATGTCCATCTCCTCCTGCACAGATGCACAAGTCAGGGCACAATGCATGCCACCCAGGTCACTGGGCTCATACAGAAGGCAGAGGGAGATATTTTTTTCAGATTTCAAAACGCCAAAAGGCTCAGAGTGTGCAAGGAAGGCATACCGTTGAGGAAATGCCACCAAGCTTAATGGTCTCCACTGTGGTCCCCGAGTCTTCAAGCCCTGCCTTCTTCTCTGGGGGTGCGGAAGGGCCAGGCTCTCCAGCTGCCCGTTTATTGCCAATTCCAGACATGGTGGCCAAACCATACAGACCACTGCCTTCACAAAGCTCTTCCTGAAGATTAAAGACCACTATTAAAAAGGTAAAGAAACACACATCCACAACACCATTTGGGGGGTTTTAATACAGTGATCCAGCATAGCAACAAGATGCCCATGGTACAGATCGTGTAATTCAAAAGGTCAAACATTCAGTCTTAAAAGACACCACTAGGATGAGAATTGCAAACAGCAAGTTAATGGGAAAAAAATCCACTGCTCTGTAATGTTAAAATGGAAGCTCTGTACCTTATCAAGCTCTTCAAAATAAAATCTTCATGCAGGACCAGCCTCTGCTTTTTTGATGTCTTCCTGTATTGACAAAAATTATCGGTGTTAGACTTTACAAGTAACTAAGCATGTGTATCTGGCACCAGTTCACCCCATGCTAGCCAAAGCATGGGGTTCTTATTATACCAAGTTCTTATTATACCAAGTTAAAGCCAGTTAAAGCACAGGGCAACAGTATCTTGAGATCTGCAATAGCTTACAAATCTTGCAAATCCTATAAAACTGAACAGCAATTCCAGGCCAAAGTTTGTGATAACCCATTTCAGGAGTTTTCCTCTCTATCAGGAGAGACACAGACACAGATTCATAGAATGGTGTGGGTTGGAAGGAACCTTGAAGATCATCTAGTTCCAACTCTGCTGCCCTAAGCAGGGACACCTTTAAGTAGACCAGACTGCTGAAGGCCTCATCCAATGTGGCACTGACCACCTTTATGGAAGGAGCATCCTGGGAAACCTGTTCTAGTGCCTCACCACCCATACTGTAAACAATTTCTTTCAATACCTAGTCTAAATATACCCTTCTCAAGCTCCAACCATTTGCTTGTGTGCTATCACAGCAAGCCCTTGTGAAAAAAGTCCCTTCCCAGGTTTCTTCCAGGCCCTTTTCAGTACTGAAAAGCCACTATAAGGTCTCCCTGGAGCTTTCCCTTCTCCTGGAAGAACATGTCCCCAAGTTAATACAACCTGCAAAGCTCTGGACTACTAGTTACAGAATCACAGACAAGCTGAGGTTGGAAAATATGTCTGGAGACCAACTGCTCAGTGCTTCTGAATACAGCAGGGTCAGCCAGTGCAGGCTGCCAAGGGCCTCATCCAGTCAGCTTTAAAGTGTTTCCAGAGATGGAAACTCGGCAGTATCAACAGGCAACCTGTCCCAAAACCTGTTGATCCTCTGCATTACAGCAATTTTTCTTATGTTTGAACTGCAGGTCTTGCAGTTCCTCAAAAGATTATTTAGAAAAATAGCAAGTATTTGCCTAAAGGGTTTCCAAAACATATATAGCAGCTAGTGAGGAAAAATGAAATTGCTTATATCTTCATGAGCCATAAGCAGCACTCCTCTTCCATTTTCAGTGATGCTGTGCCAACCCAATACAGAGACCTGTCTACACTAAATGAAATGCAGAAGTAAATGCAGACCATACAGTGTTCCTGTAACCTGTTTTTCAACATCAGTATTGAATACATCTCAAAATGTAAAAATAAACAAAGACAACTTCCACTTAACCACTTCTCTCCTTTTTAGTAACAGAATTTAGTGAACACTGATTTTAGATAGAATTATTAGGTCTTTGGAGGTGGTGGGGGACAACTGTCACTGCTACCTCTCAAGCCATTAAGTTAATACTGCCTTTCATACTTTTTGTCCCCAGACAAAATATTTATTACACTGTCTCCTGCCACTAACCATCACTGCTCTAGCTCCCCCTCTCCTTACTACTCACAGCAGGGTCTGACCCATACCCTCTTCCCTTTAAGAACTCAACCTCATCCTCACTCCCCATCTATTCACATTCTGTCTGCAGACAGATCACTCTGATTTATCAAGGACTCTCCTACCAAGGACTTGGCTTCATCTTAATCCTCCTCTTATAGTAAAACCTCTCCTACACAGAGACTGAAATACACCTCCAGCTGGCACTCCCCACAGCTCCCACTGGCCAAAAGTAATCTACTCCAAACACCATTAATCACCTGCAGAAAGCAAACTTCCACGTGCCCAGTACTCAGTCACTGATCTACAATTCATGCCCACCAACTGTGCCCAAACCCTTTCACATGCTCATGGCACCCAGTCAAGAAACATTCCAATTTTCACCACCCAAATCCCCACACACCAGCCACTCTATATTTTCTTTTTATGAATAGAATAGAATTAACCAGGTGGGAAAAGACCTTCGAGATCACCAAGTCCAACCTATCATCCAACACCATCTGATCAACTAAACCATGGCACCAAGTGCCTCATGCAGTTCCTTCCTAAACACCTACAGTAATGGGGACTCCAGCACCATCCTGGGCAGCACTTTCCAATGGCAAATAACTATTTCTATGAAGAACTTCTTCCTAACATCCAGCCTAAACCTCCCTTGGTGCTGCTTGAGACTGTGTCCTCTTGTTCTGCCACTGGTTGCCTGGGAGAAAAGACCAGCCCCCACCTGGCTACAACCTCCCTTCAGGGAGCTGTAGACAGCAGTAAGGTCTCCTCTGAGCCTCCTCTTCTCCAGGCTAAGCAACCCCAGCTCCCTCAGCTTCTCCTCATAGGGCTGTGCTCCAAACCCCTCCCCAGCTTTGTTGCTGTTGCCTCGAGCTGCTGGATCTCCCCAGACATGTGCCGTGGCCACCCATACACATCTCAGTGATGTCCCCAGAAACACCATCTCACATAGGATATATACAGCTCCATATCACCCACCGGAGACTCCTCTTCACATACAGAAACACATCTCATAACCACCACTGACTCCCCAGCTACACGTAGGGAGCCACTTCTCTGATCCCACAAGCGCTCAGGGACGTGTCCCAACACCTGTCTCTGTCTTCTACGCTAAGGACCCCCTCACTCCTGCCACTGACCCCACGCACACCTGGGAGCCTCCGACACCACCAGCCAACGCCCGCGCCCACAACCAGAGCTCCAGCCGCTCCACTGCTACTTCCTGGGCATCGTGAGCCCGGCACCCGCAGCTGCCGTGCTTACCTCTGGCCCACCCCTCCCGGAACGCCGCTCCTTAAGGCTGCCCCACACCTACAGTCCCTTAGGCCCACCCCTTTTTTCATGACTGTACAGTGCCTCTGCTCCCGCACTCTCCCCTTCTTCCGCTCCCCCACCTCCCGGACCACCCCTCCCCAAACACTTGGCCTGGCCCGGCCCGACCACCCCACAGACCCTCACAAGCCCCCTGAATACCGCGGCCGCTCGCGGCCCACCTTCCTCCGGGCCAAGGGACACCCCTTCTGGTGCCGCGGCCGGCGGCCCAATCCCGTGCGCGCCTGGGAAAACGTCACGGCGCAGCGCCCCTCGGCCACCTCCCCTTTCCGGCGGCCATTTCGCCCTCACCCGTCATGGATGCTACTCGCCCAGTCGCTTGCCCAGGCTCGACATGGCCGCCGTTGCCATGGTGCCGCGGAGGCGCCTGACGCCCGCGCCCTTAATCGCTGCCCGAGCAGCAGCTGGAGGCGGCGCTGCCGTGCTGCATGCTTCTCCGGCCCTCGGGAGGAGGCCGTGGGCTGGGGTCTGCTGCCGAGGGCGACCGGCAGGCAGGGGCTCGCCCGATGGCTGTGGTGGCAATTCGGCCCCCCAGAGGTGTCCCCTATCGGGACTTACCAACCTGCGCTCCCGTGTGTGTGTATAAAGTGCAAATAAACCTTGGTAAGGCGGGTAGTGTTTACATATGTAAAATACATAACAATAAATACACCGCACAGGGCTAGCTCCGGCTAAGACTGAACTAAGGGGGTTTTTAGATCATACAAGTTTAAAGTAAAATTTTAGTGTTTTAATCCCTTCATCTCCACCCATCTTTGTAGAAAGGCATGAAAACACACACGTCAGTAGAATGACAGGGCTGCTGCTTTATTTATGGAGTCATAGAATCAATAAAGTTGGAAAAGACCTCAGAGATCATCAAGTCCAACCTGTCACCAAGACCTCATGACTAACTAAACCATGGCTTCAAGTGCCACATCCAATCCCCTCTTGAACAGCTCCAGGGATGGTGACTCCACCACCTTCCTGGGCAGCACATTCCAATGGCTAACAATTCCATTGATGAACAGAATATTCTCATTAACAGTAGATAAGTAGATAAGAATTTTCCTCATTAGCTGAAATGCTGGAATGAAGGGAGGGGGAGAGGAGTTGGCAGACAGCCTCTGCATAGATAAGGAATAGCAGGATTTTTCAGTGATTTACTTCTGTTAGTCCTGGACAAGATGGTTTTTGTATTAGATAAAGGACACCTGGATGATATGTATACTTCTGCTATTTTTAGATAGATAATCTTAGTATAGATAGGAAGCATCTGGACTTTTCTGTGAAATATTGACATACCTCTGCTATGACAAATAGATAATTTTTTGTATAAAGGTTTGCCCAAAACTGTCTGAAGACACACAGTCCTTTTGAAATGATTCTACCTGTGTCCAGTGCTGAAATAGAAGCATAATATAAGAAACTTACTGAGTCTCTTGTGTACCTTTCTCTAAGTCACCATGAAGAACTTTCTCCTCACCTTGAGCCTAAACTTCCCCTGGCACAGCTTGAGACTGTGTCCTCTTGTTCTGGTGCTGGTTGCCTGGAAGAAGAGACCAACCCCTTCCTGGCTACAACCTCCCTTCAGGTAGTTGTAGACAGCAATGAGGTCTCCCCTGAGCCTCCTCTTCTCCAGGCTAAACAATCCCAGCTCCCTCAGCCTCTCCTCACAGGGCTGTGCTCAAGGCCTCTCCCCAGCCTTGTTGCCCTTCTCTGGACACATTCAAGAGTCTCAATGTCCTTCTTAAATTGAGGAGCCCAGAACTGGACACAGGACTCAAGGTGTGGCCTAACCAGTGCTGAGTACAGGGGCACAATGACTTCCCTGCTCCTGCTGCCCACACTATTCCTGATGCAGGCTAGGATACCATTGGCCTTCTTGGCCACCTGGGCCAAGAAGGGTTTTCATCTGCTAAGCAGATGCAAGCTCTTTTTGTGCAGGTGCTGGTGTTCTCTTTCCCCCAGTTCCACAGCACTGGCCTCTGGGAAATGCCAGAAAAAGATGAGTCTTCATGTAGCATATCACAACAAGGCAAGGTGCTGTGAATGAGAGCAATCACTGCCCTTATCATGTAAGACTTCAGGCTGTGTTTCTGAAGGAGAAAACAAACCTACATTTTAGTTATGTTATATGAGCTCCCTCAGCCCCTCTTCACAGGGCTGTGCTCCGGACCCCTCCCCAGCTTTGTTGCCCTTCTCTGGACACCTTCCAGCAAGTCAACATCTTTCCTAAACTGAGGGGCCCAGAACTGGATACAGGACTCAAGGTGTGGCCTAACCAGTGCTGAATATAGGGGGAAAATGGCTTCCCTGCTCCTGCTGCCCACACTGTTCCTGATACAGGTATCACCTTTCAGCCCTTGTGTTTCCCCTGCACTTGTTTTTTCTCCTATCTGGACTGAGACACTTGCTTCCATCCAGTAGAAGGAACATGCCATTCCCCTTAGTGGTGATTTTAGATTAACTGTCATGTCCTTGCAAATTGTTATGCACAGACAATACAGCAGATGTCAGGGGAAAATACAAGCATACATATGAGTGCTAAGGAGAGAAAAAGGAAGGATGTTGACTTGCTGGAATGAGTCCAGAGAAGAGCAACAAAGTTGGTGAGGGGTTTGGAACATAAGCCCTACGAGGAGAGGCTGAGGGAGCTGGGGTTGCTTAGCCTGGAGAAGAGGAGACTCAGGGGTGACCTTATTACTCTCTACAACTACCTGAAGGGAGGTTGTAGACAGACGGATGTTAGTCTCTTCTCCCAGGCAGCCAGTACCAGGACAAGAGGACACAGTCTCAGGCTGTGCCAGGGGAGGTTCAGGCTAGATGTTAGGAAAAAGTCCTATACAGAAAGAGTGATTGCACATTGGAATGGGCTGCCTGGGGAGGTGGTGGAGTCGCCATCACTGGAGGTTTTCAGGAGGAGACCTGATGGGGTGCTTGGTGCCATGGGTTAGTTGTTTGGGCGGTGTTGGATTGGTTGATGGGTTGGACGCGATGATCTTGAAGGTCTCTTCCAACCTGGTTTATTCTATGTATTCTATTCTATTTATTCTATTCTAAAAAGGAGTATTAACAATCAAGATACTTTTGCAAAGAAACTGGGCTCTCCCACTACTGCCAGTGAAAAGGAACTACAGAGGATGTCCTGCAACAATTTGCAATTATTTAGAGTGTGTTTAGGAACATGACATGTAGGGTTGCTCCTTCTTGACACTGGCAGGCTCAACCACAGTCCCTCAGTTGCAATTGATGCAAAAGGTAAGCACATTCTTCATTCAAAACTACAGCTAGTCAAGAAATTGACTGAAGCAGAATAGCATATGCACTTCTTTTAGCTTGAGCAGAAACAGAATGATATGAAGAAAAATACTGAAGTCCCAGAATTTAACCGAGTGAATAAAGGTATGTAAGGAATAGCTTATGGACAAAGCAATATTGAGCTTGTAGTGTTGGTATGCTAAGGCTGTGACCACAAAAGGACACTCACATTGAGCCCTATGAGGAGCTGCTGAGAAAGCTGAGGTTGTTTAGCCTGGAGGAGGCTCAGGGGAGACCTTATTGCCTTCTACAACTCCCTGAAGGTTGGTTGTAGCCAGGTGGGGGTTGGTCTCTTCTCCCAGACAAGCAGTCACAGAACCAGAGGACACAGTCTCAAGCTGTGCCAGGGCTGGATGTTAGGAAGAAATTCTTCACAGAAAGAGAGATTGGCCATTGGAATGTGCTGCCCAGGGAGGTGGTGGAGTCACCATCACTGGAGGTGTTTAAGATGAGACTGGACGAGGCACTTAGTGCCATGGTTGAGCTGATTAGATGGTGTTGGGTGATAGGTTGGACCTGATGTCTCAAAGGTCTTTTTCAACCTGGTTAATTCTGTATTCTGATTCTCCCAGTCTAAACAAGCCTTGCAGTCTTGTATAAGGTCATGCTGAGCTCATTACCCATGACTAGTTAAGCTCTGTCCCAAATCAAAAGAACATACAAAAAAATCAAATATTGCCTCTCCCTCAAGTTGTAAGGGTAGTAACACATAATACCAAATTTTGTTATGAAAGCCCAACACATTGGCTTGAAATTAATCCTTTTCAGCAAGGCAGGATGGAATGCAGTGTTGGGAACTCTTCACACTTTGCCTGTTTACTACAGACCTCACCTGTCTGGACAGGCAGCATGCAGATATGCAGGTAAATTAGGAAGCCTGGCACACCCAGGATGGTACGTAAAATGATCTTTCACCCAGCAGAACTGTGCTGCTTCCAAGAGGAAAGGCCATGTAGGAGACAGTGTGTTAACCAATCTCAATGAAACCTGTTAGTGAAACCAGCTCTGAGATCATGGCTATCAAAAGGCTCTGCCCTGCCAGTCAAACAGAAATGCTCTCATTTGCCAGAAAGGTTATGTGCCCTGGCGTCTGCTGAGGAAATAACAGAACACCAATTGATCCCAAAGATGGGATAAAGACACAAGGAAAGAGGTCAGACAAAAGGACCAGAGGATGTGGACCTCACAAGGAGAAGCTAGATTTAGAAAAAGATAGAAAATTTACATTTTTAGATAACCACTGTGAACGGGAAATGCAAAATGCTACCTACAACAGTCATAGCTAACCAGACCCAAATTAAGTGGAGCAGATCCCTTGTCATAAATAATTCTTTTCATTTTGGTACACAAGTGAGCCTTTCATTTACTAGGCTGTAAAGTAGAACCATAGCAGTGCCTGTTACCACAGGAGAAACACAGTATGAAACACAGCCTTGGTGTGCCTTGTGCTAATTGCACATATATTCAGGGTCTACTATATCAGATTGTGTAGTTAACAGGAAAGGTAGAGAACATCTCAAAAAGGAAAACACATGTTAGTGGAACACACTTCCAAATAAAAATGCCAGATGTTGTCATACATAGTCTGGCTTCAAAGGCAATTTGTCTTTCCCTGGAAAAACAACTACAATAAGTAAATAAATAGGATGAAGGACTTAGACTGAACTTCCTAACCCCTTTAATTTCCCCACTGTTCCTCAAGACCAGTGTGGCCAGCAGGGGCAGGGAGGTCATTCTGCCCTGTGCTCAGCACTGGTTAGGCCACACCTTGAGTCCTGTGTCCAGTTCTGGGCTCCTCAGTTTAGGAAAGATGTTGAGATGCTGGAACATTTCCAGAGAAGGGCAACAAAGCTGGGAGGGGTCTGAAGCACAGCCCTATGAGGAGAGGCTGAGGGAGCTGGGGTTGCTTAGCCTGTAGAAGAGGAGGCTCAGGGGAGACATTATTGCTCGCTACAACTCCCTGAAGGGAGGTTGTAGCCAGGTGGGGGTTGGTCTCTTCTCCCCGGCAACCAGCACCAGAACACAGTCTCAGGCTGTGCCAGGGGAGGTTTAGGTTGGATGTTAGGAAGAAGTTCTATACAGAGAGAGTGATTGCCCATTGGAATGGGCTGCCCGAGGAGGTGGTGGAGTCACCATCATTGAAGGTGTTCAGGAGGAGACTTGATGGGGTGCTTGGTGCCATGGTTTAGTTGTTTAGGTGGTGTTGGATTGGTTGATGGGTTGGACGCGATGATCTTGAAGGTCTCTCCTGACCTGGTCTATTCTATGCTATTCTATTCTATTCTATTCTATTCTATTCTATTCTATTCTATTCTATTCTATTCTATTCTATTCTATTCACTCTATTTCTTCCCCTTGTAGAGAAACACTTTATGCTGTAAGCTAAATGAAGAATATTGGTCTGCATGCAAAACATGATTAAGTCATTTATTTTTATGGAAATAATGAGGTCTGTAAAACACGTCTTTCTTACTTCCCCTTCCTGTTTCGCAACTCACAAGGATGTGCCCTTCCACCTTATTGCAAATGACCTAACCATGTAGTTGAAACAGTAGCATTTGCACAGCTCAGTAAATCACAAATATGATCTTCTGTAATAAACCAAAGACTGTGTCTCCACACCACTCACATTGGGAGTACCTGAAAGAAAAAAAAAAAAGGCAGCCCTGGAGACACAGAAACAAAAATCCTGGAAGCAACTCAATTAAAAGTCAAGACCATGAAGAAGCGCTTTCTCACTCTCTTGCTTGCTCTCAACACGCAGAAAACATCCTGGCAGGCTATCTAAAGAAAGAAGGAATGAAATACTCCAGTCAGTGAGTAACTCAGACTGAGAAGTCTCAACAGGGATTACTTGCTATTGCCTTGCTGCCTCACCACCCAATTGCAATAATTCTCATGAGAAATAAAAAGCCCAACACACAGAGCTGAAGCTTGAGTCTAGCTTGAGACTGAGGGAGCTGGGGTTGCTTAGCCTGGAGAAGGGGAGACTCAGGGGTGGCCTTATTGCTCTCTACAACTACCTGAAGGGAGGTTGTAGCCAGGTGGAGGTTGGTCTCTTCTCCCAGGCAACCAGCACCAGAACAAGAGGACACAGTCTCAGGCTGTGCCAGGGGAGGTTTAGGCTGGATGTTAGGAAGAAGTTCTATACAGAGAGCATGATTGCCCATTGGAATGGGCTGCCCAGGGAGGTGGTGGAGTCACCATCACTGGAGGTGTTCAGGAGGAGACTTGATAGGGTGCTTGGTGCCGTGGGTTAGTTGATTAGGTGATGTTGGATGATAGATTGGACATGATGATCTTGAAGGTCTCTTCCAACCTGGTCTATTCTATTCTATTCTATTCTATTCTATTCTATTCTATTCTATTCTATTCTATTCTATTCTATTCTTGTTGCTGGGCAGCATTTGCTGGCTGTGCATGGAGAGTTCCCCTGTGCAAATGGTTCTGGAAACAGTGCTGTGAAGAGTTTCCTGAAAATGAACCTATGTCCACTATCCATATGAGTAGATGCCTTTCAGTTTTAAAGAGCAGCTCTTCAGAAATTGCACTTTTATCTTGGTAATTTCTATACTGTTGCACTGAGCCTGGAAAAAGAGTATGAGAACCATCTGAAAATGCTAATTAACAGCAGTGAAAACTGTAGAATTTACAAAATAAACTCTAGAGAAATCATTTCCACCTTTATGTTAGCAATTTTAGCAGGCTATCCTTCTAGGTTTTGGACTGATCACAGACTGTATGTGCCTCTCCAAATAAGGCCAATGGCCCCAGCTGACCTCCCAGGACTTGTCTAAGCTTAAACATTAAAAAACAACAACAGCAAAAAAATCTGAATAAATTAAAAATATGAACTAAAAGTGTATTCTAGTCTCTGTGTTACATCCTCTACAGACACAGTTAATAGTTTAGTTCTTTTACTTCCAAAGACTATTAGGTGGTGTTGGATGATGGGTTGGACACGATGATCTTGAAGGTCTCTTCCAACCTGGTCTATTCTATTCTATTCTATTCTATTCTATTCTATTCTATTCTATTCAGCTAAACTTAATTAAAATGTCTTAAAAATTCAAAATACTGCTGTCCCTTAGAGATTTGAAGTGGTTTAAGAATGTCAGAATTTGTTAACATTTTCCTGATAGTCTTTGTATAGTGGAAACCTTGTTACCCCAAAGGTCCCAGCTAGGCAGGCAATAGTGTTGGACTTGATGATCTCAGAGGTCTCTTCCAACCTGGTTAATTCTATTCTATTCTATTCTATTCTATTCTATTCTATTCTATTCTATTCTATTCTATTCTATTCTATTCTATTCTATTCTATTCCCTCATACCAGTAGCAAACTCTATCTTCCACTGTGATTCCATGAGTATCTACTTGAACTTTGCAGTGAAGGAGAACATTCACTAATGCTCTCTGCTTCTCACACAGGCACAGAATTTGTTACTCAATTGTTGTGATACTGTGACAGGCTGAGAGAGTTGGGCTTGTTCAGTTTGGAGAAGAGAAGGCTCCCAGGAGACCTTCTTGTGGCTTTCCAGTATCTGAAGGGGGCCTACAGGAAAGCTGTCAGGCAGGGCAAGGACTAGGGGGAATGGATCCAAGCTAGAGGAGGGGAGAGGTAGATTAAAGAGAGTTGTTACTTGTTGGAATGTGCTGCCCAGAGAGGTGGTGGAGTCACCATCCCTGGAGGTGTTCAAGAGGGTGTTGGACGTGGCACTTGAAGCCATGGTTTAGTAGTCATGAGGTGTTGGGTGATGACAGGTTGGATTTGATGATCTTTGAGGTCTTTCCCAACCTTATTAATTCTATGATTCTATGATGTCAGAAAGAAGTTCTTCACCATGAGGATGGTAAGACAGTGGAACAGATTGCCCAGGGAGGTGGTGGAAGCCTCTGAAGGTTTTCAATGCCAGGCTGGATATGGCTCTGGGGAACCTTATCTAGTGGCA
The DNA here is from genome assembly GCF_014839835.1 of Dryobates pubescens. Taxonomy (NCBI): domain Eukaryota; kingdom Metazoa; phylum Chordata; class Aves; order Piciformes; family Picidae; genus Dryobates; species Dryobates pubescens. The sequence continues at coordinate 67,209,418 of NC_071657.1, read as the reverse complement.
ACATCCCATGGCAGGGAGGTTGGAACTAGGTGATCCTTGAGCTCCCTTCCAACCCTGACAATTCTGTGCCCCAGTACTGAACCCTGAGGGATGCCAGGAGACACTGGCATCTCACTAGACCTGGTCCCACTGAGCAGCATCCCAAGGGTCCTGCTGTTCACCCCAGCTTGGGCTGAAAGCTGCAGAGAAGCAAACACCCCATCAGTGACACACTGAAGGCCAACACTGCTTTTCATTTCTAGTCATTGCACAGAGGCACTGGGACTCTGCTGCTGCCACCTGTGCCAGCCCTGCCAGGGAAAATGCTTCATGCCACCAGCCCTGGCGCAGAGCCCCTCTCCTTCATGTCTTCTGTGAAGCTCAATACCATGTCCTGACCACAGAGAGGTGCAAAGTCTGTCAGCTTGTCTGGATGCCAGGGGGGCAACTCAGGCTTGCTCTCAGCCCACCACAGGATACATGATGAAGAACAAAAGTGGTGGAAGCATGGCCTCATAAAGCTGGCCTCCTCCCAGCTGCCCAGGCAAGTGAGACAGCAGTTCTTCAGCTCTGTGACCATGCTCCACAGATGCTGCTGCATCTAGGCCTCTCTAGAAGGTCACTCTGAGCTCCTGCTGGCCAGAGGCAGTGCCGGGAGGGGAGGGACGGGATGGGCTAGGTGTGCTTGGCCTCTGCTGGGCTTGCTGCTGAAAATCCTGAGGCTCCTCAAGCCCTTGAGGCTCCCAAGCAGCTGGGCTGTGCAGTCTGTAGGTGTGCTGTGGGGGCCTTAGGCAGGTCCTCAGGTGGCTCCCCAGGTTCCTGATGCTCTCAAGCAGCTTGGTTGTGCAGACAACAGCCCTGCCACAGCACGCTTCTCTCCACACTAGCTCCTGGCCTAAGAAGCTGCCAAAACTGAGGAAGCTGCCAAACTCCTGAGGCTCCCCAGGTTCCTGGGGCTCTGCCACATAGTGGCTGCCCTGTGCTACCATGCCTGGCAGCAGAGGAAATCTCCCCATCTCCTCAGCAGAGATCACTGCTATCTCCTGAGAGCTTGGAGCTGGCTGAGCAGCAAGCAGAACTGAGGTTAGGGACCTGCCCAAGGCCTTCCTAAAAGAGGAGAGGCATGCTGGGTGACAAGTGGAGTAGGCTCTCCTGGGAGAAGTCTTCCCTAACCTTTCCCTCCTTGGTCCCATATGCATATGGAGCAAACGCCCAGTGGCAGCTCCACCACCCAGTTCCTCCTCCTGGCATTCACAGACACACAGGAGCTGCCAGTCTTGCACTTCTGGCTCTGCTTGGGCAAGGGCCCTGTCATCACCACCACAGCCTGTAACTATCACCTCTAAACCCCCAAGAACTTTAGAATAGAATAGAATAGAATAGAACAGAACAGAATAGACCAACCAGGCTGGAAGAGACCTTCAAGATCACTGAATCCAACCCATCACCCAACACCATCTAATCAACTAAACCATGGCACCAAGCACCCCATCCAGTCTCCTCCTAAACTCTAGTGATGGTGACTCCACCACCTCCCTGGGCAGCACATTCCAATGGCCAGTCTCTCTCTCTATGAAGAACTTCTTCCTAACATCCAGCCTAAACGTCCCCTGGTGCAGCTTGAGACTGTGTCCTCTTGTTCTCCACTTCCTCCTCTTCAGCCTCTCCCTGCCTGACCAGGGCTCCAGCTCCATCCCTCTCCCAGGCTGCTGTACTGCAGTGCCCACCCTGCACTTGAGCAGATGCTGCCTTTGATTGGCTGTGAGGGCTGCGGCTCTGCCTCTGATTGGCTGTGGGCGCTGTCACTCTGCTCCGGGCTGGGGCCGGACCCCCTTTGCAGTTGCCCTTGCTTAGCTGTGCTGGAAGGTGTCCAGAGAAGGGCCACGGGGATGGTCAAAGGGCTGAAGCTCCTCTGCTGTGGGGACCGGCTGAGAGATTGTGGAGTCTCCTTCTCTGGAGACTTTTAAAACCCACCTGGATGCATTCCTGTGCAGACTACCCTATGTGCTCCTGCTTTGGCAGGGGGGTTGGTCTTGATGATCTCTTGAGGTCCCTTCCAACCTCTAATGTACTGTGATACTGTGAAATGTGCCCAACAAGCACACAAAATAGCTTTATTCCATTCTGTAAGCAAAAATTAAAAGCCTTCCAGCAGTCTCTGGAGAATAATTCCTGTCTGACCCTCAGTTTGGAAGTCTTGTGTTTTGCCTCTTTACCCCATTCTCTTCTTTAATATCCGCCAAAAGTACACTGTTCCAGACTATTCCACTATGTTGCCATACAGAGTGAGCAGCTGAAAGCTAATGTATCTCAGCAGATAGCCTGGGGAGGCACTTGACTGTTCGTAAGTTAAACCATTTGTCCTTCTCTTTGCAATACTGCAAGAGACAGAACGTTGGAGGGAGACTGGTAGGAAGTTGAATCACCAGAGCATCTGCAACTAAACTACTTAAGATACATCCATTTCTCTGAATGCAGTCAGAGTTGTGTCCTGAAATTCTGCCATTATTTAGCACATTGCCATACTAGCTTACATGGGTTTTGCTTTGTTTTGTTTTGTTTTTGCTACAGAACAGCCCTACCTAATGATTTGATCAGAGAAGCAAAGGAAGCAACAAAACAAAACAAACAGAAACCCCCACAACAACAACAACAAAAACAACAACAACAAAATTGGGGGGGTGGGGAGGGTGTAGTACTCTAAGAAAAACTGCACTACAATATGTGTGTTTCTGTCATTTTTAGATGTGTGCTGCTTTGGTAAAAGAGATTACAGGAACAGCATTTAATTATGTAAAATGAATTAGTTATTGGTATAAGCCTAAAAAGTCTGGAATGCAGTTGTATATAGGAGGCTGGATAGAGGGAAGGCCTGGGGGAAATGTTGAGTCCTGAGTAAATAACCAAATGCACAGGCCAACATGAAAAGGAGATGAAAATATTTCAGCCTTTTCACAGAATAGTAATGTATCCTATACAGCTACCATGGCATATATGCATCCTGATTGGAGATGTGTTGCATCTCACTACAGCTGTCAAAAGTCAGACACAGTAGCCCTGACATCTGAGCTCACTGTGTTTCCAGTAATTAAAAGGGGACTTTGAACACTTTTTGTCCCCAATGATTAGTACCAAGTCTAAAAGAAAAAAAGAGAAAGCCACTGTATGTCATTTGGTTATCATCAATATTGTATCCCTGTTCAAACCTGACATCAGAATTCTCAAAGAGCAAAATGTAAGCAGGAAATATTGATTTATTCTGTGGATTTCTTTTCATATCAATATGTAGCAAGGGAAGAGAGATATTTAGAGTTAGCTTTTGAAGTGATCAGCAGGCATCTATGAGAAGGTATTTGTTGTGCACCTGATGGTAGAGGAATAACCCAAGCCAACCTCATTAAGTTCAACAGGCCACGTACAAGGTCCTACACCTGGATTGGGGCAATCCAAAGCACAAATACAAGCTGGGCAAGGAGTAGCTCAAGAGCAGTCTTGAGAAGAAGGACTTGGGGGTGCCAGCTGATGAAAAACTCAACGTGAACAGGCAATGTGCACTTGCATCCCAGAAGGGCAACTGTGTCCTGAGCTGCATCAAAAGAAGAGTGACCAGCAGGATGAGAGAGGTCAGTGTCCCCCTCTACTCTGCTCTCACAGGACCCCACCTGGAATATTGTGTAGAGTTCTGGTGCTCCCAGCATAAGAAGAACTTCAAACTCTTGAAGCAGGTCCAGAGGAGGGCCATGAAGATAATCAGGGGGCTGGAGCACCTCCCCCGTGGGGACAGACTGAGATCTGGGGCTGTTCAGCCTGGAGAAATATCTGGGGAGGCCTTAAGGTGGCCTTCCAGTACCTGAAAGGGGCCTACCAGTAAGCTGGGAGGGGACTTTTTACAAGGGCTTGTAGTGATAGGACAAGAGGGAATGGATTGAAGCTTCAGGAGGGCAGATTTAGACTAGATATTAGGAAGAAAATTCTTTACAGAGAGGGTGTTGAGAAACTGGAACAGGTTTCCTAGAGAGGTCATAGATGCCCCCCTCCCTGCAGGTAATCAATCCATGTTGAATGAAGCCTTGAGCAACCTGGTCTAGTGGAGGGTGTCCTTGCCCATGGCAGGAGGGCTGGAATTAGATGATCTTTAAGGTCCTTCCAACCCAAACCTTTCCATGAATCCACGAAAGCTGAGGAATCAGGAGGAGGCAAGGGCCGCGAGGCAGGAGCTAAGGATACTTTGACAGTGATGCATAGGGCACAAATGACACAACACCAGGCATCTCAGTTCAGCAGCCTTCAAGACCATGAATTTCTGCAAGCATCTAAATGTCACCTCCCTAGCTTCTCCTGCCTCTAACACTCACATTTATTAACAGGAGGACCTGTCCTTGATCTCAAGCAAAACAGAAGCAAAAATTATCTTCATCCCCTTGCACAAATGCTTGGTGCTGTGAGAGCTCTTACAGTGGATGGGGGAGCTGAAGGCTGCATTGGCAACATAAAATGCTCAGATCTGAATGGCTGGGCTGAACCTCTCCTACTTGGATACAATTGTCACTGTCCTGTCACTGTACTGGCTGAATAACTTCAGAAGTAACTATTTCTTCGGATCATTTCAGGTTGCAGTTTGTGGATACTGCATGCACGGTCATGTCTCCAGATGTTCATCTTTGCTTTCAGACCCCTCTCTGCTATACTGACATAGCCATTTGGTGTGGATAGCTGAAGAGATTAAGCGCTCCAGGCAAGAAATAATCCATCAAAAGATGGGGTTTATTTTTCAGCCAGATCAGTCTCCCTTATGCTAGCACAGAGCAGGAGACAGAACTAAGAATGGGAGGTTAGGGATGACAGGCTGTTTAAACTGTGCCACTGCCCCAGGATGACTCGCGAGTTTTCTCTGTCTTCTTGGTCTAACAGAAGCTGTTGTAAAGACATAAGTGTTTAAGGATGAAAGCCAAGTGTTCCCGGAAAAGCAGGCAAGTGAGCAAAGTGAGAGCAGAAAAGACTATACAGAAAGACTCCTTGTGATATAACAATTATCTAAATATTTATTCCCAAAGAGAAGGCCTTCTGGCCCACTTTTCAAAATTTCTTACCACCAAATGGCTTGGCTTGCTGAAACTCCATCTGAAATGTAATACTGGGTGCAATATGACATGTGTTTCTGCTGATGTCACTCAATAGTCACTCTCCCATACTGATACACAAGCAGGTTAATAAAAATGGTTTTAGTATCTCACAAATTCTGCGACTCTGATGCTGGATAGAACATGCTAATGGATCCCTCAGGAATGTGCAATCTCTTTCACACCTACAATACCCTCATATGCCCTGTTGCTTCTGTTCTTTTCCAGAGTCTTGTGTTCCCAGTGCATCAATATTTGCAGGTGTGAGAACATTTAAGTGAAGGGCAGTCTTGTCCTGAATCGAGGTTCTTTACCTGGTGTGCAAGGAGCTAATTGACACACAGAGTTATTTGTTTTATTCCAGTTCTCTGCCCAGAAAAGGGTGCTAGGTGGTAATTTCACAATGCCAGCACAGCAATCACAGAGATAGTAATTGCTTTGCACAATCATAGTTAGCATATTCAATGTTTATCATATTTTTACTGGTGATTCTAATACTTATCTTAAAGCTGATTGGTATATAGCTTCTTCACCTTCATTTAAAGGTACAACAGTTTTTAATTCCACTGTGCAAGCTCAGTGGGTAAGGCTCTTCCAGTGGAGGTAGGTGTGGTTTTCATATGATAATGTGGAGTCACCATCACTGGAGGTGTTTAGGAGAAGACTTGATGGGGTGCTTGGTGCCATGGTTTAGTTGATTAGATGGTGCTAGATGATGGATTGGACATAATGATCTCAAAAGTCTCTTCCAACCTGTTCTATTCTATTCTATTCTATTCTATTCTATTCTATTCTATTCTATTCTATTCTATTCTATTCTATTCTAATTAGCTAAGGTAACTGGAAGCTATTTCTCCATGGTATCAGCCAATACCAAGTTTTTGTTTATCTTCATGTCCAGCTACAGTTCCTGTTGGACTGTGGTTTGAACAGTAGCTTGACCATGAAATGGATACTACAACATGCTGGGCTTAGGGACTCTCCATTCCTGTTACAATGATCTCAGAACAGGCACATCATGGTTGCTTAATTTTTGGTAAATTTTTAATCCCCCTCAACATCCATATGAATCATTGTCATTAAAAACTGATAGAAAAAGAGGAAGAGGTGGTCAGCAAAGAAGGATGATTTTGGAAAGCAAATCACCTGAGAAACTATACTTGCTTATTATTGTCTACTACCGTCTTACTGTTTCTGACATGCATCTGGCTAAAAAGATGCATGTTACTTCTGGAGAAGAGGAGGCTCAGGGGAGACCTCATTGCTGTCCACAGCTACCTGAAGGGAGGCTATAGCCAGGTGGGGTTTGGTCTGTTCTCCCAGGCAATCAGCACCAGAACAAGAGGACAAGTTGTCTCAAGTTGTGCCAGGAGAGGTTTAGGCTGGATGTTAGGAAGAAAATCTTCACAGAGAGAGAATGTGCTGCCCCGGGAGGTGGTGGAGTCACCATCCCTGGAGATCACAGTATCACAGTATCACTAAGGTTGGAAGAGACCTCGAGGATCATCAAGTCCAACCTGTCACCACAGACCTCATGACTAGACCATGGCACCAAGTGCCACGTCCAATCTCCTCTTGAACACCTCCAGGAATGGTGACTCCACCACCTCCCTGGGCAGCACATTCCAATGACGAACGACTCGCTCAGTGAAGAACTTTCTCCTCACCTCGAGTCTAAACCTCCCCTGGTGCAGCTTGAGACTGTGTCCCCTTGTTCTGGTGCTGGTTGCCTGGGAGAAGATCTTCAGGAAAAGCCTGGATGAGGCATTTAGTACTATCATCTAGTTGATTGGATAGGGCCGGGTGATAGGTTGGCCTGGATGATCTTGGACGTCTCTTCCAACCTGGCTGATTCTATGATTCTATGAAAACTGTGGACCTCTCAGTGCACCTCACCTTTTCCTCAGAGAGCAAGGCACTATAAGAACCCAACTGTGGTGCCGGATTACTGCTATGAACATTACTGTTCCTCTGGCCTTTTCCCTGCTTCATCCACATTTTCTCTGCAATAAGAAGCCTTAGCTGGGGGATAGCTCCTGCCAGTTATAAGAAGCAAGGATCCCAGGCATGGATAACTGAGCTCTCAGAGTGCTTATTAGAGGGAACAGTATATTTTAAAACTAAAAAAACAAAACCATGCATACTGCTGGAATCGTCTGATGACAGGACAGTGCTCTAGCAAAATTCTAACCATGCTTAGCAGAACACAATCTTTTACTGAAACTGTTCCAAAAAAATGGTTTTCCCCTTTTATTTTTCTTTTTCTTGTTTAGTTGGTGTAGTTTTGTTGTTTGTTGGGTGCTCTGGGGGTTTTGGTGGTTCATTTTTAATTATCACCCCACCCCCACCCCAGATTTTTCGTAGAAAAAGAAGTCAAAACCTGAAAATAATTTACCCTAAATATATATACCTTATTAATTTATTTATTTACCATTTTTTATTTATTTTTTTCCCCTGAAGCTTTTCTGGAGCTGCAGGCACAAGACTTAGTGGAGTTTTTACAATGAAATCACAGAAAACTTCTTCAGAAGCATATTTCAGATAACTGCAGTTAGAAACAGTTTGTATTAAGTAAGTATAGTGGTCACAGTGTTGAAAGGTAGGTGTGGAAGAATAAGGAGATGAACGCAGAGAAAAACGGCAGGGGAAATGAGCAAGCTGGAGACACTCTTGGGTCAGTTTAAAATGATTTTTGGATCGTGAACAGCCTGATAAAAATTTTGTTGTAGCTGATGAACCTCTCCATTTGAATAAATAACGTCTGCAATGAATCCATTAACACAGTGAAAGCATTCTGCTGTGCATCATGGGTGACATGCACATAAAACAACCTGCTGGCAACTCTGAAGCACGGACTTTCCACTTGAGCATGCAGAGAGTGATCTTCCTCTCCGCGAAGTAAGGCATTGTGATACGGACAGCTGGCAAAGGCTTGGCGCGGGGCGCGGAGCTGGGGTCCAGAAAACAAACCAGCTACTGACGAGGGAGAGAGAGAAGGAAGGAGCCACGCAGGAGCAAGACGGGGCAGTGCCGCAAAGGCGTGGCCGTGGGAAGCCGATAAAAGCACTCGGTAGGTGCCTGGAGTACATGTGAAATCCCGGCCAGGGGAGGGCTCCGGGGGTTTTGTGCAGCCGTAGAATACCGCAGGGCTCTGCAGCAGCGCCCGGGCTGGCGTTTTCCTGCTTCCAGTGGAGCATTTGAGGACCACAGGGAATGGTGTTCGGAAACTCCTGCTGCGCTACAGTCTCTGCCCAGGCGCCCTTCTAGGGCTCGGGCACTTTGCCTTATGCTTCTTAACCTGCTTTCACGCACCTCACTCCCTCCTCCCCATTCTCTCGTTTTTGATTTCTCACTCTGGTCAGCTCCCCTTCCCCTCCTTCCGAGCATCTCTCTGCTGGCGTAAGCACACGTTGATGCCTCTAATCCCACCCTCACGACCCGGGAGGGAGGGGAACAGTTTGCGGGAAAGAAGTGACCAACAAGCAGAGCGGCAAGACAAAGCCGAAAGCGGGGCTGCATGCGCCCCCCCGCAGCATCCTCCTCCCCCCGCCCCGCGGGGGCGGAGAGCCCGCGCTGCCGGCGGCGGGGCGCGGCGGCGGTGCTGCAGGGGCGGCCGCCCCGCTCTCCCTCCCGCAGGCTGCAGGCGCTGCCCGGGGTGCGGGGCCGAGGCTGCCAGCCAGGAAAGGGTAAACCTCTCCGCGTGTCTCGGGCTGTCCCGGGGGGGCTGGCTCTGGCTGCTGCCGGAGAAGCGCCGTCCACCCCCGGCGTGGCTGCGAGCACCGCCTGGGGAAGGCGCAGCGGCGGGCGGCGGGGGCGTTTGTGTCCTGCCGGCGGCACCGAGCCGGGGGCAGCTGGGCGAGGAGGGGCACGAAGTTACTGACTGCTGGGCCGGGAAGAAGGGACTGCTTCCCGGGAACCAGCCGCGCTTAGCTGCGGTAGCTCAGGCAGCCGAGCGAGCCGGGAAGTGGAAAGCCTCCGGGGAAGTGGAAAGCCTCCAGGGAAGGAGGAAATGTTTTGTGCTTGCGCTGGGGCTGTGACCGTACATGGTGACAAACAGAAGAGAGGGTGGCCAGAGCCTGGCTGGGCCTAAAGAATCAGCCCTTCTGTTAGGTAAGGTCAATGGAACTCCTTTGGGGAAAGAAGGAAAAACCCCGGCAAGCTTGCACCTTGTACTGGGTGCCACCCAAAGGAGCCCTCGGCCCGGGTGAAAGCATGGTCAGAGTTTCTCTGGTCAAAAGTCCCAGCTGAGCACACTGAAATACCACCTATGTCTCTGATGCTTTGCAAGGAGGGCAGAGGGGGGATCAGCTTATCTAACGCCCTCTCCTCTTTGACCATCATCTCTAAGGTAACTGCTATTAATCCCAGTGCTTTAAGGGTCACCTTGTGCTACCTGGCAGCTCTCCCACCTAAGAAATGAAACGTCTGAAGGCACCAGCATTTAAAATCATAGGCTGTGGAGGAAATTTGCAGCTGTGCTGACAGTGCAGCAAAACATGAAATTATACCAGTATGTACTACAGGTTCATAGGCTGCTGTGCTCTCACACAGTCACTGAGAAAATAATTCCGTGTACAACCAGTGGGATGCCATAAAGGCATACCACATTCAGCAGGCATTTGCCAGCACGAAAAAACTAGTAGAAATACCCTCCTGCATATGTGAAATCTGCTGCTTTCTTGTGTGCCCAACAAGGGCAATGAGTTATATAACAGACTGCTTTTCAGCTACTGTATTTATCCTTTTTTTTCCGTTTTTTTTCCCCCTTGGGGCTCAAACAGATCACCAGCATCCCCCAGAACCAGGGCATACCATTTCCCATGCCTTTGTGTGCAAGGTATATAGTCTGCTTTGTGTTGGGGAGGGAAGGGAGAAAGGCTGTGTATTCCTCAGAGGCAAGTGATACATACAGAGGAAAAGTAGCACTGTTTGACATTAGTAGATGATGTCTCTTAAAAGAGGAATGTTCCTTATCAAAATGACTAAACCTTTTATTTCAAACAGAGATTAGAAACACAATATTCAGTTTGCCACCTGGTAGAGTTCTGCATTTTTATTGTTACATAGAGCTGTCCCAGTTGGAAACTTTCAGCCTTAACGCCAAGGCCTTTGCTCACAAAAAACCCAACATATTTCCATATTACTGTGTTTTATTCTTTATAGTCAAAAATGAACATCAGTAAAGCTGCAACACTTTCTGCATTAGCAGCCATCACCACATCTGTTTCCTTCCTTTCCCTCTCCCTCCATTCATATACCCACACCCACAGCCTTGCTGGGACAGGTGGATTGTTCACAGCAGTCATAATTTAGGGGTTAACTGAAAGGGTTTAGTAATGATTAAGTGATGATCAAATAATGATTAATCTGACAAATACATGATGATCAAATTGTGATTAAGCAATAATTTAATGATAAAGTCATTTAAAATGGATTTAACGATAATTAGTTGATAATTAAGCTGTAACGAAATGATAATTCAACAATGACCTAATTGATGATTTCAGCAATGATGTAAATTACTAGATGGCAGTCAAACTCTCTGCTAGTTACTACTTGAGCTGGATATATGTGTTGCTAACATGCAATGTACTTTTAGGCCAAATACAAAATGTTGCTTACCCCATAGCTACCAGGTGTACAGCCTGCAGCCATAAGGGAGAGCTCAGAAGGCTAGGAGTGGATGGGAGGTTGCAGATACCTGTAGTGTAAAGTTACTGACTTGTAGTTAACCCCACTCCTGTGTACGTGCAGGAGTGCAGCCATAGCAGTATTAGCTTTGTCTCCTTCTGGCTCAGGCTGGTACTGTTAGCTCCTGATAAGAAATGGCCTCGACTTCTTGGTCCCTGAGAAGATGATAGGGCCTAGCACAGTTCTTGGGGTTTGCATGGTGGGGCTGGTTTGGTGGTGGTGCTTGAACCAGAGTGCTGCTCACTCAGTCAAGGTTGGCTCACCTGTCACTCCTCCCCAAATCACTGTGGGAATGGATTTAGTCTGCACATTGCCCCATCAGAGGCTGTGAAATGGCTGGTTTCCAGCCCTGAGGGCACAAGTACTTAGAGAAATCCAACAGAAGGAGCTATTCCACTATGGCCACGCTGGCATACCTCATTCCTGCTGCTCTGGACTAGCCACTTCTGGACAGACCTCTCCAAAACCTCTTCCTCATCTCCTCAGATTGCTTTAGTCTGCAAAGAGTTGCTAGGACTTGAGCATGCCACATTGAGTAGCTGGCTTTTTTCACTAGCTATTCCAGGTAATTTGCTTGTGTGGATTATCAATGTGGATATTGCCCTCTACAACTACCTGAAAGGTGCTTGTAGCCAGGAAGGGGTTGGTCTCTTCTCCCAGGCAACCAGCACCAGAACAAGGGGACACAGTCTCAAGCTGTGCCAGGGGAGGTTTAGACTCGAAGTGAGGAGAAAGTTCTTCACTGAGCGAGTCGTTCGTCATTGGAATGTGCTGACCAGGGAGGTGGTGGAGTCACCGTCCCTGGAGGTGTTCAAGAGGGGATTGGACGTGGCACTTGGTGCCATGGTCTAGTCATGAGGTCTGTGGAGACAGGTTGGACTCGATGATCCTTGATGTCTCTTCCAACCTTAGTGATACTGTGATACTGTGATTATCAAAGTATAAAATGCCAGTTGTACACAACAACAAAGCCCAGCTGATATGACATACAATTGGGAAAAACAGATTCCCTCCTTTTATATTCCTAAGCTGAAGTTCCACTAAGATAGAAATTGCCTCTCACTATGTTTACATAGAGTATCCTATATGCAGAGGCTCTGGTGATGAAAGACTGTGAAACAAGGAGACAAAAAACAGATTATCTACACCATCTCTGAGGCACATTTATCTCTGAGATTCCACAATCAGATAGCATAAAGTAGTAGGTAGTGCCATTATTAACAGCAGCTTTGTCTAACAGAATTTTTTCTTCTTTTAACAAATAAGGATGTAAATTTTATATTAAAGCACAAGCAGGTTCAAACCAAAAGCTGCATTTAAGATTACTGGAGGGCTCCAGGAGATCTCTGGGAAAATATGCAGCAGATCATTATACAACTTTTTAACAGCTTTTTACCTCTGGCACAAAAGAAAATGTAAATTCAGACAGATACATGTTGCCTAATTAATTTTAAAGCCACACAAACCTTTGATGTCATCTTATAAAAGACAGCTCCTCAGAAGACTCTTTGCCTTAAGTCTCTATGTTAAGCTATTATCTTGCAGTACCATCTTCTCTAGGCTGCTTTCCACCCCACTTGATCTGAATGCTTATTGCTTGAAGAGCATAACTTTCCCATAGTATTGCACAGCAGGGAGGCAGCCAGGAGAAGCTCAGCAGGTGCTGAGAAAGGACTCCCTTCAGATTTATGTGGCAGAGGAAAATTAACACACATGAGAAGCAAGGCAGAATTTTGGGAAATGACTAATGAATATATATTCAGTTCACAGCTTGTTTCACTGGTGTCAATAGTTTTCTCTTCTTAATTCAAGGGAAATGGAGAAAGCACCTTCCAGCTGCCACATCGTTGTACCTTGTTTCTTAGCTCAGTAGCTTTCCAACTGTGCTCTTGGGATTTCTAAGCATTTATGAACAACAACCTGTAAAAGTTAACTCCTGTTAAATAAGAAGGCGGCTGATTTTTCAGTAAATTTACGTTCAAGATGCAATTCTGCAGTGTCTGGGGTTCTCTAAATGGACAGAGTTACTTTTCCAAAGTAACCTTTAGAAAACCTTTAGTAACCTTTTCCAAAGGTGCTTAAATTTCATCTCCTTGGACACAGTGAGTTTCTATGTTCATTCACAGGCTCCAAGGAATGGAAGGTCAAAATAGATGTCTGTGCCATTGATTTCTCTCTGTCACATCCTGCAGGTGGTCTTGCAGAGGGTCAAGTCCAGACCTTCTCCACCTCCATAGACACTTCTCTTGCTCTTCAAACAAAGGGTAACCTCTTAGACTGTAGCAGTCTTACAGCTTTAGTACATAGACCATAAGAAATAAAAGTGAGGTTGTAAAAGAACTGACAGATCATGTGCGTCACCAGCAGCCCAGGTCTTTGTCATACAGGAAGCACTTGAGGTGACAGTTAAATGAAGCAGCCTGGCTGACAGGTGTTCATTGTCTAGAAACAGTGTCATGACAACTTCTTTAAGCACTACATGAAGTATAAGAGATACATTTGGTACCTGCTAATAAAACACAATCAAAGCAGAACTGCCGAGCCCTTACCTTTAAGATCGTGCTGAACATTTTTAGAAACACAGCTCTTCCCAGGATGGTTTGTGGTTTAGGGAGCCCAGCTCCCAGTTGGGCATCTAAGTGTAATGGTCAGATCTGTGAATGCTTGGGTTCTACTGGGCATTGCTGTTTCCAAGGCAAGCCTGAACACATTGCAGAAATATTATCTGGCACCTGACCTACTAAAAGCTGTCAGAAAACAGGAGGAATTGCAGATGAGAAAAGCTGGCCATCTGGTCCAGTAATAGGGATCAGCTCATGGTAGGGACCTCAGGTTTTGGAAGCTGAGGATATCTGTCCACAACAGTCAGCTGTCTGCATAAATATATGAAACAAAAGGAGATCTCTGTGGCTTGCTATGACTTTGTGATTCTTGCATCAGTTTGCTTAGATGCAAGCAGGTGTGTTTGCTGGTGTGATAACAGTATCAAAGTCAAGACAAAGCTTTTTCCTCTGCCAGAGAGAAGAGCTTGAGCTTGAGGTTGCAGCTTGTCTGCAAAATGTTAGATTGGGGTGCAGGTGTTTTTTTGCACAAAGGTTTGGAGTTAAGATGCCATTATAGGATCAGACAAGTTGAAACTACATCCTGTGTGGATGCTGTTACAACTACCACCATTCCATGGCTTCGGTGGGGACTGCAACAGTTGGCCGATCTCTAAGAGAGTCTGCCTTTATTTCCGACAGAGATGACTTCTGACTTCATCCAGCTGTTTTTATGAGTGTTGTGGGGTTTTTTTTCCCCCATTGACACGGAATAGAAGTGTAGTTGGGCAAAAGGGAATCATTTAATATTGTAATCAGAATAGAACAGTGGGTAGAAGACAGGAGCCTCCTAAAATTTTGCAGTCTTGAAACATGCAGGATACTTTGTTCTGGAATGCTTGCAGGAACACCTCTGTGGAGAAGAGTTTGAGACAAAAGTCATCTTTCTCTTTTAAAGCAGTATTCTGCACTCTGAAGAGGACATATTTTTCTCCTCTCCCTCAGTGTGTGCAGAGATAACTGTTTCCTGAGCAGTATAATTCAGCCAAGTAATTAGGAAACTAATGAGAATGTGGATTTGGAACCAGGTGAAACCATCTGTTTCTGGAAGGAAGCTTTATCATGAGGATCTGGGAAAAGAAACAAGATGAATATATAGCTTCATATTGCCACAGCTTCTGAATGTGTTTAAGCAATGGCTCAGTTCCACACAGAACAGACAGAGGAGCAGCCTCCCCTGAAAGTATTTATTTACATGGTTGCAAAGTGGTTACTATTTAGGATTCATACAGAATTCTCTTAAAGCACTGTAAAATCTATTTCTAATTCTTTCTTTTCTCCTCAAACTTATTTTTTCCATCAGAAATGGCATTTAAATACTTAAACCCAAATACAATGTTTAATTTTTTTCCCTCAGGGCAAAAAAGAGAAAGCGACAGTACCAACAGCTTCTGAAAACAAAATAGCTTCTGTAAATCCAGAACCATCCTAATGGCTAGAAAACAGCCTGACCAGCAGTTCTGGATTCAGGTGCTGCAGGGACTTAAATCAAACTTCACCTTTGCAGAAGCAAGATCTACCTAGATTTGAAACTCTTGGGTCCCCAGTATTAAGGCCGAAAAGTCATGAGGAGGTCAGTCTCCCCTCTTTTCTGGACCCTAGAGATTGGTTTTAGCATGAACTGGAGTATCTGACCCACTTTAATACGCTCCTGACCACTTTTAGCCTCTGTAGTTATTCCACTACCAGTGCTGGTTGCCTGGGAGAAGAGACCAACCCCCACCTGGCTACAACCTCCCTTCAGGCAGTTGCAGAGAGCAAGAAGGTCTCCCCTCCCTCAGCCTCCCCTCCCCTCTCCTCCCTCAGCCTCTCCTCACAGGGCTGTGCTCCAAACCCCTCCCAAGCTTTGTTGCCCTTCTCTGGAAATGTTCCAGCAACTCAACATCTTTCCTAAACTGAGGGGCCCAGAACTGGACACAGGACTCAAGGTGTGGCCTGACCAGTGCTGAGCACAGGGCAGAATGACTTCCCTGATGCTGCTGGCCAGAGGCAGAGGTGCTAGTGCCTGAGTGTTGTTTTCCTTGAGGTATTCTGAGCTGCAATAGCAGAATAAGAGCTGAGACCTTGAGTTGTGTTACTGATGAGGTGAATCCAGGTAAGTCTGAATAGCTTGTGAACGTGACACTGGGACCTGCCTGGCTGGCGTCCAGCCCTGCGTGCTCTTTCAGAAGCAGCTGCTCCCTTGTGTGAGCAGGGACATAACTTCCTGAGAGGGTGGTGCTTCCCCGCACCACCTTACCCGCCGTGCAGCGTGCCAGCAGCGGCGATGCCAGCAGGTGGAGTCCCAGCACAACTTTCCCCCTAGGCAGGGACGGTGAGGAGCTGACCTGCAGGCTCAGAGGGTCTGCCCGCAGGGACTTGGGAAGTACGTTCTCGTGGTGCAGAGGAACCTGGTCTTTCAACCCCTAGGGTGACAGAAGACCTTGGGCAAGCTTCCCTTTGGTTCATCTCTTGAGGATGAATCCCTCACAGCCTAGCTGGATGGCTTCCCTGCAGGGATGATGTGACACAGATTTTTCCCTTTTCAGTAGAAGACTCTGAGGGATGAGGCCTCTTGCTTAGATGGAGATTATTAGTGTTTCAGTGCATATCCCAAGAGGTCCAAAGCTCACTGCAGGCTCATCATTTTTGCAGCTCAGATCTCCAGCACAGTGGCAGATGGAAAGTAGGTTTCTTTACTCCCTGAGAACTAAATTACCTTCTAGCTTTTCTTTTATCTCCTTTTCCACTGTGGTCCTTGCTTTGAAGTTTGGAGGCTGGGTCAGTGACAGTGCCAACAATGATGGTCACATCAAGAGGAGGCTCCAAAGTATGCCAGTGTGGGCTGTAGAATATGGTTCTGCATTTGTGTGTTCTCTTAATGTTTGTAACTGGTTAGAATAAAATGGGGAAAAAAGGGGAAAGCCTTGGATTTAGGATGAATAAATGCATTTAAATGCCAGGTCTTTGCATCTGATGGATTCCAGGTCTTCAGACTTTTAATTACCTTGACTTGGATCTGGCAGCTGAAGAGCAGCTGTCACCTTTAAAGCCTTTCTTTACAGGGTCCACTGATGCCATCCAGTGCAGTGTCTGTGGAAAAGGATTGTGTAATCAGGAATGGGAAAAAAAAATCTTTCAAGTCTTATGTCTTCATGAATCCTAAGATTCACAGTCTAAGATTGCACCTTGAGTCCTGTGTCCAGTTCTGGGCCCCTCAGTTTAGGAAGGATGTTGACTTGCTGGAACAAGTCCAGAGAAGGGCAACAAAGTTGGTGAGGGGTTTGGAACATAAGCCCTATGAAGAGAGGCTGAGGGAGCTGGGGCTGCTTAGCCTGGAGAAGAGGAGACTCAGGGGTGACCTTATTGCTCTCTACAACTACCTGAAGGGAGGTTGTAGACAGGTGGATGTTGGTCTCTTCTCCCAGGCAGCCAGTACCAGAACAAGAGGACACAGTCTCAGGCTGCACCAGGGGAGGTTTAGGTTGGATGTTAGGAAGAAGTTCTATACAGAGAGAGGGATTGCCCATTGGAATGGGCTGCCCGGGGAGGTGGTGGAGTTGCTGTCACTGGAGGTATTCAGGAGGAGATTTGATGGGGTGCTTGGTGCCATGGGTTAGTTGTTTAGGTGGTGTTGGATTGGTTGATGGCTTGGACATGATGATCGTGGAGGTATCTTCCAACCTGCTCTATTCTATTCTATTCTATTCTATTCTATTCTATTCTATTCTATTCTATTCGTCCAAGGATGGTCTGAGATCTCACAGCATGAAGTGCGTGGTCTCTAGCAAATATTTGGAATATGTCTCCTGTGTTTTCCATTAACCTTAGTAACAGCCCTTTCCTATAAGGTTGTCAGATTCCCATATGGCAGTGGGAAGCAGTTTTCTTAATGGTAAATTACTGTGGTAATGAAGGCAGTTTTGAAGTAGGCCCAGAATTAGACCCTGCTTAGTGTGCTCCGAGTCATTTCTTCTGCACACTCCATTCCTCTGAGATGGAGAAGAAAAGCCACAGCCTTGGTTCATTTGCATCCAGGTATTGCTTATGTTGTTGCATACAGCAGAGCAAAGAAGGAAAAAGAGTAACATTTTGGTCACCATTTCATGATCAGAACTTGGTGGAGATAGAATATTTAAAGTCCAACAGCATGAGATTGAACACATCCAAGTGCCGGGTTCTACACACTGGCCACAGCAACCCCATGCAGTGCTACAGGCTGGGGTCAGAGTGGTTGGAGAGCAGCCAGGCAGAGAGGGACCTGGGGGTGCTGGTTGATGGTAGGCTGAACATGAGCCTGCAGTGTGCCCAGGCTGCCAAGAGGGTAATGGCATCCTGGCCTGCATCAGGAACAGTGTGGCCAGCAGGAGCAGGAAGGTCATTGTGCCCCTGTACACTGCACTGGTTAAGCCGCACAAACTGTGTCCAGTTCTGGGTCCCTCAGTTTAGGAAGGAGGTTGAGATGCTGGAAGGTGTCCAGAGAAGGGCAACAAAGCTGGGGAGGGGTCTGGAGCACAGCCCTGTGAGGAGAGGCTGAGGGAGCTGGGGTTGCTTAGCCTGGAGAAGAGGAGGCTCAGGGGAGACCTTCTTGCTCTCTGCAACTCCCTGAAGGGAGGTTGTAGCCAGGTGGGGGTTGGTCTCTTCTCCCAGGCAACCAGCACCAGAACAAGAGGACACAGTCTCAAGATGTGCCAGGGCTTAGGCTGGATGTTAGGAAGAAGTTCTTCACAGTATCACAATATAACTAAGGTTGGAAGAGACCCCTCAAGGATCATCGAGTCCAACCTGTCTCCACAGACCTCATGACTAGACCATGGCACCAAGTGCCACATCCAATCCCCTCTTAAACACCTCCAGGGACGGTGACTCCACCACCTCCCTGGGCAGCACATTCCAGTGGTGAACGACTCGCTCAGTGAAGAACTTTCTCCTCACCTCGAGTCTAAACCTCCCCTGGTGCAGCTTGAGACTGTGTCCTCTTGTTCTGGTGCTGGTTGCCTGGGAGAAGAGACCAACCCCTTCCTGGCTACAACCACCTTTCAGGTAGTTGTAGAGGGCAATGAGGTCACCTCTGATCCTTCTCTTCTCCAGGCTAAACAATCCCAGCTCCCTCAGCCTCTCCTCATAGGGCTGTGCTCAAGGCCTCTCCCCAGCCTTGTTGCCCTTCTCTGGACATGTTCAAGTGTCTCGATGTCCTTCTTAAACTGAGGAGCCCAGAACTGGACACAGGACTCAAGGTGTGGCCTAACCAATGCAGAGTACAGGGGCACAATGACCTCCCTGCTTCTGCTGGCCACACTATTCCTAATGCAGGCCAGGATGCCATTGGCCTTCTTGGCCACCTGGGCACACTGCTGGCTCATGTTTAGGTGGCTGTCAATCAGCACCCCCAGGTCCCTCTCTCTTTGGCAGCTCTCCAGCCACAATGACCCCAGCCTGTTGCTCTGCATGGGGTTGCCATGGCCAAAGTGCAGCACCCAGCACTTGGACTTGTTAAATGCCATCCCATTGGACTCTGCCCATCTGTCCAGTCAGTCGAGGTCCCTCTGCAGAGCCTTTCTACCCTCTAACTGACTAACATCTGTTCCCAACTTGGTGTCATCTGCAAACTTGCTGATGACTGACTCAACCCCCTCATCCAGATCATCAATGAAGATGTTAAAGAGGATGGGGCCCAGCACTGATCCCTGGGGGACGCCACTGGTGACTGGCCGCCAGCCGGATGTGGCACCATTCACCACCACTCTCTGGGCTCGGCCCTCCAGCCAGTTCCTAACCCAGCACAGAGTGTTGCTGTCCAAGCCACGAGCTGACAGCTTAGCCAGCAGTTTGCTGTGGGGGATGGTGTCAAAGGCCTTGCTGAAGTCCAGGTAGACTACATCCACAGGCCTCCCCATGTCCACCAGACGGGTCACCTGATCATAGAAGGAGATCAGGTTGGAGAGGCAGGACCTGCCCTTCCTAAATCCATGTTGGCTGGACCTGAGCCCTTGGCCATCCTTCAGGTGCGCAGTTATTGCCGCCAGGATAATCTGCTCCATCACTTTCCCTGGCACTGAGGTCAGGCTGACTGGTCTGTAGTTTCCAGGTTCCTCCATCCGACCCTTCTTGCGGATGGGGACCACATTGGCCAGTTTCCAGTCACCTGGGACCTTTCCAGTGAGCCAGGACTGGAGGAAAATGATGGAGAGCGGCTTGGCCAGCTCATCTGCCAGCTCTCTCAGCACCCTAGGATGGATCCCATCCGGTCCCATGGACTTGTGGGTGTCCCAAGTGGCTCAGCAGGTCCCGAACTAATTCCTCATGGATTTCCAGGGCATCACACTGCTCCCCGAAAGAGAGATTGCCCATTGGAATGTGCTGCCCAGGGAGGTGGTGGAGTCCCTATCACTGGAGGTGTTTAGGAGGGGACTTGATAGGGTGCTTGGTGCTATGCTTTATTTGATTAGATGGTGTTGGGTGATAGGTTGGACACGATGATCTTGAAGGTCTTTTCCAACTTGGTCTATTCCATTCCATTCCATTCCATTCCATTCCATTCCATTCTATTCTATTCTATTCTATTCTATTCTATTCTATTCTATTCTATTCTATTCTATTCTATTCTATTCTATTCTGGAAAATTCTGCACCAAACAGTGCACAGTCAGCTGCAGGGGGGCACAAAAGAACTGGGTTCATAATGAGAGGGAATGGCATGTAAAAGGGAGAGTCAAAAAACAGATTAAATCGCTGGCACAAGAGAATACATCTGAGCAGCCTTAATTGCCCTGATTTCATGTAAGCTGCTAACAGCCAGGCTGTTAGGTGTTCATGGCAGCCCAGAGAAGCAGAGCAAAAACCCCAAATGTGGTGGAATGTAATGTTTGTGAAGGTGAATGTTTCCTTAAAGTGTGTATACAAAAAACCCCAAACAAACAACCCACCCCACCCCCCCCAAAAAAAAAAGTCAACCCCCTAACCACACATATAAATGTTTCCATTTTAAATTAAAGGCATATAATGTTAAGTTATAAACATTTAAATAACACATAAGGGTCACTGGCTCAATTGCAAGTCAGTAGTGTAAATGTGACTGTGTATTTCACAGGGTCATAGTACCATAGTACCATAGTATCAGTCAGGGTTGGAAGGGACCACAAGGATCATCTAGTTCCAACCCCCCTGCCATGGGCAGGGACACCCCACACTACATCAGGCTGGCCAGAGCCTCGTCCAGCCTGGTCTTAAACACCTGGTCTTTGGTTCTTGGCCATGACCCAAGTCTTGCTATGCCACTGTGACCACATAGTGGCACCCAAGTTCTCTTGTTTCTAACAGAAAGGGATTTCCACATGTCCTGCATCCACACTGAGTGTTTGATACGTGTTTGAAGCATAGAAACAAACACAATAGAGTCCTGTCTAGATAAGTCATATTGCCTGCACACTGAAGAGGCCTTAGGGGTACTTTGCTGGAAAATAAGTTTGGCTCATCTTTCCTTAACCTCTCATGAAGTTTCTGTGATGTCCCTATCACAAGGGACTCCTCAGGGGCCTTCTATTTTGGCTTACTCAGTGACTAGCCCTCAGCTTTCCATTTTCTCAAATCACAGTCTTCCCACTCTGACAGTTTATATTTCATTAACCATCTTTTTCCTTCCTCTCTAGGCCTGGACATATTGTGCAGGTTTGACAGCCATTGCCCCAGTGATGCTTTGCAGTCCAGAGAGAATGCATCAGAAGTGAAGGAATGAGGGCATGAATAGTGCAGAGGTGCCCTCCTTCTGCAGCAGCCATGTTACACCAAGCCTGGCAGTTCTATGGGAGGTGGTGCCGTTCATCTAGTCCTTTCATCCATCTCCTCACACTGACTGTGGTGACATTTGGTGTGCTGGCGCCTTTGCTTTGCCACCGGCTCCTCCATTCTTACTTCTATTTGCGGCACTGGCACCTGAACCCCATGAGCAAGGAGTTCCTGGAGCAGAACCAGCAGGAGGGCCAGGCCGCCCTCCGTTACTTTGAGAAGCTGCACATACCAAATGCCTCTGAAGCCTCTGGGAGTCACACCTCCCAGCCCTTGCTGCTGGTCACCATTATCACTGTGCAGAGACAGAATGATTTCCACTATGTCTTGCAAGTAGCTTCTCGCTTCCACCATCTCCTCCAGAAATGTGGTGAACGTTGCGAGAGCCACCGCATTCTCCTCTGTAACGTGGAGTCAGACCCCAGTAGCCATCAGGATGTCAGGCTGCTGAGCAGCTTCTTTCCTATGGTCAGTCGTGACAGAACTGGTGAGAACCCTGACCCCAGAGTGAACCAGTTTGAGAAGGAGAAGCAGGACTATGTCTTCTGCCTTGAGCAGTCACTGCTGGTGTACAACCCAGAATACATCCTCGTAGTGGAAGATGATGCTGTGCCGGAGGAGGAGATCTTCACTGTCCTGCAGCACCTCCTGCTGTCCCGGTTCTCCAAACCATACCTCAGAGATGCACTTTACTTCAAGCTTTACCATCCGGAGAGGCTTCAGCGCTACTTCAACCCTGAGCCCATGAGAATCCTTGAGTGGCTAGGTCTGGGCATGTTCCTGGGGCCTGTGCTGAACTGTGTGTACTCCTGGGCAGCAGGGCGCGGCAGCCTTAGCTGGCCCATAGTCCTGTTCTTTGCCCTGTACAGCATGGCTCTGTCAGAGCTGGTGGGACGCCATTACCTGCTGGAGCTGCGCCGGCTGGCCCCCACGCTCTACAACGTCGTGCCGGTCACCGAGTGCTGCACGCCTGCCATGCTCTTCTCTGCTCCCGCTGCCCGCCGTGCCTTAGGCTACCTGAAGGGGCTGCACTGCCGCCAGGGCTTTGCGAAGGATATTGCCCTCTACTCCATGCTGCACAGGAAGGGGGAGAATGCCTACGTGGTGGAACCCAACCTGGTCCGGCACGTGGGAATGTATTCCAGCCTTCGGCTCAACGACAACCCCAAACTGCTGTGAGCCCTTCATGCCTTTCCAGACACAAAGCACAGAGAAGCTGCCACTGGGCAGACAGACTCTGCAGCTCAGATGTTCTGCTTGCACTGGGCAACCTGTGCCTCCAAGTGGACCAAGAACAACTTTAGTTTGTTTTAAATCTTAAAAAAACCCTTAAGTACATGCAGACCCTATGTAATATATACTGGGAACCATGCACCATATGGGAGGGAAGTGAAGGATTCCAGCTTAGGGTGTGGATTAGAATCATAGAATTGTTACAGTTGGAAGGGATCTTAAGGATCATCTAGTCCCAACCCCCCTGCATGGGCAAGGACTCCTCACACCAGATCAGGTTGCCCAGAGCCACATCCAGCCTGGTCTTAAAAACCTCGAGGGATGAGGCTTCCACCACCTCCCTGGGCAACCTGTCTACTCCCCTCAATTTTACTTAGGGCAAAGTCTCTGCACAGCTGCACTGCCTACTCTCCTTTACACTGGATACAGAAATTCTCACCTTAGGGTGACAGAAATACTGGACAAAGTGAATGTTTCATATTGAAGTAAGTGAGGGAGAAAAGCCCTTATTTTCCTGTCCTTAATAAAGTGTGATCTCTGACCTCTGCTTCAAAGCTGACATTTCAAATACAGTAGTGGTTTCTCTGATGTTCCCCACAAATTTCACTTAGACTCTTCCAAGTTTTACATCATCTCCATTTGTTACTCTCTCCTCTTACAGAGCCTATCTACACCTCTGTCCTTGGCACTCCTTTTTCTTGGAAATGCAGCCTGTGCTGCTTTCATTAAAGGTCACCTCTGAAGGTAGGAATAGGGAACCAGAGTAACAGCCATTTGCATTACGCAGCCAGGTCACAAATGCACATTTTTATTGATACATTACTGACATCATAAATGACTGCTGTGCTGGGTGGTGTCATTGCTAGTTGTAGTGGATCCAGATCATTAAAAGAAGCTTTATCAGTTGCTGGTTGGACTTAGACATTCAACATGAATTTACCTTGAATTCCTGTGAGCACAGATGGAAAAGAAATAGAATAGAACAGAACAGAAATAGAATAGAATAGAATAGAATAGAATAGAATAGAATAGACCAGGTTGGAAGAGACCTTCAAGATCATTGTGTCCAATCCATCAACCAATCCAACACCACCTAAACAACTAACCCATGGCACCAAGCACCCCATCAAGTCTCCTCCTGAAAACCTCCAATGATGGTGACTCCACCACCTCCCTGGGCAGCCCATTCCAATGGGCAATCACGCTCTCTGTATAGAACTTCTTCCTGTCTACAGCCTCCCTTCAGGTAGTTGTAGAGAGCAATAAGGTCATCCCTGAGTCTCCTCCTCTCCAGACTAAGCAACCCCAGCTCCCTCAGTCTCTCCTCATAGGGCTTGTGTTCCAATACCAGATCCTTGTTTCATCATGGAGTTGTAATTCACAGCACAACCTAAGTGGTTCATCCTCTGCTCCTGACAGCAAGCAAAATACCCATAGGGAACAAAAGTAGCTGTTAAATGGCATGAGATTTAACACATCTAAGTGCCAGGTTCTGCACATTTGGCCACAGCAACCCCATGCAGTGCTACAGGCTGGGGTCAGAGTGGCTGGAGAGCAGCCAGGCAGAAAGGGACCTGGGGGTGCTGGTTGATGGTAGGCTGAACATGAGCCAGCAGTATGCCCAGGTGGCCAAGAAAGCCAATGGCATCCTGGCCTGCATTGGGAATAGTGTGGCCAGCAGGAGCAGGGAGGTCATTCTGCCCTGTACTCAGCACTGGTTAGGCCACACCGTGATTCCTGTGTCCGGTTCTGAGCCCCTCAGTTTACAAAAGATGTTAAGATGCTGGAAGGTGTCCAGAGAAGGTCAACAAACTTGGTGAGGGATTTGGAGCACAGCCCTATGAGGAGAGGCTGAGGGAGCTGGGGTTGCTTAGCCTGGAGAAGAGGAGGCTCAGGGGAGACCTTCTTGCTCTCTACAACTACCTGAAGGGAGGTTGTAGACAGGTGGGGGTTGGTCTCTTCTCCCAGGCAACCAGCACCAGACAAGAGGACACAGTCTCAAGCTGCACCAGGGAGGTTCAGGCTGGATGTTAGGAAGAAGTTCTTCCCAGAAAGAGAGATTGGCCACTGGAATGTGCTGCCCAGGGAGGTGGTGTCCCTGGAGGTGTTTAAGAAGAGCCTGGATGAGGTACTTGGTGCCATGGTTTAGTTGATTAGATGGTGTTGGGTGATAGGTTGGATTTGATGATCTCGAAGGTCTTTTTCCAACCTGGTTAATTCTATTCTATTCTATTCTATTCTATTCTATTCTAAAAAAAAACCCCCAAAATAGCACAGTATGAGGGGGCACTTGATACTGACCCTTTCACTTCATGTGCTTTGGTTGTTAGGCATTTGGGAAAGTACTTTGTACCGCAGCTGTGGACAGAGTTAAACATAAAACCTTGCAGATAAAAAGAGATCTCATACAGAGAAAATGCTTATGTCTAATGAAAAACCCTCTTTGACATTAGTGAGCTTTGGATCAAATTCAGTTCTATGCAGAGTTTGATTGCACTCTTTTTGAAACCATATTCCTAGCTTTGGAGTGACCTAAGTACAACATTTCCGTTGAGTTTTGGTCAGTGGTGAAGGAAGATTTTTTTCTTTCCCCCACTAGTCTCTTTCAGGTGATTTATGCCTTAAGTTCTTTCAGAACTCTGGTTGTAGATGTGAAAGACATAAAAATCCTGCGAGATGAAACCAAAGAATGTTGCAAGCCTCCAGCTGTCAGCAAGCAAGGGGTATCAATTACACAGCACAAAGGCGTAAGTCAAGTTGTCTGAGGAGTGGTTTCACAACCCAAAGCAGTGACTGCTCTCTTAGTGATCAGCTGAAGTGCTTGTTATAAAACCCTTGAAAATCATATGGGTGCAAAAACTGCTTGTGGATTCCCTGACATCCCAAACACAAAGCACCTTG
The DNA here is from genome assembly GCF_014839835.1 of Dryobates pubescens. NCBI lineage: Eukaryota > Metazoa > Chordata > Aves > Piciformes > Picidae > Dryobates > Dryobates pubescens. Next base: position 67,184,131 of record NC_071657.1, on the reverse strand, counting down.
CCTGTCAGAGGACGTGGGGGAAATTCAAAGGGAGAACCACGATTTACTCCCAGCTGCTGAAAACCCCAGAGATGGCAGAGCCCTCACTCAGTGGCAAGTGGGCAAACCTATTCTCAGGCTTTACTACAATATAGTTAAGATGGCAGAATTTTAGTGTCATTGTATACTTATTCCACTAAGTGCCTGTCTGTGTGGAAGTACAACTTGTTTAATGCATCTTCAACTGTGATTGTGTCAGTGCAGTGTGCTTTCTCTTCACTCTTTGTACTATACAAACCCAGGACAGTGCCCTATTCTTTTCACAAGGGTCCATTCATACTCATTCTTGCAAAGATCTCACAGCAAGGTACAACAAATGGGACAGGAAAAGGAAAAAGGGGGAAGGAAAAGAGAGAAAACAACTCACTTTATGCAGTTAATAAATGTTTTGATGTGGGGAAAAAATGTATCTGTTTGCCTTGAAGTTCTGGTTTGGTTTGGTTTAGTTTTTAGCACTTTATCTGTCATCCTATACGTTCAGGGGAGGTCAGTAACTTCACTGGGCTTCATCACTGGAAATTAAGAACAGGAAATTGAGGTATCCCTTTTAAACTGGAAGACAATTTCCAGGGTGGAAGAGAAGTTGACTGGAAGACCAAATGATATGCAGAGAGCCTACAACTTGAACCTGACAGTGAGAGCTTCAGATAAGCCCATAAAAACAAACTCCTTTGTACAAGGACCGAGCTAATAAATTATTCAGGTCCTTCTGGAATGATTTTCTTAAGTGCCCAATTAATCTTCACAACAGAGGTGCTTCTTTTACTGAGCCTGCTGCCAGCAGTTTCTCAGGTACTTTCACGTGCCCACCATGTGGATGTGATATCTCAGGCCACTGCCTCTGCCTCTGAACTTTCAAAGGTAGATTGATTTTTCTATTTTCTATGCCACGTGTTCTATTAGAAATGGTAATCAGAGAATGTACTTTGCCCTTGGAACAGAAAGTGGGAGGTTACTGAGAATTCTTCATTCCTGTTGGATTTTGTTCCACAGTTCAGGGGAAAAATGCCGTTTCAAACACACTAGCCTTTCCCTTCTCTTTTCTATCAGAGGAGCAGAGCTCAGTTGCCATATCTTGGGCTACCTAAGATCAAGACCTAGCATTAACTCCTTCAAAAGCAGCTTTAAGAGTCTGGTGTTATTCAAAGTAACCTAGTGACTGTTTTTGAAACAAACAATATGGGTTTTCCTGGGCATTGGTTCATTCACAGCAGTTCAGAGAACATTTTTAAGTGCAGCAGCTACTGCTTGTGTAAGATGATTCATTCTCGATGGGCCAAGTACCAGGACTCAAGCATTAGGACACAGTCTCAAGCTGCACCAGGGGAAGTTTAGGCTCGAGGTGAGGAGAAAGTTCTTCACTGAGCGAGTCGTTCGCCATTGGAATGTGCTGCCCAGGGAGGTGGTGGAGTCACCATCCCTGGAGGTGTTCAAGAGGGGACTGGATGTGGCACTTGGTGCCATGGTTTAGTCATGAGGTCTGTGGTGACAGGTTGGACTCGATCTTTGAGGTCTCTTCCAACCTTGGTGATTCTGTGATTCTGTGATTATTGTGCAAGACAACTCAAGGGAAATTATGCAATTAAACAAAGACTTAACTATGTTTCCAAGGCTTGTCTAACAAAAGCATTACTCCAGCAGAACACAAAGCATAAAATGATCGCTCTCTGTTAACAGATTAGAAGCCCAAGAGGATTTTCTGACTACAGCTGGTATCAGTGTCTTCATGAGATGGTACTGCATTTGAAAAGAGAAGGGAAAAGCCTTCCTGTCAGTTGTGAGGAACTGTAAGTCGCCAGACTCAGTATTTCAACAGCAATTTGTCTGGGTGCAGGATGAATTTATTTCTTTTCCAAAGACATTTACAAGCAAACTTTCTACCAAATAAACAGCCTTTCTATTAAAATTCTGCTGTCTCTTCTCTCTGTATGCCACTGTCCTTTTCCCTGACAGGCAGATCCATCTCTTTCCTTCCTGTAGTTGACTAATAAATGTACTTCTACGCTCGTTCATCCTCATGCATCTGTAATAATTTGGATCCCACAGTAATTCAGGCTGAAATGGACCTCTGAAAGTCCCTGGTCCAATTCCCCACTCAAAGCATGTCTTACTAGACTAGGTTGATCAAGGCCTTCTCCAATCAAGTATTGAGGTATTGCATTAGGGATCTGAGCTAAAATGAAACCCTAACTGCTGGAATTTAGTATACTTTTGGAGAGGAAGACTACATATTTCACAAAACAGAAAGGGTAATTTTCTGTGGGAGACAACTGTAGTTACAAAGGCACTGGCAGTTTCACTGCTGAAGTTAGGAGTTTGTGTATTTCCACACCAGCTTTCTAGATGTTGTATCCAAATTCAGCAGATGGTAGGGCTCAGCATATGGGTCTGAATAATCCAAAGTAAAACATACATCTGCCAAAAGATGCATATAGAATTAGGTCCTCCATACCTGTGTTTCTTCACTGCATATGCCTCTTTTTGCTAAAGCAACTTGATATCCACAAAGTCTGTCTTGACAACTCATGCTGTGAGAAATCTGCCCCATCAGCCAGTTTATTTGTGCACCACCTGTGGGCTAAGAGTCAGCAATATCAGTGTCCATTTCCAAGACTTAGTTCTGCATGGCAAGCTGTGGATGCTGCATTCCCACCCCTGTAACCACTGGTGATTTTAAAAGTGTCAACCCAGAGAAAACAGTGTTCTGTTCTCTTGCCTTGTTCAGTGCACCTCTGGTCAGCTATGTAATCTTCAGTGCCTACTTTCTGCCGTGGTGCCTGGTGTTCTGTACAATCATCTGCCCTGAGGAGAGAGACTTGGGGGTGCTGGTGGAGGGCAGGTTCAACAGGAGCCAGCAGTGAGCACTTGCAGCCTGGAAAGCCAATCAGATCCTGGGCTGCAGCAAGAGAAGTGTGGCCAGCAGGGCAAGGGAGGTGATTCTCCCCCTCTGCTCAGCTCTGCTGAGACCCCACCTGGAGTACTGCCTCCAGTTCTGGAGCCCCTATTACAAGAGGGATCTGGAGGTGTGTCTCGGTCCGGAGAGGGAAGGAGACTAGTTCTTTTGAATATTCCCGTGCTGTGAAATTAATCGGCACAAACGAGGCCAAAATATCAACAGCTAGACTATTTATTACATACATAAAATGGAAAATGGAAATAAGAAGGGGAGAGGGAGAAGATAGAGAGGGAGAGAGAGAAGAGAGAGAGAGAAGAGGAAAGGAATCATATTACCACACCCCTCACCCACCCCAAGACAGTTTGAGTCTGCGGAGGAAAGGTGCTGCATGAGGTGCTGGGTTTGTGCTGAGGCTTTGGCTGGAGATGCGATGTGATCCCTCTGGGCAGCCTGGGTCTGTAGAGAAAGGGTGCTGAGGCTTTGGCTGGAGAACAGATGAGGTCCCTCTGGGCAGCGTGGGTCAGCTCCATGAGTAGAGGACATGGAGAGAGGGTTCAGTCTGCTTCCTTCCTTCTCAGTGGCATGGTCCTCCTTCAGCGTTTTTCTCTCTGCGTTTTTCTTCCCTCCATTGCGGTTTTCTTCCTCTGCGGTTTTCTTCCCCCTGAGCCAGTAGTGGTCAAGTCTTTTATACAGTTTTTAGTCCTTAGGTATGTGTCCAAGCATTGTCCCTCAGGAATTCAGGAGCCAGGAAATCATAAGTATCCAGACATCGTTCCCCAGGAAGTCTTTCTGTGTATTCATGTGAGTTTGGACAGTGGTCTGGATGGAGTGGGGGGGGGCCTCCGCCTCCTTCCTCTCCATCTCCCTGCCTACCCACTTATCACACATCAGGAGACAGGTGGAGAGTCCACTGACTCATCACCCTCCCTTCCTGGGGGTATCTGATAGCTGTCTTGAAGGCGTGATGGCTGGGTCCTTGGGTCATTGTTATAGGCCAGCTGCAGTCCAGTGTTATCACGAAGCAATCGCAAGGTGATTTGCATCCAGGATTGGTACTGTCTGGGCAAGCAGCAAGTGATTTTATCTTTGTTGAGTCACACCAGGAGTTTAGACTCTTACAAGGTGCTGGAAGGTGTCCAGAGAAGGGCCACGAGGATGAGCAGAGGGCTGGAGCACCTCTCCTATGAGGACAGACTGAGGGAGTTGGGGCTGTTCAGTCTGGAGAAGAGAAGGCTCCAAGGTGACCTCATTGTGGCCTTCCAGGATCTGAAGGGGGCTACAAGAAGGCTGGGGAGGGACTGCTCAGGATCTCAGGTAGTGATAGGACTAGGGGGAATGGAATGAAGCTGGAGGTGGGGAGATTCAGGCTGGAGGTGAGCAGGAAGTTCTTCCCTATGAGAGTGGTGAAGCCCTGGAATGGGTTGTCCAGGGAGGTGGTTGGGGCCCCATCCCTGGAGGTGTTTAAGCCCAAGCTGGATGAGGCTCTGTCCAGCCTGATCTAGTGTGGGGTGTCCCTGCCCATGGCAGGGGGGTTGGAACTAGATGATCCTTGTGGTCCCTTCCAACCCTGACTGATTCTATGATTCTATGATCAATCATGGTCTTTCCAGCAAACCAGTCCAGACATCTGTTGTCATTTTTGTTTTGAAAATTGTATGCCAGTGTTAATATGCAGCACCTTAAGTGTGCTTCCAGGGAGGCCTACATGCTTCTTAGATCAACAGGTGTCTCCTATTATAGCAGTTGTCTGCCTACTTCTTTTGGTTCTTTTTTTAAACCAATAAGTCAACAGAAAGGCAAAGAAATCAGTGTCCTTATTGCACTGATCTTCATGGCCTCTTACAGTTATTTTGCAGGGACCTGATTTTAAAGTTGTATCCTTTGTTTTGCCACCTTTACTGGTGAAATGGGGACAAATGGAGAAGCGTAATGCTAACATGTGCTTGCCAGGTTTTCACTCCAAGTCATGGGGTTTGTGGCAGCCCAGCTTTAAGACAAAAAGAACAAAGTGGGAGCAAACTCTGTGTGAACTCAGTGCTCTTTGTGGGCCTGATTGTTCTGCCCAGCATCCTCCATACCCTCCCTGGTGCATGTTTGTAGACGCTGCTGTGGTGCCAGAAACACAGGTGATCTCCTTCACTGGGGTTAAAGGCCAGGCTCTCTTCACTGGGGGTGAGGGCTGTAGGTGCATGGGGAAAACAAACTACTTCATAAATAATACATCTGATTAGATAGGGATGAAAAAGCTGGACTTTGAAACAGTTAAGCAAGACTGCAGGGTACAAAAAACAGGAAACGTCCAGCACAGTGCAGAGGGGTGAGGAGGAGGCAGGCTGAGCTCAAGTCTGCTCTGATTAGACTTTAACCCCATCACGCAGGCAGCACTCTGTTGGGGCATGCTGGGTCTGGTGTTTTTCATGTGGATGCACATTACTCATATTCTTCCAGCTTACAGTGGGTTTTTTCCATTCCATTTCAAACCCTCTTACAGACCTGTCCACATACAAAAATATTGATAAGATTAATAGTACTTCATTTACTGGAGTGCAGAGGGAAGCTCTAACTTTTCAATTTTTCTCTTGGTGGCCATGTAATCTCTGCTTTATCCATTTCTTTCTTTTTAATCTTTCTTTCTCAGACGTACTGCAGTCTGTCTCTTTACATTTACTTATAATTTTCAATTAAAATTGAGGTTCAACAAGACCAAGTGCAGGGTCCTGCATCTGGGTCGAGGCAATCCCAGGCACAAATCCAGGCTGGGCAGGGACTGGCTGGAAAGCAGCCCTGAGGAGAGAGACTTGGGGGTGCTGGTGGAGGAGAAGCTCAACAGGAGCCAGCAGTGAGCACTTGCAGCCCGGAAAGCCAATCAGATCCTGGGCTGCAGCAAGAGAAGTGTGGCCAGCAGGTCAAGGGAGGTGATTCTCCCTCTCTACTCAGCTCTGCTGAGACCCCACCTGGAGTACTGCCTCCAGTTCTGGAGCCCCTATTACAAGAGGGATCTGGAGGTGCTGGAAGGTGTCCAGAGAAGGGCCACGAGGATGAGCAGAGGGCTGGAGCACCTCTCCTGTGAGGACAGACTGAAGGAGTTGGGGCTGTTCAGTCTGGAGAAGAGAAGGCTCCAAGGTGACCTCATTGTGGCCTTCCAGTATCTGAAGGGGGCCTCCAAGAAGGCTGGGGAGGGACTTGTCAGGATCTCAGGTAGTGATAGGACTAGGGGGAATGGAATGAAGCTGGAGGTGGGGAGATTCAGGCTGGAGGTGAGGAGGAAGTTCTTCCCCATGAGAGTGGTGAAGCCCTGGAATGGGTTGTCCAGGGAGGTGGTTGATGCCCCATCCCTGGAGTTTTTTAAGAGCAGGCTGGATGAGGCTCTGTCCAGCCTAATGTGGTGTGGGGTGTCCCTGCCCATGGCAGGGGGATTGGAACTAGATGATCCTTGTGTGCCTTCCACCCTGACTGATTCTATGATTCTACCCATTGTCTGTAAACCAGGCTTTGCATTGACTTTAACGTGTGTAATGTACTTCATCCAACAACAGCCCTCACTGAAAACTTGGGTGCAGAATGGACAGATCCTTTGACAGCAAAGTTGTATTTAGCAAGGGCAGTGATTAAGTGCAAATCTAGTACTTGCACTGTCAAATTCAAGAAAGAAAAATTAAGATGTACTTAGAGGAGTATTTCAGTAATCACTTCTCACACATCCAGAACTGTCAAACACTAGTAATCCTTTCTCTTGTGAAAGATTTTTGTTTTCATTAGAAAAGCAGATAGCAATCATTGCAATAGGCTGTGAAATTATTTCTGGGAATACCAGTAACTAAGAGCAGCTGTACCACCTTCCAATTTCCCTGCCCTCATCTTCAGCCTTAGATCTTCGCGGTAATTCTCCCTTCCCGTGCCAGAGGCAGAAGGGTGCAGGGGGAGCCCTAAGGAGGCAGAGAGAAGACCTGGTGCTTTCTTAGGGACTGAACTCCCACAGGAAACCCTGCCTGCGTGGCCAGCTCTTGAAACTGCAGAAGACAAACCCCACACACTGCTGTGATGTGTGGCAACACAACAGTGCATACTATAAAAGAGCATCAGCTCCATGTGGTTACTGAGACACTTCGTCATGAAATTTTGTTTTCTGTACTCCTTAACATTCTTCTGCATGATCTCTGCTTCTCTTTGCCTGTTTTCCTGAATGCCCTGACTCTGACTCCTGATCTGCCTCCTTATGCCTCTGAACACAGCTTCCACCAGAGCTTTGGTGCACTTCCCACTGCACGTTCACCAAAGATGTCCCAGTCTTCCTGTATTGCAAAGCATGTATCAAAGTTATGTCCTCCCTGGCCATAAATTCAATATCTGAACTGAGTTGCTGGAAGGTGTCCAGAGAAGGGCAACAAAGCTGGGGAGGGGTCTGGAGCACAGCCCTGTGAGGAGAGGCTGAGGGAGCTGGGGTTGCTCAGCCTGGAGAAGAGGAGGCTCAGGGGAGACCTTCTTGCTCTCTCCAACTCCCTGAAGGGAGGTTGTAGCCAGGTGGGGGTTGGTCTCTTCTGCCAGGCAACCAGCACCAGAACAAGAGGACACAGTCTCAAGCTGTGCCAGGGCTTAGGCTAGATGTTAGGAAGAAGTTCTTCCCAGAGAGAGAGATTGGCCATTGGAATGTGCTGCCCAGGGAGGTGGTGGAGTCACCATCACTGGAGGTGTTTAGGAAGACACTGGATGGGGCACTTGGTGCCATGGTTTAGTTGATTGGATGGTGTTGGGTGATAGGTTGGATTTGATGATCTCTGAGGTATTTTCCAAGCTGGTTAATTCTATCCTATCCTATCCTATCCTATCCTATCCTATCCTATCCTATCCTATCCTATCCTATCCTATCCTATCCTATCCTAATCTATTCTCTGTTAATGTCTAGACATAGCCACCTCTGCCAAGGGTGCTTACACCAGCAGACAGTCTCCTGCTAGGGGCAGGCATAGGGCTGCCTCACATTACTCTGAAAAAAACCCCTGTAAATTAAAAAAGGAAATAATTTCAAAATTAGATAGGCCACTGGAAAGGTGATCAAGTCAGCAATACTTTTGAGTTCAAACACTAACACAGTGAGACAGGTTTACAACCTGTAACCTGTTTGCAACAAGTTTAAACCAATTTTCCTCTAGAATAATTAGTCAGGGCAACTATTTGGTGTTTTTGTTGGGGCAAGTTAGCTGCTTGGCAAATGCATGTGCACTGCATTCTCCTCATAACACAAGCTTGTTCCTCTTATGTAACACCGCTATAACCTAATTTAGAGAGGTACAAGTAACCCCAAACTATGATTACTTAGCTGTGAAGATGAAAGTACACACTATTTTCCAGTGCATTTTAACATCAATCTACTACTAACTCTTCACAGCATGCTCAGTGTCATGAGTCTGCATGTTAATAGTACTGAACTTTACAGGGACATTATCTAGCATGATTTCTCATTCCATATTCTTGCCTGAAAAGGCTCTCATTCCTAAATTAAATGAAACATTGAATTGTCATGTCCATTCACTTTTTTCTCTCAGTCCTCTGAGTCTCTGCTGGGACCTGTGATTGCAATTGAAGTTCTGGATATTGCTTCAGGCTGGATGTTGGGAAGAAGTTCTTCCCAGAAAGAGAGACTGGCCATTGGAATGTGCTGCCCAGGGAGGTGGTGGAGTCACCATCCCTGGAGGTGTTTAGGAAGACACTGGATGGGGCACTTGGTGCCATGGTTTAGTTGATTAGATGGTGTTGGGTGATAGGTTGGACTCGACGATCTCTGAGGTCTTTTCCAAGTTGGTTTGGTCTATTCTATTCTATTCTATTCTATTCTATTCTATTCTATTCTATTCTATTCTATTCTATTTTCTATTCCATTCCATTCCATTCCATTCCATTCCATTCCATTCCATTCCATTCCATTCCATTCTATATTAGAAAGGCACATTGTAGTTATTGACCACCTGGAAATGCATACATACATACATACATACATATATATATGTGTGTGTGTGTATATGTATATATAATATGCTTCAGGAACAATGAAGAACACCAGGTGGGCTGCAGGAGACTATCTGAAGCTTCTACATGTCAGACACTATTCTTGCAAGAAGGTTTCCTCCACCTTTTCTCTAATACCCTGTCACACCATATCAAAAATGACAATGGAAAACAGCCAGAAGTACTTTCCTACTTGTGACAGCTTCTATCCAAAGAATAATGGGACTCAAACTCTGATTTTCTCTATGGCCCTGAAGAAGACCATTGTTATGACACTGGTATCAAGAAGGTCATAGATAACATATTTCATTTAAAATATATTTAATCCATAGTAGATATCTCTGTGCATGGTGGAGAAACTTCAATACACTATGGGTTCATCTTTCTGCTAGGATGGGAGAAAGAGAGTATTAAGCAGACACTGTAAAGCACATATTATGTGCCACAGCATTCTTCAGCAATAGGTACAGATCAGGAAGGAGGATGTTAAAGAAAACAAAACACCACAAACAGAAGGCCTACAGCAGGATTGTATCCTCAGCTCTTTCAGATATTTCTCTGCTGTCATGGAGTGCTGCCACTGGCAGCATGGTAAGCTGCTGAGACTTCTTCACAGGCACTGACTTTGGCACGCAGCTCTCAGAAAGACAGGCTCAAGGAGGAAGTGCCCTAATGAAGACAAGCATTGATCAGTGGCAGGAGAAATTGTGTCTCACTGTGGCTGTGTAAAGGCTAAAGGTGTCACTACATAAGCCAAACACATGGAGAAACCACGTCACTCTTCAGGCAAACACTGTGTCTTTGTGGTAAAGACAGGGTAATGTACAAGGTCACAGAGCATGTCGCTTCAGAGGGTATGTTTGCCCAACAGTCCCTGCACTTCCCTCAAGGACTACTGATCTGCAGTATGGGGGGAAGCAAAAACAAGCAAAAAATAGACAAGCAGGAAAAAAATAATCAAGTCCATCTACTTGGATTTGGTGAAGTAAGCTGGAATGCTGGCATAGAGTTCATAAAGCATTGGCATTTCTCACAGAAAAATTTTGCTAAGCAACTGGGAAGTTTTCATGTCATTGTAGTAGGGGTAGGTGTCTCACTGGGATTTTGGTGGAAAATTTAGCTTGCTGCACCTCAGAGTGGGCCTATTTCCCCTGATAACCACTGTTATCACACATGCACAGCATTAAGGGAAATCAGAACTTGCTGTTTCACTAACCCTGATACTGCTGCAGCACATTTTGCCTTTCCTTATAATCATTTGAAAATTAAAATCTTTCCATGAGAAATTTTTAAGTGAGGGAAATCAGTGGTTAACACTTGGGAAGCCACTGAAATGGTAGTAACTCGTGTCACCTAAGGAGCTGTTGCATTTCTTATGCATTTTGCTTCCTACTCTTCCTCCCTTCCTGCACCCTGTAGTTTCCTACAGATAAGCTTCCAGAAGATCTCACCCTAAATGCAAAGTTATGCCCAAGATTCCTGTAAGCAACTTGCATGGTTCATCTTGTAGCTCTTCTCAGCCTGCTTTAGAAAGAGGAGGAATAATTTCAAAGAACTGGGAAACGTCTCAATTTCACTGCCTGTGAGCCTGCATTATATACACAGGGGAGGGGAAAGGGGAGGAACACCATACATGAGACCAAGCCCCACTGGGCGTGTGTGGTTGTGGTCTGACAGCCAATGGCTGACCTCAAGCAATGACATCTCCCCAACCAGCCTGGGGAGGAGGGAGTATGAAAGAAAAAAAAACCCAAAAGGACCCACCACTAAACTGTCAAGAATTGTATAAAAGTTAGTGATCAGAAGGACCTGGTCTCTTCACCTGCAGCCACCTTGCCAGGAGCTTATAGCAGCAGAGGCACTGTCTGCAAACAAGTAAGTGTAATTTCATTTTTGAATTGTAGAGCAGAGACACAATGTTTATCCAAAGTGGGCTTGGGGAGTTGTTTTTGTTTTGGTTTGGTTTCTTTTTTTCCCCTCCTTCTCTTTTGTTCCAGGAACAGCTTACAAGAAATAAGCAGTCAGCCACTCAGCAGTGATCTTCCAGTGTGAGCCATTTGCTACTAACATGGGTTTTCTAACTTAGCTTAGTCACTCACAGCTCCTGGAGTTTAAGTGGACTAGAGCAATAGCAGACCTGCATTGCTTTCTACTGCTTTGCCTGTGTTTCTTTATGCTTGTGGAGTACATAAACTTATGTTTTGCAAGAAGAAGAGAAAAAGACCGGAGACAGATATCAGTACTGACAGAAGCATGATTATGTGCTTGTTGTGCAGCTTTTTCTGAGGCATCAGTGCAGTAGTATGGATAAGATTCCTCAGCAGGGGGATGTAAGGTAGTCTGCAGCAGAAGAAAAAACAACTGCTCTTGTATTAGGCTGTAATCCTTCAAGTTGTGAATAGCCAGCTTCAGGAAACTGCTGTGAAATTCAAATCTTCACTGAGTCACTGGTGCTCCGTCACTTTCTCAGCCACTATTTAGCCTGCCTGAAACCTCCACCTTCCATGCTGCCATTACAAGACTTGAATTCTTGTGCAAGTCTGGCAGCACTTATTTTGCTTTCCCTGAGAAAAGCCCAGCTCTGAGAGGGAAGCAGCTTCACTATATTGACCACACTTACTTCCAACAAACCCGTTTCTTCCACCTCAGCCACCTCTAGATATCACGAGTGCTCTGCACTGACTGCAGAGGCCAGGCCCCTGAGTACATGATCTCCTTTCATACTTGTTAGAGAGATGAAATGGGAGGCATATTTGCTCAAGGTGTGAGTATAGCTCTGAGGCTAACCTGTGAACTGGGACAAGAAATTGCAGGTGTCACATACTTCCATGCATTTGAGACAGCCCGGTCACTAGATACCGTATGAAGATGGAATAAAACCTTGTCACCCTCTCAAGAAAGAGCTAAAAACAATCAGGCAACTTACTATCATATATTACCCAAGGAACCTAAGCAAGTTAATTTCAATTAAAAACATCTGCTGCTTTCTCTAGGTGACAGAGGTGTGAATATCTCCTTTTGTCCCACACCCTGTCTCTTTTTCAAACCCAGAAATGATGCCTTTTAACACCCCTTTTCAAACCTTCCCTCCCGCAGCAAAGACGAAGGGACACACATCCTCTGCTTCCCTCAGAGCTCCTTCATACAGACTCAACTCCCTAAAGCAAGTACTCATGCAAAGTCACAGGGTAATTCAGGCTGGAAGGGACATGAGGAAGTTTTTAGTCCAATCCCCTGCTCAAAGCAGGGACACAAGGTCAGCCTAGGCTGCTCATGGCTTTATTCAGGTGGGTCTTGACAGGCTCTTGACAGATGGAAAAAACACAGCCTCTGTCAACCTGCTCCACTGCTTGGCTGTCCCAAGGGTCAAAAAAACTTCTTCATATCCAGCCCAAATCTCTGTCTCAGCTTATGCTTGTTGTCTCACACTCTCCCATCACATGCTGCTGTGAAGAGCCTGTCTTTGCTTCTTTGATCATCCCTCTGTAGGTATTGGGGGTGGCTAAGAAGTGCCCCTGGAGCTATCTCTGCTCAAGGCTGAACTAGACCCAGCTCTGCAGCCTTCTCTTCTCAGAGACAGTGCCTCAGTCCCTGACCTACTTGGTGGCATCTGCTGAACTCACTCGTTTGTCAATGTCTTTCCTGTACTGCAGGGGCCCAACACTGGATGCAGTACCCAGGTGTGATCTAAAGAGTGCTGATCAGAGGAGGACAACTCCTGTCCTTCCCTGGCTCTCTGGGCTGGACCCCTGCTCACACAGGATGCTGCTAGCCCTTGTTCAGCTTGCTGCCTGACAGGGTCCTGGGCCTTCTCCAAAGAGCTGTTCCCCTGTCCCACTAGCCCTGGTGAGATCACTGTCAGGGTGCTGCCCCCCAAGCAGTGGCTGGGATTTGTCCTGGCTGAATTTCATGGTGCTCCTGCTCCCTGTCCAGGGTCCTCTGGATGGCTGCCCAGCAATCAAGCATGTCAACTAGTCCTGCCAGCTTGGGGTAGTCTGCAGGCTAGATAAGAATGTGCTCTGTCAGCAGGATGTGGCCAGGCTTGCCCAGCCATTCATACCTATTAACTTGCCCAATGCCCAAGGAACCAGACTTACTTAGAAATAACTTTTTTTTAGTGGAGGTCCATAGAGTAGTGAGGCCAGTAAGTAGGTTGATCCACTGTAACAAGAAAACAAGGTGCAGGACTCACTATGTGTAATTCTCTCCTAAGTGAGGAGTAAATCCAGTCAGGTCAGTACTCTGCCTACATGTGATAGGTTAAATCTTGTAATACTTTTAATTCTCCCCATTTACCTATTTATAGAAGCAAGCTTTGCTTCCTCAAACCTTACTCTTTGGAAGCAGAATCTCTTGTGTGGACAGTGCAATGGCAGGCATATGTGGTTTGTATTGCTAGCTGGCACAGATGGTGCTGACGGGCAGTGTTTACTAGTGAGTGAACAGGAAAAGCTGCATGCATGGGTTTGGAAGCCATTTCATAACACAAGGCAATGAGGAGACCAAAGAGGAAAATTTTTCCAATCCAGTCTTTTCCCATCTGCAAACCAGGACTCAGGTGAGATTTTCTGTAGGATTAGAAGATGCCAGTCACTGGAGGTGATTGGAAAGAATAGACATTAATGAAGTATTAATGTTTCTAGGATGACCTGAAGTGGAATGCAGCAATTTGTTTCTTCTGCTGTTTGTCTTGCCTCTGCCCTTTGGTTATCACTATTAATATTAACAGGGTGCAGAGCTTGTGCTGATATCCATGAAGATATTTCCCTTGCAGTCTTCCATTATGGTAGCTGAAAAAAAAATAAAAAATTCAGCAGTGCAATATTTACTTTCACAACTGTGCTGTCCCCTTTCTCTCCACCCCCACCTTCTGCTGGTCACAGGCTGGAGGCTGAAAAATACCTTTGTTTACTTAAGGAGCTGTTGAAACCTGACAAACACTCAAGGTAGCCATAAAGCTGGGGGGGGGGGATTTGTGCAGTCTTTTGGTTTCTTTTCCTTCTGCTTTTAACAGATTCCTTGTAAGCAGTTACCACAAAGAGAATACCCTGCCTCCACACAACATCAAATCCAGGTGGTACCACTTGAGCAGGTGACACTATGACAATAGTCCACACCCTAGAATAGGAAATAAAATTTCTTGAAAAAAAGTATTTAGTGGTGGGACAACTCCTAGATACTGAGAACACAGTTCCTTTGAGCTTCTTCCCTCCTGGAAAAGCTGTCATATTAAACAAAGCAGAGCAATGAGGCAAATAGGCTTTGCTGGGGGAAGAAGGAAATGAGCTGCCTAGCTTTGGTGATGTGGGCACAACCATTTTTCCTCAGGACCTGTAAGGGGACATATCCAGCTCTTTAAGGGAGGGCATGAATGTGCCTGTGAATGTGCTGGGAGCTTATTCTTCTTTACAGGCAGCTGTAAGAAGTGTTACTGGAGTGTAAGACTTCTCTATCCTCTTCAGATGCTCAGAGCAGTACCTTACAACAGAGACACTCTTCCTGAATCCAGTGGGGAAGATCCTCAGAGATTATGCTCCTCATGAAAGAAGCAGAGAAAAATAAAGTCCTAAATCAAGGGTACTTAAAGATTCTGGACCTTAGGGCTATCATTAGCTTTACAGCTGCTCCTTTGCACTCTTTTCCTCACCATTTCAGTTAGAAAAGCTGTGCATTTTATTTGTAGCTCAGCAGGGTAGCTGGGAACCACTCACCAAGGTCTTACAAACCATTTTGGGGAGCCTCTGGCAAATCTCCCCCTGCACCTCCACATTCAATGAAATACTTGCATATAAACTGGAAGTAATTTGCTGTCTTCCAATTCATCGTTGTGGAACTACACTGCAGTGCTTCAGTCTCTCAAAGTACTCACTAACACCAGAATTACCCACCAGAATTATCCACTGAGAACTGCTTTGCAGGCTGGCTTTGAGTGATAACTGTTTCTTTGTTATCATTAGGCAAACACTGGAAACAAGTAAGATACAACAGACATTAGTCTCACTGCATATTGCATTGCTGGAGAGAAAATATACCCATGAGAACATAACTAGAGTGACTGATGGTCATGTAGCTCTGCTACCTGGATTAAAGATTACCTGGACACACCTACTCATGCTGTAGCAAACCCCCAAGCTGCAGCTCTGAAATCCCATTTCTGAGGCAGCAATTCATTAGCTTTGACCTTGGAGAAGACCATGTTCTCAGCAGATCAGAGTTTTCCAGCCTTTCCACAGAGACTGTGGATTACTGGAGTGTCTCCTCATGATGTGGTGTAGCAATTTATTTAACAGTGCTACGTTTTTTTGGCTGAAGTGCTTTTGACACAAACTGTTATTACCAGAATCATAATAACAAGCTAGTTTCCTATTTCTAAGAGACCTATCAGACACAGAAAGCAGGTGAGGGATAGTGAAGGTTACAGGAGAACTTCATTAGCCACGCAGTGTGGATCATAGCTCTTAAAGTAAAGCCAGGAGTGATGGAGCTGTGATGATCACAATAGAAGGATCTTGAGCACAGCCTGGCATACACAGAGAGGAGTTTGGCAGAGTCTGCTTTTGCAGGACCACAGCAAAGCATTTCAGCACTTGGCAAAGGAAGGAACCCTCCCTCTTTTCACACAGTCTTCATCATGCACTCCTTCAAATTCCCTCTAAACCTAGACTGACTCACCAGTGTTCAGTTGCACAGGAGGGAATTCTACTTACAAACAACTAAAAAAGCAGACATCTGGGCACCACATTGGACTGGTCTGTACTGGTAGACACCCCCATTTGAATCTTGCACAATAACATTACCAATACCTAAGACCTTTGACTATAAATCAGAGATGTAGATTTGTAGCTATCACGGTACTGTGGTAGTATTGTTGCCAGAAAACTTGGCGCCATTGGGCAGGATGCACAGAATTCTGTTGATGTTGGCACTCACCCTGTCATGAGTAGCAGCCAGACCCCTGATCTTTTCTCCATACCTTTAGCAGGAAGGGTAAGACAAGGATTTCCACCCCCACCCACCCTCTAACCCCCTTGTTTTCCTCCTTTTTCTTTTTTTTTAAAATGATTCATTTGATAGATTCACCACCCAGCTGAAATAACATTTGGTGGTGCTTTAGCTACAGCACATTATAAACAGAGGGAAGAAAGGATTTATGGTTCAGGCTCACAGGTTTACGCCACACAGGGATGTAACCTGGACTGTTCAGGTGATCTGAATAACTGTAACTGAGTGCCATACAATCCAAACATCATCAAGATCAAGCGCTTTGTAATATAAGACAGAACTTGGATTTCAGGTGCTATGTATCTGCATCTGCTAAGTTTCTGCCACAGCTGGAAAGACAGTAACAGGTGGTGGATCCTTCTAAACCCCCAGGTCTTTTATATATATAAAGTAAGCAGCTTTGAGAGTGGCCATGGAAAGGAGCTCATTTAAAAGTGAGGCAGGACGATGGGGATGGGAAGTCAACTAGAGAAAGCAGCAAATACTGCCAACACAGACCAGGGAGTGGAAGAGGAGCACTGTTAGGAAAAGTGTACAGGTAAGTGATTCTCTTCACTGAGACCAAAAATGTCTTCAGTTCTTAGCAAAGAAGTTTGCAGAGTCTGGAAGTATCACACTTGTTAGTTTAGTGCACATTTTAATAGCAGACTGACCTTCCTCTAGTCTCTGAGCAAATCCATATTAAATGCAGAGTCTTTCCCACTCTGGTTCTGGAAGGATGTGTTAGGGTGTGTCATTTGCATTTCTCTCTTCTGCTGTTGCCAGACACACCAAGAAAAGAAAAACCCCAATGGATTTCTGTGAATGTGCCTATAATAACATGGACAAACAAGAAGACCCCTCCAACAGAACTACCCAAGTTGTGTCTCTGTTGCAGTTGGTGTATACAGTCTCCCCCACCTTGTAACAGTAACTGTCTTCCATAGGTAAATCAACATGACCCACCAATTCCCAGCGCTGACTCCAGAGCAGAAGAAAGCTCTCTCAGACATTGCCCAGAGGATTGTGGCTTCAGGAAAGGGCATCCTAGCTGCAGATGAATCCGTGGGTGAGTTCTGGATATGAATCAATTAGCAGTACCTAAGACTTTTAGGTTTGCTTCATCTTTGAAATCAGTGGGATAAATTAAGAAGGTTTTAAAACTGTTGAATGAGCAGGAAAACCTCTTCCAGACAGTGCTGTGTCTACAGCAACAAAAGCTGACAAATTTCAGGTTCATAGTATCATAGTATCAGTCAGGGTTGGAAGGGACCACAAGGATCATCTAGTTCCAACCCCCCTGCCATGGGCAGGGACACCCCACACTACATCAGGCTGGCCAGAGCCTCATCCAGCCTGGGCTTAAACACCTCCAGGGACAGGGCCTCAACCACCTCCCTGGACAACCCATTCCAGGGCTTCACCACTCTCATGGGGAAGAACTTCCTCCTCACATCCAGTCTGAATCTCCCCACCTCCAGCTTCATTCCATTCCCCCTAGTCCTAGCACTACCTGAGATCCTGAGAAGGTTGAGAAGGAAAGTTCTGAACTGAAGCCCCACTTCATTACTATACACTGGGACCAGCAGATTAGCCAAACCTGTTGCCTCTCTGTCTGACCTTTGTCCACCTCATTAGGTACCATGGGGAACAGGCTGCAGAGGATCAATGTGGAGAACACAGAGGAGAATCGAAGGGCTTTTCGGGAGATCCTCTTCACTTCAGATGCATCCATCAACCAGAGCATCGGGGGAGTGATCCTCTTCCATGAGACTCTCTATCAGAAAGACAGCACTGGAAAGCCATTTCCAACTCTCATCAAAGAAAAAGGCATTGTGGTGGGGATAAAGGTGAGGCTCTGTAAGCTGCTGACTGGCAAAATAATCCAATCCCCCTTTCCAGTGAAAATCATATATGAGGCTGCACTCTCTCTTGCCAAACACTCCTTTTTCTGTGCTTGGCCTTAAAAATCACTGCAGAATCGCTGCATCATTCTTTGTGTTGGTTTTGTACAACTAACCAGGGGCACATTTGCATTCAGGCAGGCACTTCTCATACACTGACTCCCATCTATTCACCATTCACTGCAACTACATCTCTCCATGCAGTAACCTAAATCCAGTCCTTCCCACAGACAGAACTTGAGCCATTCCCTGCAGACACCTACACATTGTCCCTTCCAAATATCCAATTCACTCTCTTTCTTTCCCTTTGCTCCAATAGTCACTCTTCTGCAGCCCCTGACTTTACTCAGTTAGTCTGCAAAGGCAGGCTAGCCATGGGTAATAAGAATGAAACAGATTTCAGTCTCTCTGTAACCCTTTCTTTCCTCCTGATGTCCACAGCTGGATAAAGGCACAGCACCTCTAGCAGGAACAAATGGAGAAACCACCATCCAAGGTAAGAAGAGATCTAAGGAGCCTAAGCTACAATTGGTGCAGCAAAAGCCAGGGGGTGACTCACCTGACTCACAGCCTTGGCTGGTGTCATGGCACTTCCCAGACCTGTGTCCTGAAGAGCTGCATTCAGTGAGGAATTGTTTTTTCACCTGCAGGGCTGGATGGACTGGCTGAGCGCTGTGCCCAGTACAAGAAGGATGGTGTCGACTTTGGCAAGTGGCGAGCAGTGCTGAAGATCACCAGCACAACACCCTCTCAACTGGCCATTGAAGAGAATGCCAACACTTTGGCACGCTATGCCAGCATCTGCCAGCAGGTATCTACCCTCCAGCAACATTTCCTGAGACGGTGTTGCTGCTTCTTACTGTTCTGTGATGATCTGAGAGGCGGACCTCTGCAAAGGTTTTGGGAAAGATGAGGAAGAAGGGCAGGGCAGCAAAAAAGAATGCCACCAAAGTCAGGGTAGCCAGCAAGAAACAGACCCCTAAATAATTACCTGATTTTTTTTCTTAGCATGGCTTGGTGCCCATTGTGGAGCCAGAAATCTTGCCTGATGGAGACCATGATCTTCAGCGCTGTCAGTACGTCACTGAAAAGGTAAAATATCTCTGCACCTCTCCTCCCCTGCACAAAGCAGTAGCTCACCTTATGCAGTTTGTGCTCACAGATGTCAAAGAACCTTTTTTTTATTTTTAATGTATTTCCTAAGAGCATCACAATAATGAGTTGTGCACAGTCAAGCACTGAGATAATAGAGAATGCAAGAGTATAAACCATGTGTTTGGGTTTCCACTCAAACCTTTGAGATCACTGAGTCCAACCTATCACCCAACACCATCTAATCAACTAAACCATGGCACCAAGTGCCTCATCCAGTCTTTTCCCAAACACCTCCAGTGATGGTGACTCCAACACCTCCCTGGGCAGCACATTCCAATGGCAAAGCACTCTTTCTGTGAAGAACTTCTTCCTGAATACTTCACCTTGAGTCCTGTGTCCAGTTCTGGGCCCTTCAATTTAGGAAGGATGTTGACTTGCTGGAACGAGTCCAGAGGCAACAAAGTTGGTGAGGGGTTTGGAACACAAGCCCTATGAGGACAGACTGAGGGAGCTGGGGTTGCTTAGCCTGGAGAAGAGGAGACTCAGGGGAGACCTTCTTGCTCTCTACAACTACCTGAAGGGAGGTTGTAGACAGGCAGATGTTGGTCTCTTCTCCCAGGCAGCCAGTACCAGAACAAGGGGACACAGTCTCAGGCTGCACCAGGGGAGGTTTAGGCTGGAGGTTAGGAAGAAGTTCTACACAGACAGAGTGATTGCCCATTGGAATGGGCTGCCTGAGGAGGTGGTGGAGTCACCATCACTGGAGGTGTTTAGGAGGAGACTTGATAGGATGCTTGGTTGCATGGTTTAGTTGATTAGGTGGTGTTGGATGATAGGTTTGACTCGATGATCTTGAAGATCTCTTCCAACCTGGTCTACTCTAGTCTAGTCTATTCTATTCTACTAACATCCAGCCCAAACCTCCCCTGGCACAGCTTGAGACTGTGTCCTCTTGTTCTGGTGCTGGTTGCCTGGGAGAAGAGACCAACTCCCAGATCATACACTGGTAGCAAAAACACTACCTCTCTTTAGGTATCTGTTTGCAGGGACAAATCCAGTAAATAGGAAGAATAGAATCATGGTGTTCTGGGCTCAGCCTGGAGAAGAGAAGGCTCCAGGGATGCCCTAGAGCAGCTTTCCAATATTTGAAGGTGGCTCCAGTAGAGCTGGGGAGAGACTCTGCACAAATGGACAGAGGTGGCTTCAGCCAAGGGCAACTGACCCACGTGGCACTTCAGGACATGGTCATCTCAAAAGCAGTGTTGTCTCCAGGGCTGCAAACTCTGCAATAAGTTTCATGGGAAAGCAAAGCTCAATTTGATCTTCTCACAGTCCCAAGGAATAAGACATCTTTCTGCAGCAGGTTGAGGTAAAGATTGAGCAGAGGTCTCTATTCAATCCTGTTTTTTCCCAGGTTCTGGCTGCTGTGTACAAGGCCTTGAATGACCATCATGTGTACCTGGAAGGGACACTGCTGAAACCCAACATGGTGACAGCTGGGCACTCCTGCCCCAAGAAGTACACCCCTCAGGATGTAGCCGTGGCAACTGTCACTACTCTTCTCCGCACGGTGCCTGCTGCTGTTCCTGGTGATTGCTGATTCATTCCCATACATCTGTTCACACTGCCACTCCTGCTGGCCTGGCTGCTACGTGTGACACTGTGGCTCCTCTGGCACGTAAAGGTCAGGGATTGTGGTGGCTAGAGCACTCTGTTTCTAAGCCTTGAAACCTCTTTCTTGCAGGAATCTGCTTCCTGTCTGGAGGTCAGAGTGAAGAGGAGGCTTCTGTCAACCTGAATGCCATGAATCAGTTGCCTCTGCCTAAGCCTTGGAAACTGACCTTTTCCTATGGCAGAGCCCTGCAAGCCTCTGCCCTGGCAGCATGGGTGGGCAAGAGTGAGAACAAGAAGGCTGCACAGGAGGCCTTCCGCAAGCGGGCACAGGTATGAGGCTTCCCCTCAGCACACAGAGGAGCTCCTCACCATGAAGGGAGACATGTTGTCACCTTCAGGCCTTTCTTGTCCCCACCACTCCTGGCACTTCATGTTCACCAGGGATGTTACTCTCTTCTTTCACCTTGCTTGGTCACCCTCGCTGCCTTTCTACTTCTGTCTTTCTCACTCCTTTCTGTTTCTTTTTCAGATTAACAGTTTGGCTTGCAGAGGACAGTATGCCACAACTGGGAAGGCTGACACAGCTGCTACACAGTCCCTTTTCACTGCCAGCTACACCTACTGAAAGCACAGGAACCTTCTTTTGTCCTGTCTCTCTTCACAAGGTGGAAGATGTTCCAAAATGAGAGAAAACCTGCATCTAATTTCCCTTACCCCAAACAAAATGGAGATAAAATGCATTAGCTTCCTCTCTCCACCCTTCGCTTCCACAATTTACTAAGGGGATATTCTTGTTTCATTTGCACATTCCAAGAAAGAGGAATTCTTCCCATGCAACAAACTAGAGCTGCCAATCACAAACCCACTCTCCCTCTGATTTAAATTTAGCCCCCTGGATAGTAGACAGATTAGGTAGTTCCCTTCAAATACATACCCTTGCCCACAACCTCATTTTGCAGCTAAAATACTGAATTACAAGACCTGACTGTGTCTTCAATCACAGAAATAAAACAGTAATTGAAAACTAATCTCTGTCTCACAATTTTTACCCTCTATGAAGTCTCTTTCACACCTCTGTGGTTTTCAGTAGCCTCTGCAAAGATTAAGTCACCGATGATGACCTTGGGAAGCCATAAGGGAACGAAAGGAAAACTGTCCCATGGTGACTGAAGTCTGATAGGCACTGAGAAAATTGAGAGGTGTATATGGCAAGCAATGCATGGGACTCAGGACACAAATAAATAACACTACCTTCAGAAGCTTCTCCTGTCTTGGGAGAATCCTCTTTGCTGTGACAAGCCTGCTGAACACCAAGTTAGGGCAGCACAGGTTGAGTTAGTGCAAAGACTGCTCTTCCAAAGTGCTTCTGTGGTGGTGTATGTTAACAGAAAGCACACAGGGCTGTATCTTGGCCTGCCTTGTGTGGTGGGTTGAAATTTCACCCCACAACATTAAATTTGCCAGACCAGCTCAGCTGGAATCAAAAGAATGCTGTATTTACAAGCAAAACCATAGTCTACAATGAAATGCAATGAATGTGTACAAAATATAGAGGATTCACAATATTTACAGGTATTTGCAATTATTAAACAGCACAAGAACCCCCCCTGGCCAAGGACCAAGGGAAGCTACTAGCTTCTGCCTCCCTGCCTCCCCCTTACTCCCCTGTACAAAAGGGATGAGAGAGAGGAGCAGAGAGACCTTAGACTTAATAAAAACAATGCAGCCAAGGTCAAGCAAAAGCCATCAGAAGCACAAAGTTAGTATCTCCCAGCCTGAGGTGGAGAGGGAGAGGGAAGGGGAAGAGAGGGAGAGGAGGAAATATTCACAGGTTCACAGAATCATCAAGGTTGGAAGAGACCTCAAAGATGATCAAGTCCAACCTGTCACCACAGACCTCATGACTGAACCGTGGCACCATGTGCCACATCCAGTCCCCTCTTGAACACCTCCAGGGATGGTGACTCCACCACCTCTCTGGGCAGCACATTCCAACAACTAACAACTCTCTCAGTGAAGAACTTTCTCCTCAACTCGAGCCTAAACTTCCCCTGAGACTGTGTCCTCTTGTTCTGGGGCTGGTTGCTTGAGAGAAGAGACCAACTCCCTCCTGGCTACAACCTCCCTTCAGGTTGGAAAAGATCTTCAAGATCATCGAGCCCAAGCCATCATCCAACACTCTCTAAGTCTGTTATCTTTCCAACGGGATTGTTTAGAACTATCATTATTTTCCTTTTTACACTCAAGAGTGATTTGTTTGCATTTTACTACTTTCTGTTCAAGATCTGTGAAAAAAATTTAAAGGCATAGCCTAAACCTACCACACCTAGTTTGACTGAGGCATAGTTTGAATAATCAGGCTGATGCTGAAGGCCCACAGTTTGACCTTTGGGATGTTGCTATGTACCTTTTAGAGATGTAAGCTTGATTAAGCTAAAGCACAACTAGCCAATGGTCATGAAAAAAAAGGGCCTAAGTGGCAGAAATGGCAGGCCTAAGGTTATAGAAGAATACTTGCCTGGCAACATGCTACACCAATCCACTAGTGACACCTCTGAGCAGCCCACCAACCCCCAAAGATGAGGTAAACCAGAGGACACTCCTCTCTCCCTCCAGGGCCACCTGAGACCCAGCCTGTGCAAGCAGAGCCACCTCCCTCTGCAGGCTGCTCTTCCCAGCCACAGGCACCCACTGCTGCTGCCAGCAAGGAGAGACAAAACATGGAAAGTCACTGCCCTGTAACCTCCTCGTGTTCTTTGTGTTGGCAACCACTCTTTCACAGTGGCAATAAATAGCTAAACTCCTTCACATGGATCCAATCATTGCATAACCAATGCACACATTTTGTGTGTCCTGACCTGCACACATTTTGTGTGTCCTGACCTCAACCACACACAAAATGCAAAACATTCCAGAGGCTGATACCAGACTCAGGAGCACCAACTCTTTCCTGCTTCAGCTGTGATCCTGCAGATCATGCACCTGAGTTTTGCTACTGATGAGTGGCATCCTGTTGATATGTGTAGAGATCACTTCTTTTAAAATTAAGAACAGCTGGCAGGGGGTTGGACTCAATGATCTTAGGAGGTACCTTCCAACCCCTAACATCCTGTGATCAGGAAAAGTTTTTCCCCAAACCAGCAAAAGAATCATAGAATCATAGAATTGTTAGGGTTGGAAGGGACCTCAAGGATCATCTAGTTCCAACCCCGCTGCCATGGGCAGGGACACCTCTCACTAGATCAGGTTGCCCAGAGCCACATCCAGCCTGGCCTTAAAAACCTCCAGGGATGAGGCTTCCACCACCTCCCTGGGCAACCTGTGCCAGGTTCTCACCACCCTCATGGGAAAGAACTTTTTCCTAACATCCAGTCTGAATCTACTCATTTCTAGTTTTTTTCCCCCAGTCCTATCACTCCCTGACACCCTCAAAAGTCCCTCCCCAGCCTTCTTGTAGCCCCCTGCAGATACTGAAAGGCCACAATTAGGTCACCTTGGAGCCTTCTCCTCTCCAGACTGAACAGCCCCAACTCCTTCAGTCTGTCCTCATAGCAGAGCAGCTCCAGCCCTCTGCTCATCCTCGTGGCCCTTCTCTGGACACCTTTCAACACCTCCAGATCCTTCCTGTAACAGGGGCTCCAGAACTGGACACAGTGCTCCAAGTGGGGTCTCTCTCGAGGGGAGTAGAGGGGGAGAATCACCTCCCTTGACCTGTTGGCTATGCTTCTCTTGATGCAGCCCAGGATGGTATTGGCTTTCTGGGTGGCAAATGCACACTGCTGGCTCCTGTTGAGCTTCTCCTCCCCCAGCACCCCCAGGTCCTTTTCTTCAGGGCTGCTCTCAAGCCAGTCCCTGTCCAGCCTATATCAGTGTCTGGGATTGTCCCAACCCAGCTGCAGGAGCCTGCACTTGGTCTTGTTGAACCTCACGAGGTTGGCTTGTGCCCACCTCTCCAGCCTGTCCAGGTCCCTCTGGATGGCATCCCTTCCCTCCAGCGTGTCTGTTGCACCACACAGCTTGGTGTCATCAGCAAACTTGCTCACGGTGCACTCAATGCCACTGTCCATGGCACCCACAAAGATGTTAAACAAGACTGGTCCCAGCACTGATCCCTGAGGGGCTCCACTTAAGAAGCCCTCTCATGTTTTAGACAACTAAAGCTGTATTTTTTCTAGGTAATTCCTGTTCCTTTGCCAGTCATGTGCCACACACTGCCTGGTGCAGCTGGTGCCTATGCCCAGGCTCTTCACGGATCTCTTTGACAGAGCTGCTTGTGAGCAGAGAAGGGCAACAAAGCTGGGGAGGGGTTTGGAGCACAGCCCTATCAGGAGAGGCTGAGGGAGCTGGGGTTGCTTAGCCTGGAGGAGACTCAGGGGAGACCTTCTTGCTGTCTACAACTCCCTGAAGGGAGGTTGTAGCCAGGTGGTGGTTGGTCTCTTCTCCTAGGCAACCAGCACTAGAACAAGAGGACACAGTCTCAGGCTGTGCCAGGGGAGGTTTAGGCTGGATGTTAGGAAGAAGTTCTTCATAGAAAGAGAGATTGGCCATTGGAATGTGCTGCCCAGGGAGGTGGTGGAGTCACCATCACTGGAGGTGTTTAGGAAGAGACTGGATGGGGCACTTGGTGCCATGGTTTAGTTGATCAGATGGTGTTGGGTGATAGTTTGGACTTGATGATCTTGGAGGTCTTTTCCCAGCTGGTTAATTCTGTTCTATTCTATTCTATTCTATTCTATTCTATTCTATTCTATTCTATTCTATTTATTCAGAGCAAGCACACAGCTGCTGAACGTTCTGCCACGAATCAAACCAGGGCTGTGCAGAGCAGAGAGCTATTTCTCACCATTTGTTGTTGTACCGATGCAAAGCTTCCCGGACAAGATGTAAGCAGGTGAAGAAGTTTATTATGCTATACAGCAAAGTTCTGTAGTCTTTTTGAAAGCATAGGTGTCACATCCCGACTGGCTATTTTCTACTGGCAGGCGTGTAATTAAGGCATACAATAGGTTAAAGTAGTAAAACAGTATTCTAACACATCCAACCAAATTCTGCCTGGTTTCTCTCCTTCAGTTACAAGGTGCTCACATTCTTCTCTGAGTTAGACTAAACATAGCCTTCTCTGTGTCGAACAAAGGCAAATCTTCCCCTACCTCATCCTTTTGTAAAACAAACAAGCAAACAGGAATAGTGACATTCACGTACAATCGTGTGCCGGGTGCGAGAGGTGCGCCGCAGAACAAACTCCCTGCGCCAGCGAGCAGGTTGACAGCACCGACAACCATCACGCCGCAGAGGCGGGAGGGAAAACCTCGGGAGGCAGCTGCCAAGAGCCTCTGACTGGCACCGCAGCGACTGCCGCAGTCGCCGTGGGTGACGACAGATGTCCCTACCTTATGTTGTTTTAGTCCCACACACTCTGTTGCCAAACCTCTTCCCCACGCCTGCTGGTGCTGCCTCTGCCGCACCCGCCCCGCGCCCGGGGTACGCGGGGGCAGGCGGCGCGACGGCCGCTCGGCACCCGCGGCTGACGGTACGGGGAGGCGGGCGGCACGCAGAGCGCGGCCGCGGGCGCCTCCAGGCGCCTCACCCCGGCCGACAAGCCCTCAACACGCGCGCCGCGGGGCCTACAGTTCCCATGAGGCAGCGCGGGCCAGGACGGAATCGTTACGTCATTACTACGCTGGCTGCCCGGAAGAGCGCGGGAGTCCCCGCACCATGGCGGCTGTGGGAACGCTGCGGGTGGTGCACAGTGGGACTACAGTTCCCATGAGGCAGCGCGGGGGGCGGCCCGGCATGGTTACGTCATTACCACAGTGGCTGCCGGGAAGAGCCCAGGAGTCTCCGCACCATGGCGGCTGTGGTGTTGCTGCGGCTGGCGGGCAGGCGGCTGGGTCTCAGCTCTCCAGTGTGCAGGGCGATTTGGGGCGGCCTGAGGTAACGGGGGAGATGCTTTGGGGAGCGGCTCCCAGGGGCGGGCAGGCGATGGCGGTTTTCGAATCCTCTCCCAGCTGTCTCCCCGTTCTGGGCCTGCGACCAGACCGCGCCGCTGCTGTGCAGGGCCCGGCGGCGCTGTGCAGGGGCTGTGCAGGGCCCGTGCAGGGCCCGGCGGCGCTCCGCGGGACCCGGCGGCGCTGTGCGGGCTGGCGCCGTGGCTATGGGTCCCGCTGGGCACGGTGCTGTATCGCGATTCTAAGACTGGCTGAGCATTCCAGCCTGCGGCCCTGCTCGGTTTTCATATGCCAGGCCGTGGGGCGTGCAGAGAAGCTAATGATATACTTCCAGCAGGCACCTGTGCCGAGGCAGAGTTAGGTTTTTTTTTGCCCTCATCGGCTTTGTTAAGGGAACGTGCAAGTTCTGGAAAAAGACATGTTTCACGGCAGTACTACAATAGGAATGCCAAGCAGTTGTTTATGTATAACTTTCTAGGTGAAAGAATAGAATAGAATAGAATAGACCAGGTTGGAAGAGACCTTCAAGATCATCAAGTCCAACCTATCAACCAATCCAACCCACCTAATCAAGTAAACCATGGCACTTGTTGGCTAGACTGTGGCAAGTCATGTAGGTTGGGGTGGGCATTATATTTTCTATTTAAAATCAGTGATCACTTTTTTTAAATCTATGGGCATTATTTATTTATGCATTTCGTAGTAGTGATTATTTTCTGTTACAAACACACACCTTTTTTTTTTCCCCCCCTGTTCCAAAGCAAATTAAGAAAATGCTGCCATAGCTGGGTAAACTACACATTAATCTCATTAAAATTCTGTTTAGTCTTAAACTAATGAGATTGGCAGGTGATTGCTGTGTAGAGACATCCTGTGTGGTGAGCAGCATTTGGAGAAACCCCAAATGTCACAAGTTCTCAGAATCACCAAGGCTGGAAGAGACCTCAAAGATCAAGTCCAACCATTAACCCAGCACCTCATGACTACACCATGACACTAAGTGCCACATCCAATCCCCTCTTGAACCCCTCCAGGGATGGTGACTCCACCATCTCCCTGGGCAGCACATTCCAATGGCTAACAACTCTCTCTGTGAAGAACTTTCTCCTCACCTCCAGCCTAAACTTCCCCTGGTGCAGCTTGAGACTGTGTCCTCTTGTTCTGGTGCTGGTTGCCTTGGCAAAGAGACCAACCCCCTCCTGGCTACAGCCACCCTTCAGGGAGTTGTAGACAGCAATAAGGTCTTCCCTGAGCCTCTTCCAGGCTAAACAATCCCAGCTCCCTCAGCCTCTCTTCACAGGGCTTGTGCTTGAGGCCTCTCCTTGCATATGCAGTGAACCTGTTGTGTCCATGGGAGAGGTGAACTGTCTGTGGACTAGATTGAGTCTAATATTAAAGGACTATGAATAGAAATGTTCTCTGACTCAGTAGCCCAGAGACTGAAAAATATTTCTGTCTGGTGTCAACAGGAAGAAGGAAAAAGAAGTAGAACCAGAGAAAATAATTGAGCAAGAGAAAAGTGAACCCACCTTGATCTGTCCCCCACCACGCAGCCGAAGCTATGTTCCTCCGGAGGATATACAGAGCTACCTTGAGTCTCGTGTCAAGGAGATTTTTGGACCCTCACTTCCTGATAATTGGCTGCAGACATCCCTCAAAGAAAAGAGGTTAAAGTTTCTCCTTTTGGCTCAGCTAGCCGCAGAACTTGGTCATGCTGTCCCCAATTCACAGCTTCATCTGATGCGCAGTGCTGAGGATGTCTTAAAGTTCTATAGCACTCCCGTAAAGGGTATGTCCAAATTTGATGAATTGTGTGCAGCAAAGTTACCCCCAAACCTGAAGATTGTCTGGGAGCAGTGAGTTGTGCCACAAAGCATTGCCTTGCTTTGCTTGTGTTCCTGAGCCAGGACTGCAGAGGAGAAGCGCAGAGCCCTTTCACTGTGGTAGCAGCTCAGTATGTGACAAATAAAAGTTGGTTTAGTTGTCCTCAGGTTTTCTTGTTTCTGTTTGTTTTGTATGGGAAAAAGAGCATTTATCCTTGGGGTTTCAAAAGTGCCTAATTTTTGTTGAATGCAGTTATAGGTACTAAGTAAAAGCCTTGCCCATGCATTTGCAGGAGGACTGATCTCCATTTGCTTTAGGCAGAACCCGCAGCAAAGATCAAAAGATAATGTAAAACAGCCACATTAAGAGGGTTTTTCTTAACAGAGACAGAATGCCAGCCTGGGTGGACTGGTGTCTCCAGGAAGAGGAAGCTGCAGTGAACTATGAAGAGGCTTCTGGCTGTGTACAACAGCTGTGGCAGCAGTCCTACACCATCACGTCAACCAGCCAGTGGAATCATCACCACTGGCTGGGTCAGGTGGTTTTCCTGATCCCAGGAGTCATGTTTCTTTGCACTGAGCCAAGGGACACAAGTCACACACCATGGTAGAGCAAGCGCAACAGCTCTTCAGGGGTACCTGGTTCTCTGTGATATGGGAGTTACCTGGGGACAGAGGCCATAGCCACCCAGCTGCTTCCAGTCATGTTATGCAGGCCGGGTTCATACCTGAAGTGTAAGAAACTGCACACAGCCCAAGGCCCTTACATGGGTCTTATAAAATGGTCTAACTTCATGCTGAAAAGCTAGCCACTGCAACATGTTTATTTTACACAGTTGGCCACAACACTTTGTAACTACAGAAGCCACTCCTAGCTGCCTAAGCTCACTGTAAACAGCACATGGAGAATGATGTGCCTCAGAACAGGAACAAAAAGAAAAGAAAACAAAAGCAAAATCTGAAAGGCTAGCCAATGACTAGCCAAATTTTCACTGGGTCACAGATTCCAGGAGGTAGGCACACATTGCTCCTGAAGGAGAAGGTTCCTGGGAAAGGTGAATATGCTGTTAGGTTCAGACTTCCTGTGCAGGAAGTTTATCTGTCAACTGGAAAATGCTCCAGGTGCTGTAAACCTGAACTGGTTGCAAACAGCTAGCCCTCTACAACTACCTGAAAGGTGGTTGTAGACAGGAAGGGGTTGGTCTCTTCTCCCAGGCAACCAGCACCAGAACAAGGGGACACAGTCTCAAGCTGTGCCAGGGGAGGTTTAGACTCGAGGTGAGGAAAAAGTTCTTCACTGAGCGAGTCATTCATCATTGGAATGTGCTGCCCAGGGAGGTGGTGGAGTCACTGTCCCTGGAGATGTTCAAGGGGAGATTGGACGTGGCACTTGGTGCCATGGTCTAGTCGTGAGGTCTGTTGGGACAGGTTGGACTTGATGATCCTTGGGGTCTCTTCCAACCTTGGTTATACTGTGATACTGTGATACTGTGTGTGGTAGTCTAGCTTCATCTATACAGTAATCTAGCACTTCAGCACTCTAAACAATTTATGCTCACCCCTGTGGATCTGCATGACCTGCAGAGCTTTCCTGGGTATAGGCATCCTAACATACCATGTCAGAGAGAAAGGGGTTCACATCTTCATTTCAAAGTGGAGAGAAGTGCCTCTCACCATGCTGCACTGTGAGTGGATAACTGGTAAAACAGTCCTTCAGGGACTGGAAAACCGAGATTCAAATCCACCTTCAATCTGGAGGATGCGGGAGGAAAGCCACATCTTCCCCTTTCAGGAAGACTGCCCATGCCATCACACTAGAGGATACACAGAGGAGGACAACATCACTGCCTATTCTGTGGATCAAGAATGCACAACTGATGCTGTGGTAAGAGCACCCCTGGGAGGAGTGTAACTTCAGGGACCACAGCTGCAAAATCTAGGCTACAAGATGTAAAGTTTTTGCCTAAGTTTTTGCCTTAGAATTCAGACCCCTGCTAACCCATCGCAGTAGGAGTGGAGTGATGTGCTGCAGCCTGGCTGTATGGAGTGGAGTATCTTTTGCTGGTAAGTTTTCCTAGTGTGTTGTTACTCTCCTGACACAGCAGAACAAGGGTTGGTTCTGCAGCCAAATTTATTCATCAGAAATCTTCCCTTTGTGGATCAAAGTTGCAGTGAGGGACCCAGAACACTATCACTGGTTCCTCGAGGCCGCAGAAAGCCTGCATGGCCCAAGTTAGATCTCTCCATTCCTAAGACTCTAGCAGACATCAGTGGACAGAGGAAAACACCAACCTTCACCACTGCCGGGCCCCGACACAGACATTCAGAACTTCCTTGTGTCACAGGCAAATGACAAACACCAGACTACACATTTTGGTTTTTTTGATAATTTTTTTTTTGTTTGTTTGTATCTGTTTTGGAAAAAATATACAAAAAAAGCCAAGAAGAACCAACATGGAAGTGTGAGGTAAACATTCCAGTAAAAGTACAGACAGAGGCTCCATTCTTTAAAGGAGACACACAGCAGTTATCACCATGCTAGAAGAATGAGATGCAGGAAAACCCTAGAAACAGTGAAAAAGTCATGTGATGAAGCCTTTGCCCCAGTTCTAGCCATTGCAAACGGTCTCTTTTTTTGTTCTTACCCTCCACCTGCACATAAGTGTCTTTTTATTCCTTAAACAAAGCAGTTTTGATATAAATTCTCTGTGGCAGAATTTGCAAACATACAGGCTGCTCCTATGGACTGTCAGGGCTTTCTGGGGGGGGGGGTTTCTTTTGGCTTGCCAAAGCCCCACCATGAAAACTACACTTCTTGGGCTTCTTGGTTACGCCGATCTGAGCGCCAAATAATGCCAGTCCGCTGGAGAAGTGGTGTCACTTTCTGCCTTTGCACCAGTGTTACTAGTTACCCCACAAATCTATGATGAAATTATGGAACACTTAAAGCACAGCCTCAGCTCCACAGTGGTGGCTGTATATCCCCATAGTCAATTCCTGAAGCCAGGTTTCACTGGGAGCTTTAGCTGGGCCTTGGGGAGGAACGGAGATCTAGGGAGATGGTATAGTCAGCTCACATGCTATCAGCTACTACTATAAATTTTCATGTCCAGTCTGACTATATTCCAGACTATCTTGTTTTAAGTTATTCTTCAATAACTAGCACAGTCACCCACACCAGAACAACCAGGTTTTGATTCAGTAAGATGCTAAAGTGTGTCACTGAATCAAGAACAGGTGTTTGTTACTTCTTGATAACATCATTCAGGTTAGATTCCTCACCACCATTTTATCTAAATTAAATATATGCAATTACTTCAGGTCCCTGCTGAGCTTACTCAGATCAGAATCTGACCCAGTGGTAGAAGCACTTCTTATGGTAAGAAAAGGTAAAAGTGATTTTTATTTTTATCACCCCCCCCCCCCCCCCAAGATATATAAATTCAAAAATGGAAAAGAGAAAATAAAAGAAAACAAAAGGCATACAAATATCACATAACAACAACAACAATTCCATAGATGTAGTTCCTCAGTGCACACTTTAAACAAGAAAAATAGGTTGGGTTTTTTTTTGTTCTTTTTTTTTGTGTGGTTTTTTTTGTGTTTTTTTTTTTTCTCCATTTTGCATTTAAATTCTGGCATAATAATAGTAAAGCTGACCAAAACAAAAAAGAATAAAAAAAAGAAAAATCAGGGCAAGCTACATCACTTCCTTATACAAAAAAAGGTACAAAACATTAGCCTCTAACTAGACATAACATAATACTGGTCATCACAGTTAGACATTTAGTAACTGTGTGTCTTGGAGTTACTGTACTGGAGGGTAATAAAAAACAGTGTTGGTTACCAATCTTCCATCTCAGGTTACTTCAGTCATAGAGGCAGAGTGATTCTGCAAAGAGGAAAAGGCAAACACATGAACATTTGCATGGTTGTGGCATTTACATATCCTACATATTGTGTAAAATGAATGAGAAGAACCTTCACTGGTCGATGATCTTGAAGGTCTCTTCCAACCTGGTTCATTCTATTCTATTCTATTCTATTCTATTCTATTCTATTCTATTCTATTCTATTCTATTCTATTCTATTCTATTCTATTCTATTCTATTCTATTCTATTCTATTTACTGTTGCCCACCTAATGCAGGGCTGTCAAGTGAAGAGATGGCTGCAAATGTGACTGCCATCAACCTTGAACTCACGGTGGGAAATGGTGAACTCAGTCCCTGCCTCTAGGCTATGAACACTCACTAAAAAACAAGGTGTGGCTTCTCCAGCAGAGACTTCCATACTGGACTGGCTCCTCTCTATAGAGATGCATCAGGCTCAAGCACTTCATGCACTCACATAACTAATGTAGTGAGTCTGTCCTTAGTCCTGAAGAGCCTAAAGACCATTGTTGGCTTCATCTGATGTATGCATGTAGATCCTACACAGAATGGTACTAGGGAATGTACAGAACCTAAAGCCACACAGGGATGGGATTATTGTGCCCAAACACATGCAGCCACCAAAGCCCTCTAGGTGGAAAGACTGTTGATTTAACCTTCCTAGAAGACAATGGCCAGGACTTCAGTGGCAGTAATGAGTTGCCATTGGATCATGCTTCATCTGCAGGGTTTGTGTGGGTGTAAAGCAAAACAAGAGTGAGAATAGGTGGAGAGACTTGCAAAGAGAAGGACCATGCACCTCTTACATCTCAAAAAACAGTAATAGCAGCCAAGGACTTGTTTATTACAACTTTTTTCCCAATCTCTTTCTTCATGGTAGATGCATGGTCATTTAGAGACTGACTCCTTCTTGATTACAGTGGACATCAAGAGTTAAGGCTTAGTCCTTGCCTGGACTTCAAAGTCCAAAAGCTATTAATAACTGGCTAGGCAAATTTTTCTCTCACAGACTATTTTCATACGTTCACCCCTTTTTGTCCTACATGTTGCACTGGGGATATGTGAGTAGCACTGCAAGTCCACCAAGAGAACACATACAGTTAAACACACACAGTTCTGCAGATTTGGTTTAAAGACTTCCAGCAAATATTTACCTAATCAAAACTGACTTTTCAATTAAGCAAAATATTTCTACTTTCAGTGTATTCATCAAAGGGTTTAACAGGAGCCACTACTGACCTTGTGGCACACCTTGTACACAGGAATGAAGTACAGTTTGAAGAACAAATATATTACACAAGGGCATTTCAGATAACTGATAAACTAAAGTTCTTTCATTTTGACAAAATATTCTTGGCAGGTGTCATTTGCTTGTCTGTTCTGAAAGGACTGGGTATGATTCAGTTATGCCCACACAAGCCATCTGAAATGAGCATTTTAAGAGGAGCACCACCACCAATGATGCTTGCCCTCAATTATTTTTTTGGTAAACTTGAAAGAATTGTATTAACTTCTTTCCCAGTGATTTAGGGATGGAAAGCAAGACATGATTTCTTCTTAGAGAGGATACTTAACAGTGATAAGGATAAGAAATTAATCTCTGTAATATTCTTCTGGATAGCAAGGTTTATCCTCAGGATTATGAATGTTGGAGTAAATCCTTAAGGCATCCCAGAAGAATTCCAGAAAGTAATTAGACAGGATATTGTTGTATTTTCCCCCAGTTCTCTATTTTCCTAGGCAAAAGTTTGTCAAATGATATGTAGGGGCCTGTGAAATGCCACTGCTTTAGCTTTGGATGTGCACAGGGCCAAAAGATCTTAGTAGTTGAAGGGATGAATGCCTGAAAACAAACTCTCTCCTGATGTGAATTCATTCTGTGCATTCGGTTTCACGTTAGGAATAAAACCAGCTCCCTGTGTAGTTATGTATACAACTACTTTTTACTTTGCCATAACAGAAGATGTGCTTGGTGATGGCCTGAGTGTGAGGATTTGCAGTACCTGTGCACTCAATGTCTCCAGAGGACTTTCCACTCTTGGAAAAGCCATTAGTGGCATCCCTCGTGGGTCTTCAGGTTTCGGTTTAGAAGGAGCTCCATGAGTGCCTTTGAAGTTATGGACAACACATATCCCCTGTGTAATGCAGAAAAGAAATCATGGAGTGAGGTCAGCATGTTCTGTCCCAAGGAAAACCTCATAGGAATGACCATCAAGGGTCTCACAACTGCCAGTTTCTGCAAAGAATTTAACCTGTTTTTCACTAGAATAGAATAGAATAGAATAGAATAGAATAGAATAGAATAGAATAGAATAGAATAGAATGGAATAGAATAGAATAGAATAGAATAGAATGGAATAGAATGGAATAGAATGGAATAGAATAGAATAGAAGTGTATATATATGTATGCATTTCCAGGTGGTCAATAACTACAATATGCCTTTCCAATATAGAATAGAATAGAATAGAATAGAATAGAATAGAATAGAATAGAATAGAATAGAATAGAAAACTAGGTAGCTAATGATAGTTCCCAGAAAATAGGAGCTATGCATCATAGCTCACTGCTGGTGAGGGACTTGCTCTACTGTTCCTTGATGATATTCTGTCAAGCAGTATTTGCTTTTACAAATTCAAAGACACCACAAATACTGGATTCTCATACATCTTCAACTCTTATTCTCATTAGGGACACTGCAGAAGAGAAAAAAATTGCCTGGTCTTTGGCTGATTCTCATTCCCATGACACATCCTTTGCTCTGATTGAACACCAAGCTTTCTGTAGAATGGAATGGAATGGAATGGAATGGAATGGAATGGAATGGAATGGAATGGAATAGAATGGAATAGAATAGAATAGAATAGAATAGAATAGAATAGAATAGAATAGAATAGAATAGAATAGAATAGAATTAACCAGGTTGGAAAAGACCTTTGAGATCACCAAGTCCAACCTATCACCCAACACCATCTGATCAACTAAACCATGGCACCAAGTGCCTCATCCAGTCTCTTCCTAAACACCTCCAATGATGGTGGCCAAGTAAGGTCAAGTAAGAACATGTATAGTAATTTAAATAATCTTGAAATAGATACAATGCACAAATGCCTTATTAATCAATATCAACATGATTACATATTAGGATTTTCTCAGATGATAACTTTTAATTAGATGGCACTAAAATTAGTTCTCAGCAACTGGATTAATTAGCAGAAATAGGGCACAAAATAATAACTTGGTGCCATGGTTTAGTTGATTAGATGGTGTTGGATGATAGGTTGGACTTGATGACCTCGAAGGTCTCTTCCAACCTGGTCTATTCTATTCTATTCTATTCTATTCTATTCTATTCTATTCTATTCTATTCTATTCTATTCTATTCTATTCTATTCTATTCTATTCTATTCTATTCTATTCTATTCTATTCTATTCTACTTCATTCTATTCTATTCTATCCTATTCCATTCCATTCCATTCCATTCCATTCCATTCCATTCCATTCCATTCCATTCCATTCCATTCCATTCCATTCCATTCCATTCCATTCCATTCTAACTTTTTGCTGTTGTTGTTTTCCAAGTGAATTTTGTTTTTTTTTAAAAGAATGTGGAAGGACTGATGAGCTTACCAGAAACAAAGCTACAGCACTCCCCAGGATGAAGCCTGCAATGACGTCCGAGCAGTGGTTTCGATACTCAGAAACTCGGTTCAGCCCGGTGAGGAACGCAGCACACAGGGTACCCAGACAGAGCACAGGTTTGGCGAGCCTGCTGCTCTTTGTTTTAATTGTACTTGTGATGTACATCTGAAACAAAAGGGCAAGACACAAATGAAAGGGGTCTCTGCCAGAAATGCACGTTTTTCCCACCCAGACAAATCCTGAATCAGCAAGGATGTGACAAACCCCCACGATTCATTAGAAAACCAACACACTGGGAAATAGAATAGAGTAGAGTAGAGAAGAGTAGAGTAGAGTAGAGTAGAGAAGAGTAGAGTAGAGAAGAGTAGAGTAGAGTAGAGTAGAGAAGAGTAGAGTAGAGTAGAATAGGAGTAGAGTAGAGTAGAATAGAGTAGAGTAGAGTAGAATAGAATAGAATAGAATAGAATAGAATAGAATAGAATAGAATAGAATAGAATAGACCAGACCAGGTTGGAAGAGACCTTCGAGATCATCAAGTCCAACCTATCACCCAACACCACCTAATCAACTAAACCATGGCACAAAGTGCCTTATCCAGGCTCTTCTTAAACACCTCCAGTGATGGTGACTCCACCACCTCCCTGGGCAGCACATTCCAATGGCCAATCTCTCTGTCTGGGAAGAACTTCTTCCTAACCTCCAGCCTAAACCTCCCCTGGCACAGCTTGAGACTGTGTCCCCCTGTTCTGGTGCTGGTTGTCTGGGAGAAGAGACCAACCCCCACCTAGCTAAAACCTCCCTTTAGGTAGTTGTAGACAGCAAGAAGGTCTCCCCTGAGCCTCCTCTTCTCCAGGCTAAGCAACCCCAGCTCCCTCAGCCTCTCCTCACAGGGCTGTGCTTGAGGCCTCTCCCCAGCCTCATTGCCCTTCTCTGGACATGTTCCAGCAACTCAACATCTTTCCTAAACTGAGGAGCCCAGAGCTGGACACAGGACTCAAGGTGTGGCCTAACCAGTGCTGAGTACAGGGGCAGAATGACCTCCCTGTTCCTGCTGGCCTCACTGTTCCTGATACAGGCTGGAGAAAAGACGTTTAAAGTAACTCAAAGAACACCTTTAAGAGAATAAACCAGATACTGTTAAATGATGTTTCAGGATGTCAAGTATCCCATCAAGTGCACTTCCCTGCTGGACTTTCTCTGAGCTGGTAGGTACAGGCTCAGATTTACAGACTTCCTAACTTGTGCCAGCACTTGCTCATGTGCTAGCAAACATGCACGCTGGATGACTAAGTGTTTGCAAGGGGAGTCAAGAATTTATGTTAATACTCTACAGAGACTGTAAATGTACACATGATGGAATGTCTAGCATCCATATGAACTAGCTGCTCCAGTTTCCTAAGTGGTGTTACATTTAAGTAACAGAACATTAAGAAAAACCATTCTAGGCATTTTTTTCCTTTATGGTATGGAATGAAACAGAGAATATGAAATTTCTGTCAAAACACAGCTGAGTCTGGATATGTAATCCCAGAGCATGAAGTTTCACTCTGCTCTGGATATTTTTTTCATGAACCTCATATGGTTTTGGAGGTTTGTGTTTTATTTTAAGTGCATTTTGGCAGAGAGTAAAACCACGCGGGTCACAATTAGTAGCCACCCATTAATTCCAGGGCCACAAAACACCAAAGATGAAGCAAACCAAGTGTTTTGCTGAGGGTAAAACAATTCAATAAAACTGATTTTCAGCAAGGAGGTGCATGATTTCCAAAGCTTTGAGGAGAAAAGCAAGTATGTCAGACCTGTTTGCCAGAAATGTCTCCAGAATGCACATGGCCTCCTACACATGAAACAGAATCAGGAGGATACAATTGGAAACTTCATTTGATGGAGCGTGATTGACACAGCACAGATCTGATCTAGTGAAAGTACAAACGCCTGTTCTGCTAGGGAATGGAAATATCACAAAGCATAGAAGTGACTCTTCTGGAGTTTAATATCACAAAAAGTATTTTCATTTGAAATAAAAATATTCTCGTGTTGCAAAAGCAGTAAAATCACCAGAGCTGAAAACATTTCAATTCCTGGTCCTTTTCCAGTTGTCTGAAATGGATTATATGGTCCTGCTACTCTTCTGTACAAAAGACTCTATGGACAACCTTGTTGTCTTACTCACATCTGCAGTTAACACCATAATTGGGATCTCAGACTAGGCTCTATGAAAGCCACCAACCTCAATTCTGTCTAGGATGACTTCCTTTCCAGGGAAGGACACTGCTGAATGTTTTGCCATGGGCAGCACTGAAATCAGAGCAGGGCTCGGCAGCACTGTGGAGACCCAAGAGGTGTTCTTCTTTGTTGTGCTGCAGCAGAAGCTAAAGGACACCACGCTGGCTCACACCACCAGTCTCTTTGCAAGACTAGAATGGCTTGCTTGGGATAAAGCTGCATCAGGATTTTCCTGTGCCTGCACTTGAAGAAAGCCTGAGGACACTTGGCTTGGTGCCCCCAGCTGTGACTATCAGCACAGCTTGCTTCACACTCCATGATCTATTTGGCAACCACAGGCCATTATTTTACTGTATTTTAATGCCTGTCCCTTTCTGCAGAACAGAGGTCACTATGATGTAGCAAAGAGTTTTGGGAACAGAAATTATTCTCAAGGTCACTGTTCACTGCCTTTCATATATTCCTTCATTCTGTTGTATAGTGTGTATTTTTCACTCATTTTATTTCTTTCTTCTCCCTGCCTGGGCCACCAAATATCCCTACAGCTGGCCTCACCTCACTGGCTGGTGTTAAAATCCTATTATAGTATGTAAGTGTAGGAGAAGGGAAGAGATGCAACACCTACCTCTCGGAAATGAAAGGGAGAGCCCAGAGAAACCGACCAGGGGAAGGCAAATCTGTCTGCCTCTGGAGGTGTATCTAGGCAAAATCAGACTTTTACCCACCAACAAAGTGCAGTACTAGACTTCTAACAGGTGAATTCTATTCTAGGGGTTTGGAACACAAGCCCTACGAGGAGAGGCTGAGGGAGCTGGGGTTGCTTAGACTGAAGAAGAGGAGACTCAGGGGTGATCTTATTGCTCTCTACAACTACCTGAAGGGAGGTTGTAGACAGACGGATGTTGGTCTCTTCTCCCAGGCAGCCAGTACCAGAACAAGAGGACACAGTCTCAGGCTCCACCAGGGGAGGTTCAGGCTGGATGTTAGGAAAAAGTTCTATACAGAGAGTGATTGCACATTGGAATGGGCTGCCTGGGGAGGTGGAGTCACCATCATTGGAGGTGTTCAGGAGGAGACTTGATGGGGTGCTTGGTGCCGTGGGTTAGTTGTTTAGGTGGTGTTGGATTGGTTGATGGGTTGGATGCAATGATCTTGAAGGTCTCTTCCAACCTGGTTTATTCTATGTATTCTATTCTATTCTATTCTATTCTATTCTATTCTATTCTATTCTATTCTATTCTATTCTATTCTATTCTATTCTATTCTATTCTATTCTATTCTATTCTATTCTATTCTATTCTTCTATGTATTCTATTCTATTCTATTCTATTCTCATCTCTGCCCAAGGAGAAGTGAAGTCTGCTGCCCTTAAATGTACTTATGAACACATTATTTAAAGGTGAACTTAGATTATGAACTGGAACATTTTGGTGTTCGACAGCACCGGGAATAGGACCAGCCTACTTGAGAGGTTCCTGCTTGCCTTGTTTTTCAAGCCCAGTACCTGACTGCAGCACATGCAGTGAAGTGAGAGTTACCAACTGAGCGCTAGGTGGCAATCTTGCCCCAGCCTTTGCTGGTAGGCTGTGCTGCACCCATAACCAAAACTCAGGTAAACGCTTTTCTTTGCAAACACTAGGTAAAATTATCAGCACCACCGTGTGAGTAATTACCACCCACCATTCACCCTGTGCATCCAGTTTAGTATAAGCCAATTCAAACGAGCAGCAGGGGGCTAGAGTCTTTTCTGCTCCCCAGCAAATCACTACCACGGTTTGCGGCGACCAAAGGAAAAGCATCACCTCTTTAAAGTAAGAATGCAGCCCTGCTGCAGCAGCTGCAAACCCTATCTGCAGAGAAGAGCCCTCACATGCTTGTTTTCTTATAGGTACGAGATAAAGCTGCATCAGTGCGTTACCCACGTGGCAGAGTTCTCCTTATTACAGATGGGAAGTATCTAATGCATTTGAAGTTTCACACATCTCAGCATGAAAACGTAAACTTGTAGTAGAGGGAACGTTTTTAGCAATGAGGGTAATTAAACCATGCGAACAGATTGCCAAAGGAAATCTGCTCAACCCTCACGGGGAGGGTTTAAACCAAGACAAACTGTTTTCCCAGAAGGTATGCTCCAGTTCATCCATAAATCACACACACTGACTTCAGAAATAACTGCGGGAGCTTCTTTGCTCTGTTCATATTCTCCAGACTCTGCAGTTTGATCTTTGCTGCCCTGGCCTCTGAAGCCAAGATTCTCGCTATGTTTTTACACTTTCACTTAAAGCAGGTTTTCAAAGCTTCATGTAAGAGCCCAAGGATGCCTGTGAAAGTCAGTCACTCACATTCGATTTCCTACACACAGCAGGTGTTCTTGAAATTTCCCCACAATGCTATTTATAGGGTAAATTTGTTTACAAAACTCTAAATGTCAAAAACAGTTATATGATGGGTGGGAGAGGGAGGAAGGAAGTAAATATAAAAAGATGTGAAGAAAATAGAATAAAATCATATTAAAAAACCAACATATTATTTAACCATATAAATCATCTATTCAGCTTCTTTGCTGAGCTCTTATCAGGACACTCAAGTAGTGTATTTAGCAATGTGCAACATACGATAGTAGCATTCATCCTGTGTGTAGCTCCTCTCCCACCTTTTTCAGACAGAAAAAAGCATAGGCAGGCAAGGCTTTTTTGTTTGCAAGTTTAAAATAGATCATAGAATCATAGAATCAACAAGGTTGGAAAAGACCTCAAAGATCATCAAGTCCAACCTGTCACCACAGACCTCATGACTAGACCATGGCACCACGTGCCATGTCCAATCCCCTGTTGAACACCTCCAGGGATGGTGACTCCACCACCTCCCTGGGCAGCACATTCCAATGGCTAACAACTCGCTCAGTGAAGAACTTTCTCCTCACCTCGAGCCTAAACTTCCCCTGGTGCAGCTTGAGACTGTGTCCTCTTGTTCTGGTGCTGGTTGCCTGGGAGAAGAGACCAACCCCCTCCTGGCTACAACCTCCATTCAGGGAGTTGTAGAGAGCAAGAAGGTCACCCCTGAGCCTCCTCTTCTCCAGGCTAAGCAACCCCAGCTCCCTCAGCCTCTCCTAATAAGACTTGTGCTTGAGGCCTCTCCCCAGCCTTGTCGCCCTTCTCTGGACACATTCAAGAGTCTCAATGTCCTTCTTAAACTGAGAGGCCCCAGAACTGGACACAGTACTCAAGGTGTGGCCTGACCAGTGCTGAGCACAGGGGCACAATGACTTCCCTGCTCCTGCTGGCCACACTACTCTTGATGCAGGCCAGGATGCCATTGGCCTTCTTGGCCACCTGGACACACTGCTGGCTCATGTTCAGCCATCTGTCAATCAGTACCCCCAGGTCCCTTGCTGTTTGGCAGCTTTCCAGCCACTCTGACCCCAGCCTGTAG
This sequence comes from Dryobates pubescens, assembly GCF_014839835.1. NCBI lineage: Eukaryota > Metazoa > Chordata > Aves > Piciformes > Picidae > Dryobates > Dryobates pubescens. Next base: position 67,142,636 of record NC_071657.1, on the reverse strand, counting down.
CTCTGCATGGGGTTGTTGTGACCAAAGTGCAGCACCTGGCACTTGGAGTTGTTGAATGCCATCCTGTTGGACTCTGCCCATCTGTCCAGCTGGTTAAGATCCCTCTGCAGAGCCCTTCTACCTTCTAACTGATCAACACCTCCTCCCAACTTGGTGTCATCCACAAATTTACTGATGTCTGACTCAATCCCCAGATCATAAGTGAAGATATTAAAGAGGATGGGGCCCAGCACTGATCCCTGGGGGACACCACTAGTGCCTGAATACCAGCTGGATGTGGCACCATTCACCACCACTCCTTAGGCTCAGCCCTCCAGCTAGTTCCTAACCCAGTGAGGAGTGCTGCTGTCCAAGCCATGGGCTGACAGCTTGGCCAGGAATATATATATATGAAATACATGCATATATTTAGAATGCATGTTATATCTATGATAAGAAAGGTAAGGTAGAAGAATTCTATCTCATCATAGTTGATTAGGTGGTGTTGGATGAACACAATGATCTTGAAGGTCTCTTCCAACCTGGTTTATTCCATTCCATTCCATTCCATTCCATTCCATTCCATTCCATTCCATTCCATTCCATTCCATTCCATTCCATTCCATTCCATTCCATTCCATTCCATTCTTTTCAGCAGGAAGTGGGGAGGTCTGGGATAGTTTATTCTTCTTAGAAAGTTCACACTTTCCTATCAGTGCTGGGAAATTGTGTGTCCTATGAGCTTTAAAATAACTTCCTTTACCATAGAGATTTCTACAGTAAGTGAGAAGCAGATCCTGTGACAAGGATGTGGTATTGTAGAACACAATGCAGTCTCTTCAGTACAGCTCAGCACAGCTGATTGAATGCCAAGGCCTTGATTTTCATGGGAGGTGTTAATGCAGTAATGGAAGAAATTGTTGGTGGGGTCACAGTGACCTGGGCTGCAGAAGGGATTTGCTGTAGTATTTTCAGCTATTCAGAATTTCCTCAGTGTTGAAGGTTTCATGTCCAGGTATATTAGAATGGAATGGAATGGAATGGAATGGAATGGAATGGAATGGAATAGAATAGAATAGAATAGAATAGAATAGAATAGAATAGAATAGAATAGAATAGAGTAGAATAGAATAGAATAGAATAGAATAGAATAGACCAGGTTGGAAGAATATTGCATCACTCTGGTCTAGTCAAGAGGCAAGACACCAAGGCACAGACAACAGATGCCAGCTGTTGATCCACTGTGATCAAACAGAGTCTTCTAGCCAGATGGAGATGACAGAAAGCATTACTGTGGGTGCTGCCAGGTGAGAGCTTTCATGAAGAGTCTCAAAAGCACTACTGAATGGTCCATGTGAGTGATTAGTTCTCTCTTCCAACCACAGAGACCCTGTTGTGTACTTGGAAGCATGTGTCTGCAACTGTACAGCAGCAGGTACTATGTGCACTGATTGCCATCTCTTCTTGTGATAATCTTGGACGACTAACTAAACTTCCTTAGATGCCATCCTAATTATAGAGTTAAGCATGGAAGCCAGGGCTGATGGCTGTTTTAAAATTCTGGTTATATATATATAAAAACCCAACAGAAAGCCAAACCATTCACAGTGGCAGTACTGTCACTAGCAGATTAATCAACAAATCAGTACAGAGACATCTGCAGAGGACACGCAAGGTTCAGTGATGGGAGGAGATTGCTAGAGCTCAACAGACACACTCTGAAAGACAATGTCTATGATGATTACATTCTTCTGCCTTCTCATGTCCAACTCATTTTATTTTTCTTGCTTCATGGCTCAAATCTTCAGCTTTATGCCAAATATAGCTATTACCGACCAAATGTCCTGTATTTTAAGTTCAGCAGCCCACATTGCCATGCAGATTAGAATCAGCAAGACACTCATCACAAAACTGCGCAGGGCACAATTACTAAGCAGAGCTAGATATGAACAATGCATTTCTTGTGTCATGTTCATGTTACTCCCAGCTGACAGGCAAAGACAAGTGACCACACTGTTAGTGTCAGAGGGTGTCTTCAAGCAGAGAACTGGGCTAGTGTTGGACTGTAGGCTAAAATGCCTTAAGTATAGATTTTGTGGCTTTGCAGTTCAGAATAGAATAGAATAGAATAGAATAGAATAGAATAGAATAAACTAGGTTGGAAGAGACCTTAAAGATCATGTCTAACCTATCATCCAACACCACCTCATCAACTAAACCATGTAACCAAGCACTCTATCAAGTCTCCCCCTGAACACCTCCAATGATAGTGACTCCACCACCTCCTCAGGGAGCCCATTCCAATGGGCAATCACTCTGTCTGTGTAGAACTTCCTCCTAACCTCCAGCCTAAACTTCCCCTGGTGCAGCCTGAGACTGTGTCCTCTTGTTCTGGTACTGGTTGCCTGGGAGAAGAGACCAACCTCTCCCTGTCTACAGCCTCCCTTAAGGTAGTTGTAGACAGCAATAAGGTCACCCCTGAGTCTCCTCTTCTCCAGGCTAAGCAACCTCAGCTCCCTCAGTCTCTCCTCATAGGGCTGTGTTACAAATCCTTCACCAACTTTGTTGCCCTTCTCTGGACTGTTCCAGCAAGTCAACCTCCTTACTAAACTGAGGGGCCCAGAACTGGACACAGTACTCGCGGTGTGGCCTAACCAGTGCAGTGTACAGGGGCAGAATGACCTCCCTGCTCCTGCTGGCCACACTGTTCCTGATGCAGGCCAGGATGCCAAGTAACTCCATGTGCTGGCTCTGACTGGTATCTTCACATGGGGATAGATGTGCAGACCTGCTGCAGGTAGTCTTGAAAGACTAAGGATCAGAGACACTAACCTGTTGGGAAACTAAGCTCAGTAAAGAAAAGCATTATTCCCCTTCAGTGGTAGGGGAGAAGCAGTCTGTGTGTAGAAGAGTTGCCTTCCTAGGAAACAAGGAAGGTTGGGCAGGGAAAGCCCAGAGTGAAAGGCTATAACTATCTTAGGGCAGAACCAGGGCCAAACCTGATCCTGGAGCTTTCGCCTAAGTGTTAATCATTGTGATAACAGCTACTGTAACAGTGTTGTGTTTATTTGGAACTGTGTTTCACACATGGCTGCTTACTGATCATAAGTAATGTGCACAAAACATTACAGGCTTCCTAAACACTTCCCAGCAAATCCTGATCAAAACAGTTACTAATTTTTATCTCTGTGATTATTCATGCAAGTAGCAGTGGGTGGCCTCTTCATTTTACAGTTATAATGGGGTGCTTTATTCACCTGCTACCAAAATCAGTGTAAAGCATCCACTGTCATTAATAAACCTAGGACTTCATTCAAATTCTGAGGACCTGCAGACTCTGCCATTCAGCTGAATCAAGTTCTGGGGGAAAAAAGGACCTAGTTAAGCCATTTTGAGATCAGAACCATGTTAAGTCTTTGGATCTTAATGACAAAACCACCAAGTAAGTGGTGAGTAAGCTTCTTGGATCAGTTTTCACATATTACAAAAGCTTTAGCCAGAGAATGCAAAGGAGCAGCCAACATGATTCACTAGATTTTAAAAGAGAGATAATTCCTTTCCTGACAGTGTCACCTTGTCAAGATGCCAGCTGGGGGCCATTTCTTTGTTATAACAGCAAAATTCTGGCAGTGACTTTTCTGCAACCTTTTTTTCATGGGGGATTCAGGTCATAAACAAAATGAACAAAATCCAGCCTAGTGCAACCTCCTGTTGAAATGTCACCATTTACATTTCAAAAGTTCAACAACCCATGGCATATGAACAGAAGAAACAGTTGTGATCCAGGAGCTGTTTAAGCATCCACTTAATTTTAACGTTCATGAGACAGAGTCAGGGAGAATCACAGAATCACCAAGGTTGGAAGAGACCTCAAAGATCATGAAGTCCAACCTGTCACCACAGACCTCATGGCTAAACCAAGTGCCACGTCCAGTCCCCTCTTGAACACCTCCAGGGATGGTGACTCCACCACCTCCCTGAGCAGCACATTCCAAAGGCTAACAACTCTGTCTGTGAAGAACTTTCTCCTCACCTCCAGCCTAAACCTCCCCTGGCACAGCTTGAGACTGTGTCTTCTTGTTCTGGTGCTGGTTGCCTGGGAGAAGAGACCAACCCCCTCCTGGCTACAAACACCCTTCAGGGAGTTGTAGACAGCAAGAAGGTCTCCTCTGAGCCTCCTCTTCTCCAGGCTAAACAACCCCAGCTCCCTCAGCCTCTCCTTGTGGGGCTTGTGCTCAAGGCCTCTCCCCAGCCTCGTTGCCCTTCTCTGGACATGTTCAAGTGTCTCAATGTCCTTCTTAAACTGAGGGACCCAGAACTGGACATAGGACTCAAGGTGTGGCCTAACTAGAAGAAGAGGTTGAATGCATATTCAAATGCCTCTGGGAAAATCAGCAGCAAAGAAGATTAAGACCTCATGCCTCCACGCCATACAGTGCCTTGAAAGTAAAGAGCATTTAATTCACTTCTAGTCGGGTTGGTAAAACAGAGAGAGAGAGAGAGAAGGGGATTTCCCCCTACAGATACAGAATAAATACTTCTGCAACACAGCCTTCTTTTTCTTCAGAAGCCATTGCATGAAAACTGGCCTTTCCTGGATGCACATATGGAAACTTCTCATGCAGTTTAGCAGTTCGTGCCTGGCACTCACCGTGGCATATAACGCTGAGTAGATGCTCAAAGCAGCATGTTTGGATGGAAAGGATCTCCTGGCCTTTTCAATCACCTCTACATCCCCAGTGCAGATGTTGCCATTGTTTATGAACTGGTGGTGAGCTCGACAGTCGTTTCCCGTGTAGTTTGGTTTACATACAGTCAGGAAGTAGGGAGCCAAGTTCCCCGTCACTACTTGGCCAGCATTTACAAATATGTCAGTGGCAAAAAGTCCAAATGCAAACACTCCTGTAAAGAAAGGTTAAAAGCAATGATTATTCAAACAGGTTTTTTAAAAAAATAAATCTTAGTATCAAGAAGGAATTGATACAATGAGAGGCAAGTGACCAAACTGTGCAGTCGTTACTCGGGTAAAGCCCCAGCTGACTCCAGCAGAGTGCATTCTGGAGTCTGACAGGTGCTTAACTCAACAGCTCCAGGAGAACTCAGAAACAGGGTGAAAATGATAAGCAAGTGCCTAAAGTACTTTTGTGATCCCACCTTAGTACAGAAGTGTCTGAAAACTCTTCACCTATGCTATACCTGCAAAGTTTCTGCTATGACAAAGGCTCGTAGCAGACAGCCAGGTGGCATGCACATGAGATGTTAAAAATGTTTGTGTATTTTTACCACATCTGGGAAAAATAAGCTAGTATAACATCTCTGAAGCTAGAAGAGTAGTGTGGTGCTGAGACATGATATTGCACTTAACATGATTATCTAGAGTCAAGTACCTTTTGGACTCTGAATACTCACTGTCCTGATGTTGAAAAATTAAGATCCTGAACTAACAATGTCCTTTGGGAAACATCCTAATGCTTCTCTCTGGAAGACATTTCCACACTACTGCAGTTCAGTTCATGTCACTGGGAAAACATCCCCACAAATGCTATAGCAAGAAGCATTCACTTGATGGCAGAAACATTTGCACTGTTGTGGAGCATCCCTTGCTCAATATTGCAGCTGTTGCTCTCCACCAGAGCTTGCTAGAGCTGCTATAAACATACATGAGGACCTTTTACTTGCATGTACTGCTTGCATACCCAAGGAAAAGAACAACAGATTTGCAGAAATGCCAAACCCAAATGTTATGAAAGACTAAACTGACTCTCCTTTCCTCCTTCCCATCACTGACTTGAAGTGTCCCAAAAATTTAGAATGCATAAATATTTGCTTTTGCTGGGAATACTGAGTGTCATGAATTTTAGCTTTCTCCCTGCTGAAGCTCTGCAAGCAAAAGTAATTCAAATTACAAATTAGCTGAGATTGCTATGTATTTAAATACAACCAAGAACTGGAGCTCCTGGGAAAACATCTCAGGCGAGCTGTGATAAAATCTTGAGAGCTGGCACCACCATGGTAATGACAACTCTACTGCTGATCTGCAGTAAGTTGTAAAGAAAAAAATAAATGGACTGCTATATTCCTAGGAACAAAAATTACCAGCCAGTCAGCAACATAAAGCAGCAGAAAGTGTTTTACATCAAATTAACAAGAATCAAGGATCATTCTGCAGATATTATCACTCTCCATGAGCTTAACAGAAAGCAGAAAGGCTGCAGCTGACTTAAGTCCCTTTAAACATTCAGGGCCCATCTATACACAGGACACTTGTGAAGATAGTAGTCTGAAGTAGCCTAAAGACATGAGCCTGCAGTGTGCCCAGGCAGCCAAGAGGGCCAATGGCACCCTGGCCTGCATCAGGAGCAGTGTGGCCAGCAGGAGCAGGGAGGTCATTCTGCCCCTGTACACTGCACTGGTTAGGCCACACCTTGAGTCCTGTGTCCAGTTCTGGGCCCCTCAGTTTAGGAAAGATGTTGAGGTGGTGGAAGGTGTCCAGAGAAGGGTAACAAAGCTGGGAGGGGTCTGGAGCACAGCCCTGTGAGGAGAGGCTGAGGGAGCTGGGGTTGCTTAGCCTGGAGAAGAGGAGGCTCAGGGAAGACCTTCTTGCTGTCTACAACTCCCTGAATGGAGTTTGTAGCCAGGTGGGGGTTGGTCTCTTCTCCCAGGCAACCAGCTCCAGAACAAGAGGACACAGTCTCAAGCTGTGCCAGGGGAAGTTTAGGCTGGAGGTGAGGAGAAAGTTCTTCACAGAGAGAGTTGTTTGCCATTGGAATGTGCTGCCCAGGGAGGTGGTGGAGTCACCATCACTGGAGGTGTTCAGGAGGAGACTTGATGGGGTGCTTGGTGCCATGGTTTAGTTGTTTAGGTGGGTTGGATTGGTTGATAGGTTGTACACGATGATCTTGAAGGTCTCTCCCAACCTGGTCTATTCTATTCTATTCTATTCTATTCTATTCTATTCTATTCTATTCTATTCTATTCTAAGAGTACAAGCTAACAACCAAAGGGTTCACAAAGATGGCCCAGTGTTTTTCTTTGGAAAAAAGAAAATCTGAACTTTCAACACCTGCCTTTTCTCAATATTTGCTAGCACTGAAAGTTCTGGCCCAGGTTCAACTTCTGGGGGCTGCAGTACTCTGCAGAACAGAAGAACAAGCCATGGTTGAAACCTTTATCATGCTCTGACTGTGATGCACATTGATCACTGTAATTCCCTTCTTGCAGTTCTGCCAAGCTGTGCCCTATGAAGATCACAGCTATGTGCAATTATGAATCAACCTAACAGAAATTTAACCTTTGCACATTGTGTAGTCTCTGGAGGCTAAGATAGGGTTGGCTGAAATTGATTTAAAGGCTGCAACACCAGTGAATCTGGGTAGTGCTGGAGAATCATCCTGAACGCTTTTAGACTCCAGGAATCCATCTATTCAGGGGATTTGCTGAATGACCGACAGCAGCTAGCTTACTGACCAGAGCACAACAGCACCGTGATGAGATTGCCAAGTTTTTAGAGGCAGATAAATTGCTGCTGAAAGACTTCAGGAGAAGAGCAAGTAGCCTTGTCTCTTCAGGTTCATACTTCTGAAGTCCACAGAGAGAGAATGGGAGAATATGTACTTCCTCCAGTCTTGCATGCTCAGGTGTAAATGGAGGTGATTTCATCCTGCTAAGGAACAAGTACTTCATCCCACTGTGCTCACTCTGGGAGTGAAGTTTAGTCCAGAACTTGGTATATGCTGAGAAAAGTTGTAAACAGTGCCAGCCATGTGGGAAGTTAAGCCACAGTGACTACAGTTGGTTACTAGGGGAAAAGATGGACAGAAGTCTGTATCATTTACATAAAGCCACTTGTTCTTCTCATCCTCACATGTCACAATATCTGGCTGCACAAAGAGTAGAAGCTATTTCTTGAACGGTTTCCTGACTTTTTGTCACTGTCTTGTCTCTTAGTTGTGTTTGTGTGTGTCAGAAGAAGCCAGGAAGAAAACACTAGAAGGCAAACTGGCAAACAGAATGTATCTGGGAGAAAGACTAACACAAGCCAGAGATACAGGATGAGTTCTGCTTCCTGCTACACTCTTTAGCTGCCCCAGAGTCTGAGAAGAAGGAATAGAGGATCAGATTTGAACATCTCTTTACCTCCAGGGAGAAAGACCTTAGTCAAACTGAATGTGAAAACCAAAACCAACCAACTAACCAAACAACAACCAAAAAACCCACAAGGAAAGCTCTATTCACAAATGCTGAGGACACACACCATGAACCTTGAATCTTTCCAACTTCCTCTCACCTGAACTAACACTTCCCTTGGCAGAAGAATATAAATCTTCAGCACGTTCAATTTTAAATGCTTCAGTTTCAATTTCTCCATTTATACTTTCCCCTACATTGCTGCCAGAAAGTCCTCCAAGCATGCACCCATAATTTCTAGGCTCTCACTCACATGCTACTCTAGCAGTCTTTCTCCTGCTGAGGTCCCTGCGTGGCTGTTCATCAGCTGTCACCTCCAGCTCTGCCTACTGCTTTTGCTAACAGAGACATCTGCCTTGAAGAAGAATCTAGCTTTCCTGGCTCACTGTAACCTCAGTACAACCCTATCTTCTCCCTCCAACTCATGCTCAAAACCAATGACTGCAGCTGCTTGTTGACTCCAAGAAAACTCACTGTTAAAGACATTTTAAATGACACGGATTTGAAACAAAAACTTCCCAAAATATAGAAGGAAAAAATCAACAAAAAATCCTGGGAGTTGTACAAGAGCAACTGAGAAGACATCGAGAAGACAGAAGTGAGAGGCCAGTGGGTGGAAATGGGAATGAGGAGGCAGGAGCCTTTATTAGAGAGAAATGATGAAACCCTTAAGTACAGTGAGAAAAGAAACAATGCATTGAAAGGCTCATGAGTTATCAGAAGCTGTGAGTAATGCATCATCACACCTTCTACCAAGTGCATTTACTTAGGTCCTCCTCTCAATCCCAGTGCCCAGTAAATTGTCTGAATTTGTCACACCCAGTCTAATTTGCTCAGAAAACATTCATGTCACAGATGCACACTCACACTCCTGCAACCCCTCTTTTCCACCCATATGTATTTTAAAGAAGATTAGAGTCTCACTGGAGAGCGTGCCTGGATGGACTCATGGCTTTATAGAAGTGCTTATCTTCATCCCACCTCTGAAGACTTTGCTATAATGGTCCAGTGCACTAATAAGGCCATATATTTATAGTCCTGTGACTCAGACTCTGCTAAACCACCCTTTATCATTATACCTTAAAGGGTGTTTTTAAAGGAACATTAATCCATTTTACAACTGCAGAGATGGGGGCTGCAGAGAAATTTATTGTCTGTTGCCATGGCATCAGGAGCAGGCTCAATAGCAAGCTTCTAAGCACTCATAATCTGATCCCAGGACTGGCTTCAGTCTCCCAGTGAAGACCCCACAAGGATCACTGCTCCAGGCATCTATTGCCTCTTGTATCTGCCTGCTTCACCTGTGACTGTCCTTCCTGGATACTGTTTCCTCAAGATATAAGAAGGAAGTCATATGGTCAGGGCATCCAAGAAGAAATTCAGTTCCCAGTTCAAAACTCTGGATCATCAAACTCTTCCCCACATACACACAGGATCTCTTTCTTTCTTGTTGCTTCACAACTATCAATTCTCATCTAGAAAACAGCCAGCTCAGAGCCTGGCATAAAAGGGAACAGTAAGGTTTGATTTGTGCCCAACACAGCAACCTGTTTTATATTGTGAAGGTTTTTCAGTGGTAAGAAGGGAGGCCTACTTTAAGTTTAAGCTGCTGCAGCATTTGACTTAGAGGCAGCATATCCAAATACATCTTAGACCTGCTGAAAGGCACCCGGTTAATAACAGAATGTGCTTTGTTTCCCAGGGAACTTCAGATCCAAGACAGACAGAAGGATAAGGTCAGGCAAACTATGTCCTGCAGCTCCCTGGGGAACTGACATCAGAGCTCTGGGGTAGATCTATCCTATTACAATAAACTCAATGTGTGCATAAATCTTGTAAACCTTTATTTGCTGAACCAAAGCCTTAATTTGCTGAAATAAATGCTTAATTTCATTATTTAGCTGCCCACTGCGAGGTGTCACGATGCTCTAAATTAAGCTGTCAGCAGAAGCTGATCTGAACCATTTGTTAGCTGCAAATTATGCAGGTCCAAAGTAGAAGTCACTGGTAACAAATTCATGAACAACACTGCATTTCTAAATATCTGAACTGGAGAGAGACTACTTGCATGTTATCAGGGCTTTGCAGGTATACATCTTAATCACATGGATTAAAAAATGAGTATAATGAAATGCAACACAATACACAGCCTGGTCACCCTGCCATATTGAGTCAGGGAGGCCTGAATCAATGATCCTGGGGGTATGAGAGCAGCTGTATATGTACAGACTAAATCCTTGACTTGAAACCATTCGTTAAATAATGCTAAAATAATTTATAACCTCTACATGCAATACAAATGATGAAGTAGAACCATGGAAGCAAATGCAAGATGACAAGATGTTAGCAGTGTACTGAATGGGAAATTACCACAAGACATGGCAGATCGAAGTACATAAGGCTGTGTGCACTGAAATCAGGAGACAGGGAGAAGAGGTAGAAGCCCCAGAAACAACCACTTTTAGTCCCTGGTTTCTCAAGCATCTAGCATGTAGACTGCAAATTTTGGCAGCAGAAATCTGTAATAAAACTGCTGGGAGGGGTGGGGAAAGGAGGGAGGAGAGAGGATGTGACTGAAGAATAGCAGTGCAGCAGCAATATTTTAGACTGAAAAAAACACCCTACTCTGAAGCAATGGCACACCACTTATTTGACCTGAAAATCTTCAAAATAAATGTCTGTGGAAGCAGCTATAAAAGATAAAAAGGAAGATGGAACAAATTGCAACATACATCAAAGCCTGATGTTTCCAAGCTAAGCCAGCTTTTTTTCACTGATAAAAGAATTGATTTTCTAAATGCAGGGAACATAGGAGGTTTCACCAATCTGAGCTGCAGTAAAGGACTTGATGCACACTGAATCAAGGTGGGAGGCAGCCCTGTGCCACAAAAGCAAATGTCTACCAATGTGCAGAATTCATGCCTGGGCCAGGAAGAAAGGGGAAATTTTGGTTACACTTCCTGTGGACAAAGAATCAGAGAGAGATTGAAGACAAAGGTCAGCACTCAAGGTCAGCACTAAATTCAGGAGTGGAGAATCCTCTTGGAATCAGGCAGCTGCTGAGCACCTGAGGAAATCAAGCAAAAAATATGCAGAGAGCATAGTAGTTAGGATAAGAAAAATCAGGGAAAAGAAACAAGGGGCCTGGCCAGTATCCCAGAAGTGCTGCAGGTTTTGGTTTTTGCTTAATTCTTTGCTCCACTATCAAAGTGCAAAAATGTGGGTCATTCTGTATACATGAAGAAAATGCAAGGGGGAAATCCAGAGGATCCCATGGGGATAGTAGAATACATTAGATTAGATTAGATTAGATTAGATTAGATTAGATTAGATTAGGATAGAATAGAATAGTTTAGGATAGGATAGGATAGGATAGGATAGGATAGGATAGGATAGGATAGGATAGGATAGGATAGGATAGGATAGGATAGACTAGACTAGACTAGACTAGACTAGACTAGAATAGAATAAACCAGGTTGGAAGAGACCTTCAAGATCATCATGTCCAACCTATCACCCAACATCATTTAATCAACTAAACCATAGCACCAAGCACCCCATCAAGTCTCCTCCTAAACACCTCCAGTGATGGTGACTCTACCACCTCCCTGGGCAGCACCTTCCAATGGGCAATCACTCTCTCTGTGTAGAATTTCCTCCTAACATCCAGTCTGAACCTCCCCTGGCACAGCCTGAGACTGTGTCCTCTTGTTCTGGTGCTGGTTGCCTGGGAGAAGAGACCAACCCCCACCTGGCTACAACCTCCCTTCAGTTGGAGTTGCAGAGAGCAGTAAGGTCTCCCCTGAGCCTCCTCTTCTCCAGGCTAAGCAACCCCAGCTCCCTCAGCCTCTCCTCACAGGGCTGTGCTCCAAACCCCTCCCCAGCTTTGTTGCCCTTCTCTGGACTCGTTCCAGCAAGTCAACCTCCTTCCTAAACTGAGGGGCCCAGAACTGGACACAGGACTCAAGGTGTGGCCTAACCAGTGCAGTGTACAGGGGCAGAATGACCTCCCTGCTCCTGCTGGCCACACTGTTCCTGATGCAGGCCAGGATGCCATTGGCCCTCTTGGCTGCCTGGGCACACTGCAGGCTCATGTTCAGCCTACCATCAACCAGCAACCCCAGGTCCCTCTCTGCCTGGCCGCTCTCCAGCCACTCTGACCCCAGCCTGTAGCTCTGCATGGGGTTGTTGTGGCCAATGTGCAGAACCCGGCACTTGGATGTGTTCAATCTCATGCTGTTGGACTCTGCCCATCTGTCCAGCCTGTTGAGGTCCCTCTGCAGAGCCTCTCTACCCTCCAGCAGATCAACTCCTGCCCCCAGCTTGGTGTCGTCAGCAAATTTATGTGCAAGGGTGCTTATCTTTCACAGCACCACAATATAGTCTGCAGTTTCCCTCTTTGCTTCTCTTTCCTTAACAAAATTTGAGCAAATATTCAGTGAAGTTTCCATAACTTCATGCTGGCTCCTAGTATTACAATCCACCTGGTCCCAGCAAATCTACCTACAGAGTTAGAGAAGGAGAAAAACTCTTTTTGCCCTCCTAAAATTTGGATGGAATCTCAGCTCTCAAATCCTTCCATGATCTGTCTTGCAGGGTCAGGAAGCAGTGTTCATTTTTTCCTAAAAAAATAATCAGTATGCAGACATCACAAAGGATTTTTCTCATACTTTTGAGTAATACCAACTGTAATGAACCAAAAGGCAACATTCCAAGAGGCTCAGTTACTACTTTTTGCGTGTACTCACTTAAGACACTTCTTCACACATCAGGCAAAAAAAATAAATGATAATTAGATGTGGATTTTCCAATGAATTTTTTCCAAGACTAAATTGGCAGCAAACTTTCTTTGCCAGACTGCTTGCTAGGAGTATCTTGGAAGACAATTTACTTAATCAGCTCTGGAAATTATGGCCCTCAAGTTTATCAGGAGAAGGCACATGCAAGGAAATCCATGTACAAGCAACGTGGTAATCCCTTTAGAGCCAAGCATCTATGTAGCCTCTCTTTGGAGTATGCAGCTGCATGGAGCTAACTTCCCTGATCACCCAGCACGGGCTACAGCTGCTCAGTTCACATCACATTTTCAAAATGCAGATGGAATTCAATGAAAGCCATGCAGTTATTTTTAGTTCCTTTCATAAACTATTTCAGCCACTTTCCAACAAATAATCCTCTTGTTTTACTGCAGAAGCAGGGAGAAGGTTTCAGAAGAAAACAAACAATCAGTGGTGTTTAAGAAGAGATGTATACTTTAAGCTGATTGTAGTAACATGAACTTAATTTTTCCCAGGAAAACAAATTAAGTTGCAAAGCCAAAGTTTATTTCCCTATCAGCATTCATACCTCACTGCTCTCCGAGAGTCCACTGCATCACCATTACTCCCTTTTTTTTTTTACCCCACCAGAAAAGAGACAACAGCATGATGGGTTAAGAACAATGCTAACTGTTAAGAAAACACAGAGAGCAAGTGCTTAGCCTCCACGGTCTAAGCTCTTCCAGTGCTGATCCCGCAGGCAAGAGTATTTGATTAGGACTTTGCAACACGCTGAATGTGCTGGAACACTCAAACAGCCCTGAATGGCCCAGTGGACTCTGGTACCCTGGCTCTCTCTTAATGGCAGTTTACTGTCCATCAATATATCCTAAAGGTTATGTGAAGTTCAAGGGTATTTTACTTCTAACTGCATTCCTGTGTCTTTTGTTTTCAGCAGCAGCTCACATTCTAGGCCTAACTAACAAATCACAGGTGGTTTGTTTCTACCTGCCCCAGGGTGGCAGAAGATAGAAAAACATTTCACATCCTGATTTTCATGCATGCTGCAGAGGTCACAGAGAGAGGAGATGGAGAAAGAAAACCTTCCTCCTTTGGAGAAAGCTCTTCCTCCTTTGGAGAAATCTCTTCCTCCTTTGCAGCACATATTTGCTGTTGCTGAAAACCTTAGCACAGGGTAAGATTTTCAACTCCATGCTCTGGGTACGTCCTGCCTGCAGCCAGCACTGTGCTCCCCTGACACAATACAACCATTGCCAATGTCACAGGAGATGTTTTGCCTCCAGATAAAGCTCAGAAACTGAGCAGTGACAGGGAAGAAGTGACCCAGATATTTTCAGCTTTCCCTCCCTTCTTTTAATTTAGACTGTGAATTCAGACCCAGTCCTCTGTGAGATGCAGTGTGTGAGAATACTTTAAGAGTATACAGGGGAGAGGGGGCCATGATGCAGGGGAGAGGGGGCCATGATGCTCTGTGGCCAAAGTCCCCCTTGGTCACTGGGGAGCCATATCTACCACTGGCCCATGCCAGCAGTGAGACAAGTCATCTTATCCCACGTGTGACCTCGGGACCTAAGATGAGTGACTGAGAAGGAGGAAAGCTAGAGCCCTTTGCACTGCTCTCTTAGTCCACTGCTACAAGGCAGTAGTAAGTGAGCAACCAGCCCTCTCTAGCTCTAAACACTGTGTAGTGTGGCCTGGGCAGCCTTAAATGGCTGTGAGTGGGGAAGCCTTCAGAGGATAATGAGATTCTCCATCAGTGGCACAGTGGAAACAGGAGCTGCAGTGCTGTTCCTCTTCCTGCCCCAAAAGAAACCTGGGCAGCTCCCTCAGTAAGGTGTCATAGGCATTTTCTCCACCAACTGACAATGTGAAAAAGGCACAGCAGTTTGCAAGCACCACATAAAGCAACCTCCAAATGATTTAGTGACAGAACCTCTTTATCATTTCTCAGCAATTAACTAAATGAAAGCTCTAACAACAACAACAACAACAAAAAAACCAAAACAAAACCAAAGACAATAAAAATAAGAATGTTATTTTGAAGTGGGCTCTGGGCAATTTTGCACTGTGCTCAGCTGAACATTATGTGGCAGAGTAATGGATGTTAAAATTAGAGCTTGGGGAGAAACAAAAAAAAAAGCTAAAGAGATGGCTTGGTGAGGACCAATTTGTAAGTAAAATGGGTAGCTTACACAGACTAGCAATGATGGAATTATTCATATAAGGATTTGATTGGCATAACCTTTCTTCAAGGGTCCAGAAGAAGCATTAAGCTCAGCAGAATAGGCTATAAACCAGCTCCAGACAGCATGATATGGCGCATTTTGAGCATTACCTTGCAAATCCCGAGGGGGACTATCCCTCTAAGGTGGAAAATGCCTGCAAAGATTTCACAGCTTAATTAATTTTGGGGTGTAGGTGATTAGGATGTTTCATTCTGTTTTGGTGCAAGCAGAGGCTAAGCTCGCAGCGCTCGGGACGCTTACCTATAAAACGTATTATTCTTCGAAGCAGTGGGTTCAGGTAACAGCACTCTCCAGTCAAAATAGTCTTCTCTTGGATAATAAGGGTTTCTCGGGTTGACTTTATGAAGTACATGGATATCTCACCAATAAAAATCTGCCAGGAGAGAGGGGAAGAAACATAAGGTTAAAAAATTAATGTGTGCAAGCATTAAAACATGAGTCACTGGTTCCAGAGCACAGAAGCTACAAACAGCAGCGTGCCTCTGGGACATTGCACTTCCATGTATGAGGCTACACTTATTCACTTGAGATGAACTGGCACAGACCCAACTCCCAGCCAAGAAAAGGATCTGTCGTTCTTGCACTCAGTGGCAAGACATGGTGGATATTAGACCATCTTGTACTAAATCCTGGAAAATGGGGGAAAGAGAGTTTTAATGAATACTGTGGATCATAGCAGCTCCCATATTCACTGTGTATCAGAAATGCTGTGTCCAGCAGGAGTAGGGAGGTGATTGACCCCTTGTGTTCGGCTCTGCTGAGGCCACACCTCCAGTGTTGTGTCCAGTTTGGGGCACATCAAGACAAGAGAGATGTGGAGGTGCTGAAGTGAGTGCAGAGGAGGGCAAGGAAGCTGGGGAAGGGCCTGGACAATAAATCTTATGAAGAGTCACTGAAGGAGCTGGGGATGGTTAGTGTGGAAAAGAGGAAGCTGAGGAGAGACCTTCTTGCTGTCTACAACTATCAGAAAGGACATTGTAGAGAGGCTGGTGCTGGTCCCTTCTCACAGGTAATTCACAGAAAGAGAGATTGGCCATTGGAATGTCCTGCCAAGGGAGGTGGTGGAGTCACCATCCCTGGAGGTGCTTAAGAAGAGACTGGATGCAGTGCTTGGTGCCATGGTTTAGTTGATGAGATGGTGTTGGGTGATAGGTTGGACTCTATGATCTCTGAGGTATTTTCCAACCTGGTTAATTCTATTCTATTCTATTCTATTCTATTCTATTCTATTCTATTCTATTCTATTCTATTCTATTCTATTCTATTCTATTCTATTGATAGAACAAGAGGGAATGACCTCAAGCTATGACTGGGTAGGTTTGGACTGGACATTAGGAAAACAATTTCACAGCAAGAGTGGTCAGGCTTTGGAATGTGCTGCCCAGGGAGGTGGTTGAGTCACCATCCCTGGATGTGTTTAAAGGTCATTTGGATGTGGTGCTTGGGGATATGGTTCAGGGGTGACCCTTGCAGAATAGGGTTATCAGTTGGACTTGGTTATCCTGAGGGTCTGTTCCAACCTGGATATTTCTGTGATTCTGTGCTACTGATTGGCTCCCATTTGTCACGTTCAGCTGTTAGCCTTTACGGCCAGCATAGATGTCAGGGACAGAAGGCTTCTAGACAGCTGGGGAAGAAGAAAGTAATGCTGCAGACTGCCACCCTAACATTTCACCAGCAAGCCTCAGCAATATTGGATGCCTCCTGCAGCCTCCATACCATCTTAAACTCACATTAGCCTGAGTCTGCCATATATGTTACAGAACCTTATTGGTTGGACTTGGTGATCCTGAGGGTCTCTTCCAACCTGAATGTTTCTGTGACTCTGTGAACCTGCCAGCTTTGAAAACAAACCTAGATGAGGGATACCCCTGCAATGGAAATTGATCTGAAGTCACAAAATTTTGGAGGGGTCAGTGAAAATACTGGACAAACATATCATATTTGTACTCATGAAGTAGAAAGTGCCAGGGTGTGGGTAACAGCACAGCCAGTCACAGTATCACAGTATCACAGTCAGTTAAATTGTTAGCATGTTTCCTGCCACACTCTGGCCCAGTGACAACAGTTTCTCAGAAAACATAATTAGAATAGAACTAACCAGGTTGGAAAGGACCTTTGAGATCATTGAGTCCAACCTATCGCCCAACACCATCTAATCAACTAAACCATGGCACCAAGTGCCTCATCCAGTCTCTTCCTAAACACCTCCAGTGATGGTGACTCCACCACCTTCCTGGGCAGCACATTCCAATGGCCAATCACCTTTTCTGGGAAGAACTTCTTCCTAACATCCAGCCTAAACCTCCCCATGCGCAGCCTGAGACTGTGTCCTCTTGTTCTGGTGCTGGCTGCCTGGGAGAAGAGACCAAACTCTGCCTGTCTACAACTTCCCTTCAGGTAGTTGTAGAGAGCAAGAAGGTCTCCCCTGAGTCTCCTCTTCTCCAGGCTAAGCAACCCCAGCTCCCTCAGCCTCTCCTCATAGATGTCTGGGACAAGTCCCACAAAGAAAGCTGCATGCACCTGCTGCTATTTACACAGAAGGAGTTTAGCCATTTTGCCACAGATTGCACATGCCAGCTAGTCTGAAGACCAGAGGATAACTTCTGGCCTGTTTTAGAATCATAGAATCAATAAGGTTGGAAAAGACCTCAGAGATCATCAAGTCCATCCTGTCACCCAACACCTCATGACTAAACCATGGCACCAAGTGCCAGCTCTAATCCCCTCTTGAACACCTCCAGGGATAGCGACCACCTTCCTGGGCAGCACATTCCAATGGCTAACAATTCTTATATACTAAATGTCCTATTTTGTTTATGAAAGCATTAAAAATCAAGTCTTCAGGGAATCACTGATCTTCATCTTATCTCTGCTGCCTTTTTTCTTTGGTGGAGAAAGGGGGGAGATCAGAACATTTATGCTTCCTATAAAAACAGTCACTGCCTC
The DNA here is from genome assembly GCF_014839835.1 of Dryobates pubescens. Classification (NCBI taxonomy): domain Eukaryota; kingdom Metazoa; phylum Chordata; class Aves; order Piciformes; family Picidae; genus Dryobates; species Dryobates pubescens. The sequence continues at coordinate 67,124,497 of NC_071657.1, read as the reverse complement.
CCATAGGAGGTGTATCAGAATTTTCCAAGCACTCAGAATTAATTTAAGTCTGCTGCAGAGAGATCTGTCTGCCATAGCTGGGCATAAATGAATCACAGGCTTTAGAGCTAGTGACAGTCCACTCACAGTGGGCACTTCTGAAAAATCCTACCTATCATATTTTGTCAGCAGGCTTTGGGAGGGGGAACTGGGAGCTTCTAATAAAGACAGATTTTGCAGGGAAAGTCTTTAGGAAAACAGACAAACAAACAAACCAGCCTGAAGAGGAGTGAATTAACCCTTAGGAGGGGAGTACTCAAAAGAATGAATCTAATCCATTATTCTAAGACACACAAGAGGAATCCATAGTACCAGGGAATGGTCAGGGAAATACCTAACAGAAGTGTGTGCATGCACGCAAGTGCACACAGACACCCAGAGAGTTATTATAAAGACCAAGCAACTGTCTTGGTTCACTCTGACTGCTGGAATGGTGTGCTGTTTCAAGGGCAACAATTTATCCTTATTAAGCCAGCTGAGCATCCTTATTGATTATTGACATTCAAGACAAGTATGCTCAACCTCTTTACAATTCTAACTGCTGATGGCAAGAGATGTGGAGTTGTAAAATGTATGTCGATAATGGCATCTGGGGGTGGGAGCCAATGCATGGGAGCTGCACTGAAATATTGCCTCTATCCCATTTCACTCCATCTGCTCTTAACAGAATTGGCAAGCAGTTCAATAAGCTCAGCTCACTAACTATGGGGCTGGGAATTATGAAGAAGACCATCTGCACTAAAGCCGTTTAAAAGTGACACTCTGTTTCAAACCATTTATTATTTGAATTATGGTAATGTTCAGAAGTCTGAATTAATGCTGGGGGCTCTCTGTCTGCCTGGGGCTGTATGTACATGCTGAGAGACCACTCACACCCTGTGGCAATTCTGCTCTGTGAGGACACAAGTTATAGAATAGAATAGAATTAACCAGGTTGGAAAAGACCTTCAAGATCATCGAGCCCAACCCATCAACCAACACCATCTAAAACCCCCAAACATTTCAAATAAGAGAGACTTATGTATAAAACATATTAGCAGCCCTCCTTTACCAAGACATCCATTTTAAGAGTTCCTTTGCATCAGAAGTTAGCTTTATACATAGAATAGAATACATAGAATAAACCAGGTTGGAAGAGACCTTCAAGATCATCGCGTCCAACCCATCACCAATCCAACACCGCCCAAGCAACTAACCCACAGCACCAAGCACCCTGTCAAGTCTTCTCCTAAAAACCTCCAGTGATGGCGACTCCACCACCTCCCCAGGCAGCCCATTCCAATGTGCAATCACTCTTTCTGTATAGAACTTTTTTCTAACATCCAGCCTGAACCTCCCCTGGCGCAGCCTGAGACTGTGTCCTCTTGTTCTGGTACTGCTTGCCTGGGAGAAGAGACCAACATCTGTCTGTCTACAACCTCCCTTCAGGTAGTTGTAGAGAGTAATAAGGTCACCCCTGAGTCTCCTCTTCTCCAGGCTAAGCAACCCCAGCTCCCTCAGCCTCTCCTCGTAGGGCTTATGTTCCAAACCCCTCACCAACTTTGTTGCTCTTCTCTGGACTCGTTCCAGCAAGTCAACATCCTTCCTAAACTGAGGGGCCCAGAACTGGACACAGTACTCGAGGTGCGGCCTAACCAGTGCAGTGTACAGGGGCAGAATGACCTCCCTGCTCCTGCTGGCCACACTGTTCCTGATGCAGGCCAGGATGCCATTGGCCCTCTTAGCTGCCTGGGCACACTGCAGGCTCATGTTCAGTCTACCGTCGACCAGCACCCCCAGGTCCCTCTCAGCCTGACTGCTCTCCAGCCACTCTGACCCCAGCCTGTAGCTCTGCATGGGGTTGCTGTGGCCAATGTGCAGAACCTGGCACTTGGATGTGTTCAATCTCATGCCGTTGGACTCTGCCCAACTGCCCAGCCTGTCGAGGTCCCTCTGCAGAGCCTCTCTACCCTCCAGCAGATCAACTCCTGCGCCCAGCTTGGTGTCGTCAGCAAATTTACTGATGATGGACTCGATGCCCTCGTCCAGATCATCAATAAAGATGTTAAAGAGCATGGGGCCCAGCGCTGATCCCTGGGGCACACCACTGGTGACTGGCTGCCAGCTGGATGTGGCACCATTCACTACCACTCTCTGGGCTCGGCCCTCCAGCCAGTTCCTAACCCATCGCAGTGTGGTCCCATCCAAGCCATGGGCTGACAGCTTGGCCAGCAGTTTGCTATGGGGAACGGTGTCAAAGGCCTTGCTGAGGTCCAGGTAGACTACATCCACAGGCCTCCCCACATCCACCAGGCGGGTCACCTGATCATAGAAGGAGATCAGGTTGGTCAGGCAGGACCTGCCCTTCCTAAACCCATGCTGGCTGGGCCTGATCCCTTGGCCATCCTCTAAGTGTTGTGTGATTGCACTTTGTTTCATTGTGCCCCTGTACTCTGCACTGTTTAGGCCGCACCTTGAGTACTGTGTCTAGTTCTGGGCCCCTCAGTTTAGGAAGGACATCGAGACACTTGAATGTGTCCAGAGAAGGGCAACAAGGCTGGGGAGAGGCCTTGAGCACAGCCCTGTGAGGAGAGGCTGAGGGAGCTGGGGTTGTTTAGCCTGGAGAAGAGGAGGCTCAGGGGAGACCTCATTGCTGTCTACAACTACCTGAAGGGAGGTTGTAGCCAGAAAGGGGTTGGTCTCTTCTCCCAGGCAACCAGCACCAGAACAAGGGGACACAGTCTCAAGCTGCGCCAGGGGAGGTTTAGACTCGAGGTGAGGAGAAAGTTCTTCACCAAGTGAGTCATTCGTCATTGGAATGTGCTGCCCAGGGAGGTGGTGGAGTCGCCGTCCCTGGAGGTGTTCAAGAGGGGATTGGATGTGGCACTTGGTGCCATGGTCTAGTCGTGAGGTCTGTGGTGACAGGTTGGACTCGATGATCCTCGAGTTCTCTTCCAACCTTAGTGATACTGTGATACTGTGACACTGTGAGTATTTTCCAGCTCCAATTCCCAACTTTATTTCTTATGTGTTTAGCTGTCTGGCATACTCCTAGCAACTCCAATGTGAACAGCTTACTTTCACTTAGATGAAAGAGTAACATTTTCTAAGCTATGGGTTTGTTCAATTCCATTCCACTGGTTAAGCAGAGTTATCCCAGACTGACTACAGAATAACAGATCAAAATGTAGGGTGTTTGGTTTTTTCTAAGTGAACAGTGCCCTTGGTTTTAATATAGAGTTTGGATGTTTAGTAATGATGCTGTGTTTGTGAGGTGATATGGTAAAACATAACTGGGTTGGTGCTACCTCTGGCACTGAATTTGAGGATTTTGTTTCCCTGTGTGTTTAATGTGTGCTCTAGAATATGAGCCTTGCTGTGCCCTGAAAATATGGTGGGGGCCAGGTCACCCAGATCTGATAACTCCTCTAGCTGTACAAAATTGGATGTGGTCTGAATAGCTTCTCAGAGCACTGACTTTTTACTAATTTTATTTCCCCCATGCATTTCCAAAGTTAAGTAATGATGATGACTCTGATTATTTAAAACCTGATGATTCTGCATGAGCAGGATCTGCACCCAGCCAAGTTGTCCAGCTGGCCTCCCAAAATTAATCACTCGCACTGTTAAGTACCTTAGCTTCCGCCAGAACAAAATCAGCACTCCAGGAATTGGTACCATTCAACTCTAAATCTGAAATCTAAATGCAGATACACAGATTTAGGTGGGGAACAAAAAAAGAAAACAGCAAGCAAGCTACTTGCTTTATATCTGTTTGGGAAGGCAATGCTAGGTTAATGAACTGCACTGCCATACTGTCTTAATTAGAGGTAGAAATGGCAAGAAAATGGCCCTGGAGTTTTGGGACTGAAAGCACAGGTGATCTGCAGCCTGATCTGATGTAGGCAATAGGGAAGCAAAGGTGGTGCCACTAGATGTGATTGTTTTCTTGGTTACCCAAATGCAATGGCAGCTCAGTTACAATGAGGTTATGTTGCTTGAACACTCTTGTTCACATCCCTGTTTTTACGACTGTTAGGTAGATGTACTACCATGATGCTCCCAAGCCCCAGTATGTATTAGAAATACCTACCTAGCAGTCATTTTCCCTCTGCCCATTTTAACCTGCCTGCTGAGAAAACTTCTTCAATTTGCTGCCTTCCCATTACTGGCAGTGTCACCATACCCTTGCTCCTCATCATTCAGCTCTCCAAAACCTCTACTGAAAAGGCTTTACTTATTTCTTGGCTCCTCCTGAGCACAAAAATGGATAAAATTACCTGTCCCATTTTCCTCTTCAACAGCCTTTTATTCATGATAGATTTGGAAATTACAGTCCTTCAACTTGTGAACTGACATTTTCAGACAGTGAAATATCACATCTTTCCCTTTCAAGTTCTCAGAGCAACATTACAGCCCAATACTACCTCCACTCCTGTACAGCTTACCAACAGTTTGTTAATTTAGTTACACATATAATCCACAAAACAATATAACCACTGCTTTGAAAGGGAGATGGAGTCTTCACCTTTTCTTTGAACTTTGCTTTTCCTACAACACTTTCTGATAAGCACACAGTCTCCTTGCCAAATGATTCTTTGCATGACTGCCTTCTGAAAACAGATTAAACACCAAGTAGAGCTTTTCCTGTATGGAATAATGAAGATAAACTATCCAGGAATGAATCTGGATTACAACCAAGAGGAGGTTTTGGAAGAGTAGTACCCTGGAACTGCAATCCTGCTGGGAAATGTGCAGAAGGATAAGGGTGGGACAGTGTTAAAGAGTTAAGATTCAGTTCACCGAACCATAGAATCATAGAATCAACAAGGTTGGAAAAGACCTCAGAGATCATCAAGTCCAACCTGTCACCCAACACCTCATGACAACTAAACCATGGCACCAAGTGCCACATCCAATCCTCTCTTGAACACCTCCAGGGATGGGGACTTCACCACCTCCCTGGGCAGCACATTCCAATGGCCAATCTCTCTTTCTGGGAAGAACTTTCGCCTCACCTCCAGCCTAAACTTCCTCTGGCACAGCTTGAGACTGTGCCCTCTTGTTCTGGTGCTGGGTGCCTGGGAGAACAGACCAACCCCCACCTGGCTACAACCTCCCTTCAGGTAGCTGTAGACAGCAATAAGGTCTCCCCTGAGCCTCCTCTTCTGCAGGCTAAGCAACCCCAACTCCCTCAGCCTCTCCTCACAGGGCTGTGCTCCAAACTCCTCCCCCGCTTTGTTGCCCTTCTCTGGACACCTTCCAGCAACTCAACATCTTTCCTAAACTGAGGGCCCCAGAACTGGACACAGGACTCAAGGTGTGGCCTAACCAGTGCTGAGCGCAGGACACAATGACCCCCCTGCTCCTGCTGGCCACACTATTCCTAATACAGGCCAGGATGCCACTGGCCTTCTTGGCCACCTGAGCACACTGATGGCTCATGTTCAGCCTCCTATCAACCAGTACCCCCAGGTCCCTCTCTGCCTGGCTGCTCTCCAGCCACTCTGACCCCAGCCTGTAGCTCTGCATGGGGTTGTTGTGGGCAAAGTGCATCACCAGCACTTGGACTTGTTGAATGCCATCATGTCGGATTTTATCCATCTGTCCACTCTGTCAGGGTCCCTCTGCAGAGCCCTTCTACCCTCTAACACATCAACACCTGCTCCCAGCTTGCTATCATCTGCAAATTTACTGATGATGGACTCAATGACCTCATCCAGATCATCAATAAAGATATTGAACAGGAGTTCAGAAAGTAATTACTAATGGTACTGACAGTCAAGGATGGGTCCTGCTGAGGGATTTTTCTTCCTTTTATCTCATTTAGGACATTAAACTTGTACCTCAGTTTGAATTCCCTAGTAAAGCTGAGGACTTCACCCCTGGTTCACTCCCCTGCTACACTTTGACTTACCTAGAGGCCAATGTCTTCTTTGTTAGTCATGTTTCCCTAAACTCCTGCGGATTCAGAGTGCCACACTCTGATTCCTCCTATGCTAAAACTGTCTCACCACTAGGCTTTCTGACATAGTTTTGCCTTTTCTCCCCACATACCCATGAAAACTCTCCCCAGATTCACTGCAGTTTAATCTACTCACCTCTCATCTCCAACTGGATCTGGCCTGACTGCCTATACACAGTCCTACATTGCTACTTGCAGAAGCTGCATCCCAGCTGCCTCCCTACCTCTCATTCACTCAAACACTCAGGGGTGGCAAATGGTCAAATAGTGTTTTTCTTTTTTTATTCATTCACACTTTCATCAAACACTGTGGTGGTGTGAAAGTTGCCACAGGTTCCATGCAGATAAAGAAGGAGGAGCCAGGGGCCACAGAAGAGTTGCAGGAATCACAGCTGCGCCCACAGCTTAGGACTGCCTGAAGTCTCCTGTGAAACAACATCTTTCTGTCACTTTCACAAAAATAGTACAACTCATCACATTTCTAATCATAGAATTGTTAGGGTTAGAAGGGACCTCAAGGATGATCTAGTTATAACTCCCCTCTGACGTGGGCAAGGACACCTCACACTACATCCTACGTCAGGTTGCCCAGAGCCACATCCAGCCTGGCTGCAAAATCCTCCAGGGATGAGGCTTCCACCACCTCCCTGAGCAACCTGTTCCTGTGTCTCACCACCCTCATGAAGAACTTCTTCCTAACATCCAATTTAAATCTACCCATTTCTAATTATTTTTCCATTCCCCCCAGTCCTATCACTCCCTGACACCCTAAAAATCCCTCACCAGCTTTCTTGTAGCTGGTGGAAGGCCACAACTAGGTCTCCTCAGAGCCTTCTCTTCTCCAGACTGAATAGCCCCAACTCCCTCAGTCTGTCCTCATAGCAGCCCTCTGCTCATCCTCATTGTCCTTCTCTGGACACGCTCCATCTCCTCCTTCCTGTAATAGGGGCTCCAGAATGGGACACAGTACTCGAGGTGGGGTCTCACCAGTCACACCAAGATGATGGAGATCCAGTATTAGGAAGAACTACAAGAAGTACTGACAGGATCTGTTTGTCTTTTCTATGCATTAAGTTCACATTATTATGATTTCTGGGAGGTTTTTAATCTTTCAAATTGTGTACTCTAAACAGCATCCTTGGGACACAGTCAGTCCTCACTAAGATCCCTTTCTACACAGAAGCCACGTCCAGAGGCACAGCAGTATGCACAAAGATCTCTAGCAGCAAACAAAACTGAACTTGGGTCTTGGGACATCATCACTTTCTGTTCTGGGAAGGTTTCAGCAAGCTGTATGACATTTCCCAAATCCTTTGCAAGGATGTGTGTGGCTGCATTTTTTTTATGTCACAAATAGAAAGAACTAAATTTATCAAGTCTGCAGCATTCAAATAGCAGCCAAGGGGAGGAGCAGATACAAGGAAGGCACTGGCTGGGACACAAGCTATGTGCAGAGCACTCAAAACAGAGAATATAAGCAGATGAGGGTTATGGAGCTCTCAACCCCAATCAGCCAGTTTCAGAATGACTCCACACAGCTCTCCCTGGGAAAAGCAGGCCTGCTCACCAAAAGGCGACCTTTGCAAAGTGCTTCAGCAGGTGTTTCATCACCACTGGCTTGCATTAAGCCAAAAGCAATTCTGCCCCTTTGCATCACAATGTGTCTGAGGACTGCCTTAGCACAGCTGCCTGTCCCTGGAGAGACACTCTTCAAGCTCTACATGGGAGCTCATGGCTCCATTAATCTCTTAGTTAAGCATCACCAATCATAGGCACTAGCACTACAGAATGCAGAGACACTGAATCACACAGTGATCTAACTGGGAAGAGGCCCCAGAGGCCTGCAGCCCACCCCCTTCTCAAAGCAGTGCCAGCACAAACCACAGCCTTGAGCAGATGCCTTAGGAGTATCTTCAAGAACAAAGATCTCACAGCCTCTACACCACCACTGTAAAAAGATTTTTCCTAACATTTAATCAGATTTTTTTTTCTTGCAGCTTGTGTTCATTGCAAGGTTACCTTTGGTACTTTGAATAGCCTGTCTCCATCTAGAGCCTCCATTTAGAGGCTGAGGGAGCTGGGATTGCTTAGCCTGGGAAAGAGGAGGCTCAGGGGAGACCTTCTTGCTGTCTACAACTCCCTGAAGGGAGGTTGTAGCCAGGTGGGGGTTGGTCTCTTCTCCCAGCACAAGAGCAAGAGGACACAGTCTCAAGCTGTGCCAGGGGAGGTTTAGGCTGCATGTTAGGAAGAAATTCTTCATAGAGAGAGTGATTGCCCATTGGAATGGGCTGCCCGAGGAGGTGGTGGAGTCGCCGTCATTGGAGGTGTTTTGGAGGAGACTTGATAGGGTGCTTGGTGCCATGGTTTAGCTGATTAGGTAGTGTTGGATGATCACAGTATCACCAAGGTTGGAAAAGACCTCAAAGATCATCAAGTCCAACCTGTCACCACAGACCTCATGACTAAACCATGGCACCAATGATGGGTTGGACACGATGATCTTGAAGGTCTCTTCCAACCTGGTCTATTCTATTCTATTCTATTCTATTCTATTCTATTCTATTCTATTCTATTCTATTCTATTCTATTCTATTCTATTCTATCTTCTCTGAGTATGGTTCATATTGACTTTCACTTGGTGATGTCAGTTCCTTAATTCCTCAGATCTCCCTCAAAGATAGCTTTAGGCCTTGAGGGTTACTCATCAGCAATCCTACCTGCTATATACAGTGCAAAATATTGGCACTGCACAGCTGTGCAGTGGCTCCATGGTTAAACCCAAGTGGCAAACACTAAGCAACATTGAGAAAAGACAGTGTAGGAGGCAAACAGTCACCTTGGCACCCTCCTCCAGGACACTATTAATGCCACCAGGACCCTGAAGGCAAAGACTTTCTGCAGTAACATCAGTACCATCACTGGTCATGCAGACCAGCTAAGGACACTCTTTCATCGTTACCATCACCATCTAGACAAGCCTTCTCTAGCCCACAGCAATCGATGCTGTATTTTTGCTAACCATAAGAGGAAAAGAAGCAACATCTTCAGCTGAACATTGCAGGGCCAAGTCATCCAGAGATTTCTGAGGACTAAATCTGTCAATGTGCACTTGCAGCCTGGAAAGCCAATCAGATCCTGGGCTGCAGCAAGAGAAGTGTGGCCAGCAGGGCAAGGGAGGTGATTCTCCCCCTCTACTCAGCTCTGCTGAGACCCCACCTGAAGTACTGCCTCCAGTTCTGAAGCCCCTATTACAAGAGGGATCTGGAGGTGCTGGAAGGTGTCCAGAGAAGGGCCACAAGGATGAGCAGAGGGCTGGAGCACCTCTCCTGTGAGGACAGACTGAAGGAGTTGGGGCTGTTCAGTCTGGAGAAGGCTCCCAGGTGACCTCATTGTGGCCTTCCAGTATCTGAAGGGGGCTACAAGAAGGCTGGGGAGGGACTTCTCAGGATATCAGGTGGTGATAGGGCTAGGGGGAATGGAATGAAGCTGGAGGTGGGGAGATTCAGGCTGGAGGTGAGGAGGAAGTTCTTCCCCATGAGAGTGGTGAAGCTCTGGAATGGGTTGTCCAGGGAGGTGGTTGGGGCCCTGTCCCTGGAGGCAGACCAGGGACAGGCTCTGTCCAGCCTGATCTAGTGTGGGGTGCCCCTGCCCATGGCAGGGGGGTTGGAACTAGATGATCCTTGTGTTCCCTTCCAACCCTGACTGATTCTATGATTCTAATATGCATTCAATTACTTATTATTATTTTTATGGGGGGCTGTGTGTGTGTTTGGTTTTTTCATGTGTTTGTTTGAGGGTTTGGTTTTGTTTTGTTGTTTTTTTTTTTTTTGTTTGCTTGCTTGTTTTTTGTTGTTCAGCGAAATCAGCAGCAAAGAACAGTTTAAGAGTCCTTTTCCAGGAACAGAAAATTGGTTTCTTTTATTCCAAGTCAAAAGGGATGAAATCCTCAGTTTGGATTCTAGCCCACCCCAAAACTACAGCTGTCTTACCGTTGTGCTGAAAAAATATAACAGTGTGCTGTGGTAAAACTGTCTCAAATAATTATACTGTAGTTCTAATCAAGAGAAGAAATTTCCCACAGCTCTGCACTGTTTCCCAGAATGTTGAATGTAACTGGGACCATTAGGAAGTCCTGGAGGCACCATCAGTAGAACTGCCTGAAAATGTTGTACCAGACAAGCTGTGTCTATTATTTTCTAGAATGTTCTGCAAATACCAGAGTATAAACATTTACACAGGGTAGTGAGTATACCTTTGCCTCAGTCCTACATATTTCAGCTTGTCCTTCGTCACTTCACAAGCTGAGTCCTTGTAAAGCCTCAAAAAGCAGGGTATGAATCGCTACTCAGAGAGGACACCTGACAAGCAGTGGGGCTCTTCCTCCAGGCTTGCCCCTTGAGCAACCCCAGTTCCATTTCCCAACAATAAAATGAATGTGTAGCCAAATGCCACTGAGTAAAGACCACCCTCTCTGTGACCAAGCTGAAACGGTGGCCAGCCCAGGAAGCCAGGGAGTACAACTGTGGTAAATCTGTGGCAGGTATAACTGCTGTGATAAACACAAAAGCCTGACAGACACCTGACAAAGAGCTAAGGCTTGCTAGGAGATGAAAAACATCAGCCTGGTGCCTCTCAGACATTAACTGGTGTCCCTGGGCACAGAAGCTTCCACCCTGCTTTTGCTGGTTCTGTGGGTTTGCCTCTCTCACTAGTAAGTACTGACCACAATGCACCCTCAGGTATGGGTGCTACTAAAGGGGCATTTTGAGTTGTCTCCAGGCAGCAAGTGGCCTGGTGGTAGCATCCTCTCCCATTCTAATGGGATGCCATCTCAAGATACTTCCATGGATTTAGTGAGTCCTCAGCCCTGCTTGGGTGATTCTGTATTTTGGGTATCCTCAAGTGGAAGGTTTTTCCTTTACGAGTGAATGTGTGCACATTTTGGTTCATCTCCCTAGAAAGAATATTTCCTAAGGCTTAAGGTTAAAGCTTAACTGGCTGTGCAGTCATGTATTCCCTGCTGACATCCCAACCTGTGATTTAACTGTGTTGGAAGGAGTCCTGAGTGCAATAAATCCACATTTTGGATGGCAGTTGCTGTCTGGTTAGTGGGTGCCTCTATGCCAACATCTCCTTGGAAAAGGGATATATCCTTCCTTAACAACTCCACACTCCAGGCATTGACACTGGCCTTTCCTCCTCACTACCACCCAGCTTGCTGTGGCTGCACAACTGTGGAGCGTGGCTGGTATGAGACTGTAGAAGAGGTGTCTGTGCTTCCCATCAGCACAATCACCAGCACAGCCTAGGGATTTCTGTCTGAAAAAGCTAAGAAGCAGCTCCTGTAACAGAGCTTTGAGCAGCATTATCTGCTTTTGGTTTTCCCTGAGCCTGCTGCTGAGCTGCCACAGGGGAATCAGCTGAAACTGGCAGAAATTCCTTGGCTTCCCTTCTGGAAATGAATCACTTTATTAACTTGGCTCTACTAAGACAAAGTCAAGGAAGCAAGGTGGAAGACAGAACAGGAAAACCTTCCTAAAAAAATTTACCTCCAGAAAAAGGTTTGCATTCTAAGACCTCCACCTCTGAAAAAAAACAAACAAGCAAAACCCAACCCACAATTACTCTGTGGCTAATTTCACATATAATTACATAATAATGATATATAACCATCTGTCTAAAGCTTTGTAATGCAGAGGGCAGCCATTCAAACGTGCAGACATGCTGCTGTAGGCCATCTGAAGCCCAAAATAAAAGCAGTTTTTGGAAACTTGGGAACTTTTGATGTTTTGAAGTGTGGTGGAGTCAAAGACTCAATTTCTGTCCTACCCAGGTGGCCAAGAAGGCCAGTGGCATCCTGGCCAGCATCAGGAATAGTGTGGCCAACAGGAGCAGGGAAGTCATTGTGCCCCTGTACTCAGCACTGGTTAGGCCACACCTTGAGTGCTGTGTCCAGTTCTGCCCTCAGTTTAGGAAAAATGTTGAGCTGCTGGAAGGTGTCCAGAGAAGGTCAACAAACTTGGTGAGGGATTTGGAGCACAGCCCTAAGAGGAGAGGCTGAGGGAGCTGGGGTTGCTTAGCCTGGAGAAGAGGAGGCTCAGGGGAGACCTTCTTGCTCTCTACAACTACCTGAAGGGAGGTTGTAGACAGGTGGGGGTTGGTCTCTTCTCCCAGGCAACCAGCACCGGAACAAGAGGACACAGTCTTAAACTGTGCCAGGGGAGGTTTAGGTTGGATGTTAGGAAGAAGTTCTCTACAGAGAGAGTGATTGCACATTGGAGTGGGCTGCCTGGGGAGGTGGTGGAGTCACCATCACTGGAGGTGCTCAGGAGGAGACTTAATGGGGTGCTTGGTGCCATGGGTTGTTTAGGTGGGCTAGATTGGTTGAGGGGTTGGATGCAATGATCTGAAAGGCCTCTTCCAACCTGGTTAATTCTATTCTATTCTATTCTACTCTACTCTACTCTACTCTACTCTACTCTACTCTACTCTACTCTATTTCTAGGAATCCCCTTTTTCTCTCCTTGCCAACAGCAAAGTTTACTACTTGAGTTTGGGGATGTATGTTTCAGGGAACAAACCTCTAAGTTTGAATAAAATGGTTAGTTGTTTCTTTACAAAGGAAATAAAAATGTTTTTCCTTAGGTGGATGCAATTTATTCCTAAGTTCACTACAACATGCTACTTTGCTGCAAAGATGTTAATACCACCACACTCTGAGAATTAAAACTTAATAAAGCAAATGGAAGCCTTTGACCTATACTCAGTGGAACACTTGGGAGAAAAAAATGCATTTTAGAGTGGAGTCAGACATAGATGGTTTTCATTTATTTAGCAGTGTCATCATGAGATTCAGGCATCTCCCCTTGCAAGAAACTCTCATTATCACTGAGGTTATCATCAGTAGGAGGATTAAAAAACTCCTGTAATTCTGCTGTATGAGGAGAAAAAAATGTTTACAACAGAGTCAGCAACGTCATACATGTCAAGAACCACAAATAAAACCACAGAAAAAGAGGTCAATCTCATTTGTTTTGACAATGGAAGTTCAGGGAAATGTACATTCAGTGCTACCAACCCACAACAGAACTTCTGAGAAGAAATAACTTCTGGGAATAAATATAATACATGCACTTTTTTTACCCACGGCCACTGTCATAGTGAAATCACTGAAGCATAAACACACTCCATTAAATTCACAAAGATGCTCCTTTTTGGCTTGATACATTTTAACACCCCAAAGCTATGCTGAAATCATGGCTTTGCATCCTTTCCAGACCTGTGCACACAGGACTGCACTTAAACACTGCTTGTATCTCAGATGAGGGAGTTTGTGTTGATTCCCAAACTATTATACCTAGCATCAGAAACACTTTACTAGTACTATGAACTAGTACTATGAGTGCTCCCACATTGCTGCTACGTTCTACTGCTTCTCATAACTACTCCTCTCATATCATGAGGTGTCAGGGCAGTGAAAATAAAGAATCAGAGAATCATGGAATCACCAAGATTGGAAGAGACCTCAAAGAGGGAGGAAGGAAGTAAATATAAAAAGATGTGAAGAAAATAGAATAAAATCATATTAAAAAACCAACATATGATTTAACCATATAAATCATCTATTCAGCTTCTTTGCTGAGCTCTTATCAGGACACTCAAGTAGTGTATTTAGCAATGTGCAACATACGATAGTAGCATTCATCCTGTGTGTAGCTCCTCTCCCACCTTTTTCAGACAGAAAAAAGCATAGGCAGGCAAGGCTTTTTTGTTTGCAAGTTTAAAATAGATCATAGAATCATAGAATCAACAAGGTTGGAAAAGACCTCAAAGATCATCAAGTCCAACCTGTCACCCAACACCCCATGACTAACAAAACCATGGCACCAAGTGCCATGTCCAATCGCTTTTTGAACACCTCCAGGGACAGCGACTCCGCTACCTCCCTGGGCAGCACATTCCAATGGTGAACAACTCTCTCTGTGAAGAACTTTCTCCTCACCTCCAGCCTAAACCCCCCCTGGTGCAGCTTCAGACTGCGTCCTCTTGTTCTGGTGCTGGTTGCCTGGGAGAAGACACCAACCCCCTCCTGGCTACAGCCACCCTTCAGCGAGTTGTACAGAGCAATAAGGTCTCCCCTGAGCCTCCTCTTCTCCAGGCTAAGCAACCCCAGCTGCCTCAGCCTCTCCTAATAAGACTTGTGCTTGAGGCCTCTCCCCAGCCTCGTTGCCTTTCTCTGGACACATTCAAAAGTCTCAATGTCCTTCTTGAATTGAGGAGCCCACAACTAGACACAGGACTCAAGGTGTGGCCTGACCAGTGCTGAATACAGGGGCACAATGACTTCCCTGCTCCTGCTGGCCACACTATTCCTGATGCAGGCCAGGATGCCATTGGCCTTCTTGGCCACCTGGGCTTACTGCTGGCTCATCTTCAGCCAGCTCTCATCCAGTACCCCCAGGTCCATTTCTGCCTGCTGCTCTCCAGCCACTCTGACCCCATCCTATTTCACTGCATGGGGCTGTTGTGTCCAAAGTGGAACACCCAGCACCTGGACTTGTTCAATGCCATCATGATGGACTGTGCCCATCAATATGCAGGCAGCACAGAGAGACCAGACCTGCTAACTTAAATTCTCTTAGCCAAACCAACCAATCTGCTGTCAGAAAGTGAAGCAACAAGTGTCTTGCAGAGGAGAAAAGTAATTGTAGGGAGAAACTGGCATTATTACTTGAGTAATTTCTGCACATGCCAGGATGTCAGGGATTATTCCTGAGAGCAAAGTGTAGAAAGTGAAGCTGCATCTTGGTACACAGTGGGTGCACACAAAGCTCCCTCCCATGAAGAACACCTCTGTGGGTTCTCTTTGTTGTTGTTGTTATTGTTTTTTGGTTGGTTGGTTGGTTTTGTTGTGTTTTGGGGTTTGTTTTGGCTTTATTTGTGTTTGTTTGCTTGTGGGGTTTTTGTGAGTTTGTTGGTTTGTGTGACTTTTCGGGGTGGGGGGACATAGTATAGGGTTTTTTGAGTACAGTCATCACAGTATAAATAGAAATGGCTACACTTGCTCCTTTCATTGAAATCCCCAGGAGGTTCAACTGGATCAAACATCTCTTACTAGACTGTGCCAGTCTGAATGACAGGCAGCACCCATTTGGGTACCAGGTAACAGCTGAGAATGCTTACACTCTGAGTGGTCTGTCCAGCAGTGGTAGGTAGGGACAAAGCTCAGAGAGACTCTTGAAACATGGTAGCGTCTCCTTTCTTCACTCTGAGTCACTTTCATAGTATCAGTCAGCGTTGGAAGGGACCACAAGGATCATCTAGTTCCAACCCCCCTGCCATGGGCAGGGACACCCCACACTAGATCAGGCTGGCCAGAGCCTCATCCAGCCTGGCCTTCAACACCTCCAGGGATGGGGCCTCAACCACCTCCCTGGACAACCCATTCCAGGGCTTCACCACTCTCACAGTGAAGAACTTCCTCCTCACATCCAGCCTGGATCTCCCCACTTCCAGCTTTCTGTCTCATCTACTAGCTTTCTACTGATGATCATGCTAAAACTCACTCTGCAGGGTCAGCTAGCAGCCGAACCAAAAGTCTGAAATCAGCCTTCAAGGAGAGGAAAGCCTCTCAGAAAAAAAGATGGGAATGTGAAATTATGTGAAATTACTCACATAAAAACACTGTGCTGAGCACCAGTCAGGAGGACAGAAAAAGACCCCTTTGGAGAGTGATCTAGTTGAAGATTAGCCAGTACTAAGTAATAACACATTAAGGAATTAAATAATGTATTAATAATACAATAAAACATAATGCAAATAATGCATTAAATAATGTATGAATATAGTGTGCATTAATACACAGTACATTAAAAACTGAAACAAAAATGTTTTCCCAGGAAAGTTTGATCTATTGCCTCCCTGAAGCTGTATGCAGAGATCATAAAGAAGCATGGTGCAAGGAGCACTGTGTTGCCTCTCTAGCTGGAGCAGAGTAGCCAGTGTAACAACACAGCACAACCCAAGAAGCAGAGCTTGCAGTCTCATATTCAGCATGGGATCCCATCATCCAGGGTGATTACTGTACTTCTGGAACCAGGCTACCATTCCTGTACAGCTTGCATTGCATGAGATAGTCACACAAGCTTCACACAGCACTAAGCTGAAGGTGTCTTTCAGCACCCAAAAACTTCATCTGCTGTTCACTACAGTCTTTCAATCCATGTGTTTAACAGGGCTAGGGAAACCCAGAATCATTCATCTTCTGAAGAAGACTTCATTTCATAAATAAAAGTAAGTAAGGAAAGCTTCTTGGGCCATTTAACAGAAAGAAAATGCTGATCCAGAGAGAAAACTTGAAAGGTTGGAAGTAGACTTTGTCAGGGCAGGCATTTAAACAGAAGATCCAGATAAAGAAGAACACACTTAATACCAACATTACAATCCAGGAGCAACCCTCTCACTAACTAAACTGTTAATGGTATCAAAGGCATTAGTGACATTGAGTCTTGCGTTACACCACCACCTGTGAAAGCTACTTATCTAAACAATGGCACTATCCATATTTATGGAGGGACAGTTGGAGAGGTGTATTCATAGGTGGGTTGGATTGGTTGAGGGGTTGGACACGATGATCTTGAAGGTCTCTTCCAACCCATTCTATTCTATTCTATTCTATTCTATTCTATTCTATTCTATTCTATTCTATTCTATTCTATTCTATTCTATTCTATTCTATTCTATTCTATTCTATTCCTTCATTTGCAAATCACCTGTCCCTGCAGCACAAGTAAAACCAAAGTCTTAGCCTTCATCCGAGTTCCAACACACAAAATAACACTGTTACTACAGAGGATTTTTATCAGCCTGTGATGCAGCCCAGTTCAAAACCCCCTACTTGTTTTTCAGTGTTTGTCCTGTAACAAAAGCTGTAGCCTCTTCAGCATGTCTCTGTCACATTGCTGTGTTAGAGTTTCACACGTTAAAATTACAGCATACCCAAACTTAAAAGGACTGTGGTGCAGCATTCACCTTTCACAAGTAAAGACACGGCATACAGCTTTAATCAACTTTTGAAAGGGATGCAAAGCAAAGCTAACACAAGAAAGAAATGATAAAGAGAAAAGAAATAAAGTGTATAGGCACAGTCTGGTGGGAATTTACCAATGTAATTACAAATGCACAAAGCCTGTCTGTTTGGGAAAGCTGCAACTTTTTGCACAGAAAATGGATAAATGCCACAGTGTTGCTAACCAGGGACTGAAATAATCTGTTTGGGGTTGTGTGTACTCAGCTAACTGATTTTTTTTTTCACCTGCTCAGAACAGCTACATCGCAGTTTGCTGGTTGGATAGTAAAGAGAATCAGGCTAAAAATAAAAAGTTAAGTGGCTATGACTGCCAAAAATTAATTGAAAATAAAAAAGGAAATAGTACTTATATTTTTCTTTGTGTTGAACACCTTTCTGCTCATCTAAGCCTTTAAAAGCCCTTCAGCAGTCCTTTTAATATAGTAGCAAATAATCCTGGATATACTGCGTGTCCAATCCAGGTTTTATTTCTGCCTTATCCTGTTTTCTTGCTTCCAGTAATACATCACCTTTGCATTAGAGCCTCTCTAGAGCCCAGGCAATTCGCAACTAATCACCAAAGTGAGCAGGCTATTGTAAAAGGCTTAACAAGCCCTACCCCTCAGTCTTGCATTGTGATTACCTCAGAATAATTACTTCTGGAGATAACTGATGAAGATCTTATTAGGCTAAGGCAAAACAGAGACCCGGCTAAGTGTAAATCAATTACAGCTGAAAGGAGAGGAGAGGAGACAAAAGATACTACAAGACTGTTGCTGTTATTTATGGAGCAGTTGTGGGGAATTAGAATAATTTCTTATACTTACAATAGCTGTCGGAGTTGAAGCCAGAACACAGTAGAGCACAAGAGGTGAAATGAAGCTCTCATCCTCTGTTCCCGGGTAGGGTTTCATCAAATTGCCATCCTGACAGAAGAAACCTTGGATATGCACCTGAAAAGTGTCGGTGCACTCGAAGTAGTAGGCGAGCAGAACAGTCCCAGCCATGATGACAAGCTGAAAATACAGCATGGTCACACAAAGACGTTAGTTGCTTGTTTTCAAACGGAGGCAGCTATGCCTTCGAGCTACTCCCGTCGTGCAGACCATCCTCCCTTTACTGTCACCCCGACAGCCCTCGCAGCCGTGGTGTGTGAGCGTGTGTTTCCGCCTGTCCGCTTTGCAACATCTGTTACATAAACCTTTTGGCAAACGACACTAATGAACGTCTCGGATAGGAGTGGGTCTGTAACGCCGCTTGTAGAGGGGCAGGAGCTTTGACAGCTACTTTATCAAAGGGCATGTGAGTGTCAACAGCAGCAACGATCAATGAAAGCTACCACAATGAGGGGCAGCGCTGCAGGAGCCAACAGCAGTGACAAACTAAAACCTGTGCACAGCAGTAGGGAGCTGGAAGAGTTATTACATAGGATAAAAGGAAGCTACAGCCCAAATGCTTTCTCGATGCAACTGGAAGAACATGCTGGGGAATGTGCAACTTGTGCTAACTCAGAAGAACCCTCTGTGTCCCAGGTAAGACTTATCCAGAGGGAAATCTGCCTCCTGCCACTCACCTTTCCTTGGAGCTGCTGCTTATGAGTAAAGCTTCAGAAGTCTACTCAGAAAACCTGAATCCTCACACAACTGCCTGGGGCTACTGTGCACAGCCTAGACTCCCCACTCTGCCACAACTGCTTTTGAGAAAGACTGGCTTGAGTCTGGATCTTCATGGCTTTTTACATATATAAATGGGGAGGAGCAGGGTATTTTGTTGCTGGTTAAATGGGTGGGTTGTAAAACCTCAGTGATCAACTTCTTTATATATCCACAGTTACTGTACATGAGCTATTGCCAGTGCCTGTGTATGTTTCCCACACCTCTCCAACACCAGATCTCAAAACTCTCTCCCAAAGGTTGTCACTAATCTCACCTCATGAAATTGAGTGGATATACTAATTCACCATTCTTGTTCCCTCTCTGCCAGACCACGAAGGTAATCTCATGCCCCAGTCTTCATCCTTTACAAAACTAGCAAAACTGATGTGGAAATTCAGAGAATTACAGGATGTGATTCAAAATGCTCTTCATAGACACCAGTGCCACCTGCCACTGTTACAGAGTTGTGACATATACAACTTACCTTGCTACACCACAGAAAAATGCAATAATAATAATAATAATAATAATAATAATAATAATAATAATAATAATAATAAAATATCACAATACAAACTCTAAAGTGGCTTAGTTTTACTATTTTGCCTCCAAAGATTTCAGGGTCAACACTGTTGCTGAGAGATTCTTGTAAAAATAGACCTTTAAAAATATCATTTTGGCATCTTTGTCTCAAAGATACACCTAAAAGCTGTCCATGCATTCCTCTGGCCTAACCTTGCACATATGCTTCATACACACAACAGTCATTAAAGTCATCATGTATTTGAGTGGGAATTAGACTAACATTAGAAAAAAAAGAAAGAAAATAAAACCAGCAAAAACCAACCATGAAATCTGAGAACTCAGTGATGAATCCAGATATCCACAGAATCACAGAGTGGTTGGAAGGGACCTCTGGAGGCCACATTGTCCACCCTCCTGCTCAAGCAGGGACAGTGAGAGTGCATTGCCTAGGATTGTGTTCAGAGTACCTCCAGGGATGGAGACTCTACAGACTCCTTGAGGAACTTATAAAACAGACCTAAGCAGGGCAAAATGAAGCCAGAGATCCTGCACCCTCCCCTATTTTTCACCTTCAAAATTAACAGTATCCTTTTGTAGCCAGGTTCTAAACCCCATGGATTAATTCCTCCTAGAAAACACAGCCCGGATCATTTAATGTTTTTAGCTCAAGCAATTAGCTCCATGGATTCAAACACCAACTCTGCTGATTAGAGAATCATGGTATGAAGTGAAATTTATACAGAAAGCACATAGCCAATTTTTAGAAGCTTAAGGAACTAGGGATCTACATAATTATTCTTCCAAAATATCATAGTAGTATCATAGAATCAGTCAGTGTTGGAAGGGACCACAAGGATCAATTAGTTCCAATCCCCCTGCCATGGGCAGGGACACCCCACACCACATAAGGCTGGCCAGAGCCTCATCCAGCCTGCTCTTAAACACCTCCAGGGATGGGGCCCCAATCACCTCCCTGGACAACCCATTCCAGGGCTTCACCACTCTCATGGGGAAGAACTTCCTCCTCACCTCCAGCCTGAATCTCCCCACCTCCAGCTTCATTCCATTCCCCCTAGTCCTATCACTACCTGAGATCCTGACAAGTCCCTCCCCAGCCTTCCTGTAGGCCCCCTTCAGATCCTGGAAGGCCACAATGAGGTCACCTCAGAGCCTTCTCTTCTCCAGACTGGACAGCCCCCAACTCATCAATCTGTCCTCATAAGAGAGGTGCTCCAGCCCTCTGATCATCCTCATGGCCCTTCTCTGGACACCTTCCAGCACTTCCATATCCCTCTTGTAATAGAGGCTTCAGAACTGGAGGCAGTACTCCAGGTGGGGTCTCAGCAGAACTGAGCAGAGGGGGAGAATCACCTCCCTTGCCCTGCTGGCCACACTTCTCTTGATGCAGCCCAGGATCTGATTGGCTTTCCGGGCTGCAAGTGCACACTGAGAGCTCCTGTTGAGCTTCTCCTCCACCAGCACCCCCAAGTCTCTCTCCTCAGGGCTGCTTTCCAGCCAGTCTCTGCCCAGCCTGGATTTGTGCCTGGGATTGCCTCAACCCAGATGCAGGACCCCGCACTTACATAGAATACATAGAATACATAGAACAAACCAGGTTGGAAGAGACCTTCAAGATCATCACGTCCAACCCATCAACCAATCCAACACCACCTAAACAACTAACCCGTAGCACCAAGCACCCCATCAAGTTTTCTCCTGAAAACCTCCAATGATGGTGACTCCACCACCTCCCCGGGCAGCCCATTCCAATGGGCAATCACTCTCTCTGTAGAGAACTTTTTCCTAACATCCAGCCTGAACCTCCCCTGGCGCAGCCTGAGACTGTGTCCTTTGTGTCCACTGTGTCCTCTCTGTCCACTTGGTCTTGCTGGACCTCATGAGGTTGGCTTGTGCCCACCTCTCCAGCCTGTCCAGGTCCCTCTGGATGGCATCCCTTCCCTCCAGCCTGTCTGCTGCACCACACAGCTTGGTGTCATCAGCAAACTTGCTGAGGGTGCATATTTTTTCTTTCCAGCACCCTTATTTACAGCATTGATGTAACATAGCAACATAAAAAGTTAATCAAACATTTGTTTGCTGAAGATTCTAGCTTCCTTCATGTGATTCAGTAACATCAAGGTGCAAAGCTTTGAAATCTACCACCCCACCATGAATTGCAGGTAAGTTATTCACATATGGTCAGTACTGAGAAGCTGCTCTTTGCTGCTCCTTCCCACTCACACTTCTTCTGTCTCATATGATGTCCACTGGAGACAGCTAGAACCAGCTGGAAAGTCAAGAGATTTAGTTTGTGTATCTTTTTTTCTTGTACAGTATCCACCTCTTGCTTAATTTTTGCAGCTTTCGTTGCTTTATCCTGACATTTCCAAGACCCCCATACCTAACAACAAAAGAATTGTTGTTTATTTATTTTTTTAACAAATGTAAAGCAAGATGCTGTTGGTTTTGTATTCTCTGGAGAACTTTATAGCATCCTTGATGAGACAGTGGGATTCCCTGTAAACACACACAGTCCTGTAATTAAGGACTTAGAAGACCTGAATTTAACTCCCTGAGCAGCTAGAGATTTTCTAATCAATCTTGGCAACTGAATTTTATAAATTATCATCAGACATCATCAACTCTCTACCTGGCAAGCCCAAATCAGCACACTGGAGAATGGAATGGAATGGAATGGAATGGAATGGAATGGAATGGAATGGAATGGAATGGAATGGAATGGAATGGAATGGAATGGAATGGAAGAGGAGAGAAGAGGGAGAGAAGAGGGAGAGAAGAGAAGAGAAGAGAAGAGAAGAGAAGAGAAGAGAAGAGAAGAGAAGAGAAGAGAAGAGAAGAGAAGAGAAGAGAAGAGAAGAGAAGAGAAGAGAAGAGAAGAGAAGAGAAGAGAAGAGAAGAGAAGAGAAGATAATTAATCAGCTTGGAAAAGCCCTTTGAGATCACTGAGTCCAACCTATCCCCTAATGCCATCTAATCAACTAAACCATGGCACCAAGTGCCTCATCCAGTCTCTTCCTAAATGCCTTGATGAAGAAGGATTTAAAGTTCAGTTCCAGCACCACATATCAGAACTATCAGAAAGTATCTGACTCACTCTTCCTACCCTAAACACACTCCCAGATATACTCCAGATTGCTAGCCCCAGCCAGCATGCACAAGGGAGAGATCAGAGAAGGTGCAGTGCAGATAGCTGTTTTCCTCCTGTTACTGGGAAAAGGAAAAAGCAGCTGCTGAACCTAAAACCTTCTTTGGGTGCCAGATGGGGGGGAAGTTTTTAAATATGTGGGGGTTTTGATATGGGAGAAAAATTGCACTTATCCCAAATGTACCCTCTAGCCTGTGGTTGCACAATTAACTTTGACCTTCCCAGCTCCAAATGCTGCCTCGGTGCTGCATGAAAACTCCTTCTGTGTATACGATACAGCTCCAGTCTGACTTCTGCCAATACTGACCTACAACAACTTTCCCTTCCCTTCCCTTCCCTTCCCTTCCCTTCCCTTCCCTTCCCTTCCCTTCCCTTCCCTTCCCTTCCCTTCCCTTCCCTTCCCTTCCCCTTCCCTTCCCCTTCCCTTCCCCTTCCCTTCCCCTTCCCTTCCCCTTCCCTTCCCCTTCCCTTCCCCTTCCCTTCCCCTTCCCTTCCCCTTCCCTTCCCCTTCCCTTCCCCTTCCCTTCCCCTTCCCTTCCCCTTCCCTTCCCCTTCCCTTCCCCTTCCCTTCCCCTTCCCTTCCCCTTCCCTTCCCCTTCCCTTCCCCTTCCCTTCCCCTTCCCTTCCCCTTCCCTTCCCCTTCCCTTCCCCTTCCCTTCCCCTTCCCTTCCCCTTCCCTTCCCCTTCCCTTCCCCTTCCCTTCCCCTCCCCTTCCCCTTCCCTTCCCCTTCCCTTCCCCTTCCCTTCCCCTTCCCTTCCCCTTCCCTTCCCCTTCCCTTCCCCTTCCCTTCCCCTTCCCTTCCCTTCCCTTCCCTTCCCTTCCCTTCCCTTCCCTTCCCTTCCCTTCCCTTCCCTTCCCCTTCCCTCCCCTCCCCTCCCCTCCCCTCCCCTCCCCTCCCCTCCCCTCCCCTCCCTTTATTATTTCATATGTATTTATTATGGCACAAGTGAGGTTTTTGGTTCTTTGCTCAGTTTGGTTCTTTGTTCAATTTGATTTACTGGTCACAGATGCCTTACATTAACTTCACCCCCATAACCTCTTTTGATTTCTAAAGCTAGGACCTAAAATAACAAATATACACATTTTGTAGCCATGATCAACTTGCAGGCGGTAACAACTTTGCCTTTAGTCCCTATGTCCAGGTCTAGTCATTGAACCAAGCAGTGAGGAAGAGGAGCAGGTAGGCTGACTGAAAGATACAAACCATGCAGTTACATGATTAGAAAGACACAAAGCAGTTTAACACTGATATTTTACAGGATTTATTTATTAATCCTTATCAACTCATTTACTTGGAGGGAAAACAAAATGCTCAATAACTCACTTTAGAAAAGCAGCCAATCAACAGAAGTGTCTAAGGTACTTAATGGCATCCGTTACCACAGTATTTAACCACATCATAATCCTTACTCTATTTATCACCACTACTCCACTATAAAATAAGAAAATGCTCTTATCACCATTTTACAGAAAGAAGACAAAAGCAGAGTAGATAAAATGACTGCCCGTAGGTCATGGTAAAGCCTGTGTCACAGCTGAGATTTACCTCTCTCCTGGACCAGATTTTTCTGGATTATTCAATAATCTGCACATGAAAAAGCTCAGTGGTGTATGCTCAGGTCCTGATCCTGCAGAAGGTCATTCTTGGTAGTGTTAAGGAAACACATCACAGAATCATAGAATGATTTCAGTTGGAAAAGACCTTTAAGATCACAGAGTCCTACCCTCACCAAACTCTACCAAGACTCTACTATGCATCTTTTGAATGTCTATGCATTTTATGCATCCTTTAATCATGCACCTGATTCAGCCCCATTTAAAAACTCCTGCTTGATTTTAGAAGCAAGCTTGACAAGCTGAACTCATAAACAATTGGGTTTTTTCCTCTAAGCCACCTCTTTAAATGGATTCGTTCTGTACGTGTTGAGAGGACAATGAAACTGGTAAGGGGCCTGGAGCACAGCCCTGTGAGGAGAGGCTGAGGGAGCTGGGGTTGCTTAGCCTGGAGAAGAGGAGGCTCAGGGGAGACCTTCTTGCTCTCTACAACTACCTGAAGGGAGGTTGTAGCCAGGTGGGGGTTAGTCTTTTCTCCCAGGCAACCAGCAGCAGAACAAGGGGACACAGTCTCTAGCTGTGCCAGGGGAGGTTCAGGCTGGATGTTAGCAAGACATTCTTCATAGAGTGATTTGCCATTGGAATGTGCTGCCCAGGGAGGTGGTGGAGTCGCTGTCCTTGGAGATCTTCAAGGAAAGACTGAATGAAGCACTTACTGCCGTGGTCTAGTTGATTGGATAGGGCTGGGTGATAGGTTGGACTGGGTGATCTTGGAGGTCTCTTCCAGCCTGGCTTATTCTATGATTCTATGATTCTATGCCCCACACCATTTAATTCTGTACCACTCTACAAGGCCCAAATGATTCTGTCCTTGCACACCTTCTTATCACTGCTCACCCTTGCTTCTCTTCAAGTAGTGGGAATTATTTGCAATCAAAAAATCACTTTCTTAGGCTGGAGCATCTCTCCTATGAGGACAGACTGAGGGAGTTGGGACTATTCAGTCTGGAGAAGGAAAGGCTCCAAGGAGACCTAATTGTGGCCTTCGATTATCTGAAGGGGGCTACAAGAAAGCTGGGGAGGAACTATTTAGGGTGTCAGGGACTGATAGGACTGGGGGGAATGGAAAAAAAAACTAGAAATGAGTAGATTAAGACTGGATGTTAGGAAGAAGTTGTTCCCCATGAGGGTGGTGAGACACTGGCACAGGTTGCCCAGGGAGGTGGTGGAAGCCTCTTCCCTGGAGGTTTTTAAGGCCAGGCTGGATGTGGCTCTGAGCAACCTGTTCTAGTGTGAGGTGTCCCTGGCCATGGCAGGGGGGGTTGGAACTGGATGATCCTTAAGGTCCCTTCCAACCCTAACAATTCTATGATTCTAAGAAATACAAAGCAAGTTTTGTAAAGCAATTCCTACTTCCTTAATAACTATCAGAAAATGTTCCCTTTTTTCTGTTACCACAGCAAAGAAAGTAATTTTAATAGACAGTAGATACAGTGGGAGGCAGAGCCTTTTAATCAGCCCATCCTAAAGAGTCCCTAGAGTTCTTAATAGAGGTTGTAAAAGTTTCCTGTGTGGTCTTCAGCCTTACAGCCTCTATGTCCTGTAAAATAGGCGTATAGCCACTGCAAAAAATCTCCCTCTGCTTTGTCTTTTGTCACTCACATAAATCACAGTGGAAATCCATATCAAGTAACTTGAAAACCTCCAAATACTCCTGGTATTTGCACAAAACCAACTAAATTCTTCCAGCTTATCAGCCTTCCCACATGCTACTAATCATGTATCTTACAATGTCTGTAATGTGCATGATATGATTGGAAAATCGTTTTTGCACACAAATGACAGCATAAAAGACTAAATTTTTATTCCTTCAGAAGGAAACCAAACCAGTATTTTGCATGATGTGTTGCTTAGCAGATAGTCAGTGAAATACTAATGGGTACCCTTGCTCATTCTCTTTGTTTCCAGCAAGCATCAATGGATTTAAGTTCATAGAATCATAGAATGTTTTGGCTTGGAAGGGACCTCCAAAGGTCATCCAGTCCAACCCCATCTGGGGTAAGCAGGGGCATCCTCAACTAGATCATGCTGCCCAAAGCCTTGTCAAGCCTCACCTTGAGTATCTCCAGAGATGGGCCTCAGCCACCTCCCAACTCATGCATTGAAACTGTCACAAGGGGAGCCCCACAAAACTGTGTAGGTGTTTTCAACCCATGACACGTGCTGTGGCTTGAAGTTCCACCAATTTTAATCAGATTTCCGTCTCCCTCTCTGTACAAACTAGTGACCAGTTGTTACATAAAGACCAAAACATTTTGGTGTGCTTGTTTTAGGTAGGTGATGAGAGCATGCCCCTTGGAACAGACCATCATGGAGCATCCCACAGTTCTAGCATATGTGTGTCATGAAGACAGACACAAGCTTGTGAGGGGTCTGGAGCCCAGCCCTGTGAGGAGAGGCTGAGGGAGCTGGGGTTGCTTAGCCTGTAGAAGAGGAGGCTCAGGTGAGACCTTCTTGCTCTCTACAACTACCTGAAGGGAGGTTGTAGCCAGCTGGGGGTTGGTCTCTTCTCCCAGGCAACCAGCACCAGAACAAGAGGACACAGTCTCAAGCTGCAGCAGGGGAGGTTTAGGCTGGATATTAGGAAGAAGTTCTTCACAGAGAGAGTGATTGGCCTTTGGAATGTGCTGCCCAGGGAGGTGGTGGAGTCACCATCACTGGAGGTGTTTAGGAAGAGACTGGATGGGCCACTTGGTGCCATGGTTTAGTTGATTAGATGGTGTTGCCTGATAGGTTGGACTTGATGATCTTAAAAGTCTTTTCCAACCTGGTTAATTCTATTCTATTCTATTCTATTCTATTCTATTCTATTCTATTCTATTCTATTCTATTCTATTCTATTCTATTCTATTCTATTCTATTCTAGTCCAGTCCAGTCCAGTCCAGTCCAGTCCAGTCCAGTCCAGTCTTTCTATCATTTGCTGTATATAGGACTCCTAAGACTGCTGGAAGAAATTGTTAAAGAGTGTGTTTTTGCTCTCTACTGGGTAACACAAGCAATACTTAATTGTGCATCTCTGACTGTTTTGCCCAGGGAAGAGTCTGACTCTTTTGAAGGAAGTCAGGCTGGTAATCCTTGGGGATGGGAACTCTAATCTTGCCATTGCAGCAGAGGGATGTGAGAAGCACAGCAAATTGTAAGAAATCACACAGGTTGCTCTATTTCCTGAAGTGTTTTTACCTTTCTAAAAGCAGATCTAGCCTCTACCCAAAAACTACTGAGATTGTTTCCTAAGGTGTCCTGATTGGGGTGAAACTCATGCTATTTCAGAGGACAAGAGTTCCTTTTTAGGTGTTGCATCTATTTGTGGCCAGCTGATATCCACTTACCAAATCATCTTTCACCCAATATACAGATTTCTTACCTCTGGTGTTTTTACCTGACATAAATAGGCTAAGAAATCCCCTTACTAGCTACACTGGGGCACTTGGTGCCATGGTTTAGTTGATTAGATGGTGTTGGATGGTGGGTTGGACTTGATGATGTCAAAGGTCTTTTCCAACCTGGTCTATTCTATTCTATTCTATTCTATTCTATTCTATTCTATTCTATTCTATTCTATTCTATTCTATTCTTGTCTTAAATAATGAAAGTTCTTTCAAATACTGGCAGAAGAATTACAGATTTATGGAAAATACTGGGTTCGCATTATTACATGATAATTTTACTTAAAACAATTATTTTGACAAGCTTTTCCACAGCATATCACTGTGATTTCCCTTCCTCTCCCTCCGCCCAGGACTCCTGAAGCTAGCTATGCCAAACCTCAACTGTAAATTAAGAGATCATCGAGTCCAACCTATCACCCAACACCATCTAATTGACTAAATCATGGCACCAAGTGCCTCATCCAGTCTCTTCCTAAACATCTCCAGCGATGGTGACTCCATCACCTCCCTGGGCAGCACATTCCAATGGCAAATCACTCTCTCTATGAAGAATGTCTTCCTAACATCCAGCCTAAAGCTCCCCTGGCACAGCTTGAGACTGTGTCCTCTTGTTCTGGTGCTGGTTGCCTGGAAGAAGAGACCAGCCCCTACCTGGCTACAACCTCCCTTCAGGGAGTTGTAGCGAGCAAGAAGGTCTCCCCTGAGCCTCCTCGTCTCCAGGCTAAGCAACCTCAGCTCCCTCAGCCTCTCCTCACAGGGCTGTGCTCCAAACCCCTCCCCAGCTTTGGTGCCCTTCTCTGGACACATTCAAGAAACTTAACATCTCTCTTGAATTGAGGACTCCAGAACTGGACACAGGACTCAAGGTGTGGCCTAACCAGTGCTGAGTACAGGGCAGAATGACCTCCCTGCTCCTGCTGGCCACACTTAATTAGAAGCCAATCTGATCCAGATGGGTGAGCAGCTAAAATGCCTATTTCCAAACTGAAGTATGAGGGCAGTAGGTTTGTATCTCCTATTAGCATTAATGGGAGTTAGCAGCAGGAATTCTTCAGGGATCAGCAAAAGCCTTGGTCTCTACAGCAGTCTGATAAGCACCTGTTCTGCACCACTTTATCACAAATTACATGCCTTGAAAGGCTTCACCTTTAAACTTCTGTAGCATATTCAGGTCTGTGAAAAGAGGAGGAGCAAGCCAGACACCAAAGGCTCTTAACAAACTCTGACTTCAGTGAATTAATGATTTTCATGCATGATAAGGATGTGGCCAGCTCTAATCTTTCAGGTTGCCAAGGAATTTGATGCAGCAAATCATACACTTTAAAAAATAACACACACACACATAAAGACAAAGCAGAGGGATGTTTAATGAACAAACACTTCACTTGGATGCAGTTTCATTATACTGAATAACCA
The DNA here is from genome assembly GCF_014839835.1 of Dryobates pubescens. Taxonomy (NCBI): domain Eukaryota; kingdom Metazoa; phylum Chordata; class Aves; order Piciformes; family Picidae; genus Dryobates; species Dryobates pubescens. The sequence goes on along the minus strand of NC_071657.1, from coordinate 67,095,679 downwards.
TACATTTTCCTGTATCAGAGTAAAGATAAAAGCCAATGATCTTTCTAAGCTGCCACTCTTTGAAGTGTTTTCCCCTTGCTCACCTGATACAACTGATTTTGAAATCTCGTTCTGGAATTAGTTTTCTTATGCAGCTGTGGCAGACAAAAGTCCTGGTGCACCCTGTGAGCAGCTTAGTTATGAGTTCTGAAGTCCAGTCAGCATGGTGCACAAGCTGGAAAGCAGCTTGGAGGCAAAGAAGGGTTACTAGCACACACAGGCTTTGGAAGATGGAGCTATGCAGAAATCAGAGCAGTGTCTGCAGAGCTTCTTACAAGACCATTTCAGAAACGACTGTGTTCTTTTTCCATTTTAGAACCTAATTCAGAAGTGGCTACAGTTCACATGGCTAAAGTAGACACTCTCGGGCAAAAGAGAACATCACACCTTCCTAAAGCACTAGCTTCAGGAAAAGAAGTTTTGTGGAAGTAGCACAGAACCTAAGCATACTGACACACAGTTAAAAACTGTTTCACCTTCTTTTTTATGTAACTGTCCTTGAAGAAGGACCCCTGAGGGTAACAAAGTACTGGAACAGGATGCCCGTAGAAGTTGTGGAGTCTCCTTCTCTGAAGAGATTCCAAACCCATGTGGATGTGGACAATCTGCTCTAGGTGACTCTACTATAGAATAGAAGAATTAGAATAGAATAGAATAGAACTGAAGAAACCAGGTTGGAAAAGACCTTTGAGATTATCAAGTCCAACCTATCACCCAACACCATCTAATCAACTAAACCATGGCACCAAGTGCCTCATTCAGTCTCTTCTTAAAACACCTCCAGTGATGGTGACTCTACCACCTCCCTGGGCATCACATTCCAATGACCAATCACTATTTCTGTGAAGAACTTGTACCTAACATCCAACCTAAACCTCCCCTGGCGCAGCTTGAGACTGTGTCCAGGGGTGTTGGACTAGATCATCCAACCCCTACCATACTGTGATTCTGTGAATTTCCATGTACTACACCACAGAACTGTAGCACTACCTAAGAGCTCATCCATACAAAGAAGCCAGGTTTCTTCAGCTTCAGCTGTGTAGTTACAGCAGTAGAGTTCTCTGATGGCAACAGAGACATAAAGGCATGAACTTCTGTAACCAACAGAGCTTTTTCAGATGTAGAAAATCAAATAAATAACAGTAGGATGCACCTTAATTATCAGGTGTCACTCAATCTACTCCTCACACTGCTCCAGCAATGGTTTCCAACTTCTTACTTATTAGACCCTTACATTTTACCAGTGATTCTTATGTAATAAATTCAAGCCTGCTTTCTTTGAAAGGTAACTGTGACCCATGGATTGATTACAGGCTGAAACTATCAGCTTTAAGGGAGGAAGAATGCCTACCCATATGCCTTGCTGTGTGTTATAGTAGTGTAATAGATGTTGGTTAGCCAAGGTCTGAGTATAAAAATGAACCAAGCCCAATGAGCCAGCAACAAATCTCTTTGTATGTGCTCAGGTACCCAGGTAGGACTGGAATAACTGGACATACCGAGTTCAGTTTATTGGAAGCAATGTTTGCCAGAAGTCTGTTGAAGCACTGGTGGATCCCTGAAGCCCAGTTGCAGGGGTGCATTACTGGATACAATCCTCTGGTACTCCTATTCACACAGAATCACAGAATCACCAAGGTTGGAAGACACCTCAAGGATCATCAAGTCCAACCTGTCACCCAAGACCCCATGACTACTAGACCATGGCACCAAGTGCCACATCCAGTCCCCTCTTGAACACCTCCAGGGATGGTGACTCCACCACCCCCCTGGGCAGCACATTCCAATGGCTAACAACTCTCTCAGTGAAGAACTTTCTCCTCACCTCCAGCCTGAACCTCCCCTGGAGCAGCTTGAGACTGAGTCTGCTTGTTCTGGTGCTGGTTGCCTGGGAGAAGAGACCAACCCCCTTCTGGCCACAACCTCACTTCAGGTAGTTGTAGACAGCAGAAGACTTTTTTCTCCTGATGTCTTTCTTTCCAAAAGTTAACAATTCTGCATATTGACTTCAAATTCTAAGATACCAATCTCTGCAATTATTTCATGTTTCCACTAAAGATGGATTTTCTTTTGACAGCTTCTATTTCTGTCTTATCCATTGATCCTTTTTGAACCTGCATGAAAATGGAAGGAAGACTGCCTTCATAATTATTGTACTCCTGGACAGGTGCCTGGCAAAGAAAACTCTTACAGGTATTTCAAAAGCATATGGAAACAAGTGCCATTCCAGGAGGAGTGAGAAGACCTTGGAAAACATCATCCATCTTTCCAAGAAATAATGACAATGTGCCATGAACAAACTCCCTTGATAAATTCCCTCTGCTGACAAGGATGGTAGGGAATGTTCTTTAGGATGACTCCTCTGGTATCAGCACTGAAAGTTCTGTAAGCTTGAAAACAATCACAGAACCACTGAATTTCAGGGGCTGGAAGGTACATCAAACGATCATGGAATCATAGAATTATTATGGTTGGAAGGGACCTCAAGGATCATCCAGTTCCAGCCCCTCCCCCACTCCGCAATGGGCAGGGACCCCTCACACTACAGCAGGTTGCTCACAGTCACATCCAGCCTGGCCTTCAAAATCTCCAGGGAAGAGGCTTCCACCACTTCCCTGGGCAACCTGTGCCAGTGTCTCACCACCCTCATGGGGAACAACTTCTTCCTAACATCCAATCTGAATCTACCCATTTCTGTATTTTTTTTTTCCATTCCCCCCAGTCCTATCAGTCCCTGACACCCTAAATAGTTCCTCCCCAGCTTTCTTGTAGCCCCCTTCAGATACTGGAAGGCCACAATTAGGTCTCCTTGGAGCCTTCTCGTCTCCAGACTAAACAGCCCCAACTCTCTCAGTCTGTCCTCTAGGAGAGCTGGTTCCAGCCCTCTGATCATCCTCGTGGCTCTTCTCTGGAAGATCATCCAGCCCAACCCCGCTGCCAGAGCAGGATCACCTATATCAGATCACAGAGGAATGCATCTAGGTGAGTCTTGAATATCTCCAGGGAGGGAGACTCCACAACCCCCCTGGGCAGCCTGTTCCAGTGCTCTGTCACCCTCACAGGGAAAAAATGTATTTCTCATTTTTACATGAAACTTCCTATGCCTCAGCTTCCACCCATTGCCCCCTGTGCTGTCATTGGGCACCACCGAGCAGAGCCTGGCTCCAGCCTCTTGGCACTCAAGCTTTACATATTTATAAACATTGATGAGGTCACCTCTCAGTCTCCTCTTTTCTAAGCTAAGGATGATGGAGAGTGGTCTGGCAATGACCTCTGTCAGTTCCCTCAGCTCCAGCCGGTGCATTCCATCAGGACCCATGGATTTATGGATGTCAAGATGACTTAACTGTTCCCTAACCTAGTCCTCATCAACCATGGAAATATCTCCTTTGTCTTGTCTCTCTCTGGGGCCTCAGGGACTTGGTGCTCCTGAGGGTGGCCTCCAGCAGAATAGACAGAGACAAAGAATCAGATCAATGCACCACATGATACTGCCCTGTGAAAAAAGCCCTCATCTGACAAATTTGTCTAGATCCACTGGAATCTATCACTGACTTCATCAACTAAGAAAGATAACTGACATCAACAGCAGTTGCCCCTCCTTTCTTTATCCTCAATACCCTACTTTCTCAGCACACTTCTCCTTTGTGATGGAGAAAATTAAAGAGGTGGAGACACCTTGTTTCAAATCCTAGGCTGTTGGGTGCCTACTACAACAGAAATGGGTGTGCAAACATTTGCCACCTCATGCTCTGGTTGTCTAGGAACCATATACCTGCTTCCAGTCAAGCAGGGGATGAACAACCCTGTCCTGTTGCTGTTGTTGCTGTTCTTTTTTTAACTTTTCTAACTTGTAATCTGCGACCATTGGTTCTGCAAGGGAAAGGCTTGTTAATTCCAGAACTACTACAAATGCTTTTACAAACAATAAAGAAATACCCATCACAGATCTGCCATGCTGTTGTCCCTGGTAATGGTAATGCTGACTCACCTGTTTAAGAGCCACCGAAAGAAAGCTTGTGTGTTGCAGGTCTGATTGAGTGCCCTTATTGCCAATACATCAAGCTGAGTGTAAAGTAAGTACTTCCGAACTTGTCCTGCCTTCCTCTTAATTCTTGGTGTTAGTGGCTTGAATACACAGAACTGTACACCTCTGTGTAACTCAGGGTCTGCACTTCCAGCTGTTTCACAGCCACTAACACAACAAGCTAAAGCATCACATCACAGAATCACAGAATCACCAAGGTTGGAAGAGACCTCAAAGATCATCAAGTCCAACCTGTCACCACAGACCTCATGACTAAACCATGCCACCAAGTGCCATGTCCAATCCCCTCTGTAGCAGGTGCACATAATTTAGGGGTCAGAGAGAATTTCTGGTTCTGCTTTCATGCTAAGGCTGCAACACCATTGAACAATGCTCCACAGCCTCAGTGTTTTAGTACTACAAAATTTGCTGGCCCCTCTCCACACATTCTTCTCCATTAAGTTTCTAATACTATGACAATGACACTCATAGAGGAAATGTATCATATAGCAATGTAGAATCATTTACTGGTTGAGAATAGGCTGAAAATGAGCCAACAGTATGCCCAGGTGGCCAAGAAGGCCAATGGCATCCTGGCCCAGATCAGGAATAGTGTGGCCAGCAGGAGCAGGGAGGTCATTCTCCCCCTGTACTCAGCACTGGTTAGGCCACACCTTGAGTCCTGTGTCCAGTTCTGGGACACTCAGTTTAGGAAAGATTTTGAGATGCTGGAAGGTGTCTAGGGAAGGGCAACAAAGCTGGGGAGGGGTCTGGAGCACAGCCCTGTGAGGAGAGGCTGAGGGAGCTGGGGTTGCTTAGCCTGGAGAAGAGGAGGCTCAGGGGAGACCTTCTTGCTCTCTACAACTACCTGAAGGGAGGTTGTGGCCAGGTGGGGGTTGGTCTCTTCTCCCAGGCAACCAGCACCAGAACAAGAGGACACAGTCTCAAGATGTGCCAGGGGAGGTTTAGGGTGGATATTAGGAAGAAGTTCTTCCCAGAAAGAGAGATTGGCCATTTGAATGTGCTGCCCAGGGAGGTGGTGGAGTCACCATCATGGGAGGTGTTTAGGAAGAGACTGGATGGTGTGCTTGGTGCCATGGTTTAGTTGATTAGATAGTGTTGGATGATAGGCTGGACTCAATGATCTTGAAGGTCTTTTCCAACATAGTTAATTCTATTCTATTCTATTCTATTCTATTCTATTCTATTCTATTCTATTCTATTCTATTCTATTCTAATCAGCCCAGCCCTTCTCTTACTACATTGTGCTACTGATGAGCTGTGCTGCCTCATTAACTAAGCTCTGCCTGTGAAAGACTAAACTCAGCCTTTGATGCTTGAATGGAGCAGCACAGTTCTCACCCCCTTCAGGAGGGAATGACAGACAATGGTAGATGTCCTTTTAAGCTTTGTTTAGGTGGTCAGCCAATGTTATGGACACATCCACAAGATTTTCTGTACCTCAGAGAGAGAGGTAGATGAATGGACATGGAGCAGCACAGGTGTTGGAAAATGGGAAATAAACCCACCCAGCAGTTTGTTTTGAAACACTAACAGCAGCAGAAAAGCAATTCCCCTATGGGCTGAAGAAGGGAAGAACTAATTCCCAGCTCTCTTATGGAATCAGGCAATACCTGTGTTGTTCTGTGTAAGAAAGTCTCTACGAAAATCAATGCTAATGATATATTTTCTTTAGCTGGAAAATAGATAGTAAAGGCTGTGGAAAGATCTGTCATTTAGCTCCCCCTAGTATAGCCCTGAATTACAATCCTGTTCAACCTCTTTCAATTTCTTTTTTTCTTTTTTTTTTGGCAAGCCATATTTCATTATAGTAATCTGCTTTCTTCATGAAATTTTGTACATTTCTTCTCTCCTTTAAGATTTAGTCCCTACGCAGTCATCCTGCATCGCTTTGTCCCTCTGCCCCCAAACAAAGAGTATGATGTGATGATTATAAAGTCTTTTTGCTACTGCTTTTGTGACAGGACAGGCCTTGCTATGGGCCAGACTGAAAAGAAATGTGATTTATTGAGGATCAATCCAGGGATGATGAGATACATGTTGATATATTATATACTTCCTTTTTAATTCAAGGAAAGTGTTGATGCACAGTACTATTAAACACTGAGCTTGATCTCAAGTAGATATTTGAAGGCTTATCAGCAGGGGGCATTAATGCAACAGTAAATTCCAAATGCCAAACGACCATGCAGAGCCTGTAGTGTTTTATGCTTTTAATATGTTTAGTTTCCTTCTTGTGTTTTTCACAAGATCACCTCATTTTTCAAAGCCAAGCTGGAATTCCAGGCCACTTGCTAATAGTGGCAATCTGTTTAACATAGCCTATCACAGGCTTCGTCCTGATTTGAGGAAGAAATCACTGTCACTGTTTTATATAGCTTAAAAGAGAGGAGGCTGATTTTATGACCAATAAATTTGGAGGCAGCCATTTCAAAAAGGATTAACTCCATCAGGAAAAATATGTGGGTTCAACAGTTGTGGAAGGTATTTAGTCACAAGCATCAGTTAGTCCCTGACACCAGATTGAGGAAATGACTGAAAACACCTAACTTTCCTATGCTTGCACTCTCACAGTAGCTACTAACCTGGGGAAGTGTTTATATATATTGGCAGCTATATTTTCTGTGTGAAAATTAAGGCTCTCCTCTTACCTGGTGCTTGTACTATAATTTTCCTTTAAGACTCCAGAAACATGGGGAAATGTTGGGCCTGATAGCTTTCCTGATGCCAGACTGAGACATATACAAGCAAGAGAAGAAGATAATTAAACTGCCATTTGCCAAGAGGGAGAATGTATCAGATTTTTATTTTTATTTCATACATGAAGGATGTTATATCTGTTACCAAGTGTTATTAAAACCTCCAATCCCCAAGTATAGCATATATCTTTCCTCGAGCAGGTCCCATGAGGCTTTTCAGCAGGTGGTATTAATGCTCTATCCAGTTCCAAATGGCACACAGCCATGAAACTGCTGCTTCCAGCATTTAACACCTTAAAATGATCAACACACTATGGCAGAGAGTAAGTAATTTTCTTAAGAGAAAAAGGCTGCATTAAAATGGCATCTAGTCAGAATGATTTATTTTAGCAACAGAAGCAGAGCATAGATATATTTTGAACTACACTGATATTAAATTAGAAGAAACCAAAGATATCTCTCCCTTTCCCTTTCCCTTTCCCTTTCCCTTTCCCTTTCCCTTTCCCTTTCCCTTTCCCTTTCCCTTTCCCTTTCCCTTTCCCTTTCCCTTTCCCTTTCCCTTTCCCTTTCCCTTTCCCTTTCCCTTTCCCCTTCCCTTTCCCCTTTCCTTTCCCTTTCCCTTTCCCCATCAAAACATCTGCAGAGCCTGCAAACCTTATTTTCAAAGCACCCCTTTTACCCAAGTTTAAAGACTTGCTGTTGTAACTGAGAAAGAGAGAGAGGAAAAGGAGAGATGCTGAGGTGGCAGATATATATGACCACTTGGTGCTGAGTGAAAATGAGTTACACTTCAGGACCATTTCTCCTGCATAGCTAGGGCTTGCTGAAAACAAACAATACAAAATCCTAGGATAACTTCAAGACTTCTTCAGGGAGCTCTTACCAACTCCTTCAAACCCAGTACCCAACACATTAATAACATCTCTGTTTCGAGCATTATGAAACCAACCATGTCTAGAAATATGTGCTTTGGAAGAGGTTCCTTGGTTGGAAGTTGTGGAACCTTTTTGTTCATTCTTCAAAGTGCAGGCTGAGTTCTTTGCATCTCAGGAAACTGCCCACATCAGGGTTAGAAAACAGAAAATGGTCAGGATGTCCTCAAAAAAATGTTCTCCAATTTTTCCTTCAAAGGATTCAAGATTTGCTCCTTTGAAAAAGGATCTTTTGTTATAAAATGTAACAGATCACCCCACAGCACTGAGCTAACCAAGGCTTTTCCCTCCTAATCTATGACCTATCCCATCCTCCCAATGGAAAGTACATTTTGCCTCAGTAGCATTCACTGCACTGCACTGCTACCTATAAAGTCAGCCCAGACACCAGATATGCATTTGGAGAGCAAATTTTTCCCCAGTTATCTGCCTCATAATGGATTTCAGTCAGTCTGCCTTAAGCTTAAGGCAGATTTGACAAAGACTGCAATGCAAAGAGCATTCTGTGGTGCAATAAAACCTAGCAACACTCTTAGTACTGTGTCCAGATCTGGGCCCCTCAGTTTAAGAAAGACATTGAGATACTTGAACATGTCCAGAGAAGGGCAATGAGGCTGTGGAGAAGCCTTGAGCACAGCTCTACAAGGAGAGCTTAGCCTGAAGAAGAGGAGGCTCAGGGGAGACCTTATTGCTGTCTACAACTACCTGAAGGGAGGTTGTAGCCAGGAAGGGGTTGGTCTCTTCTCCCACACACCCAGCACCAGAACAAGAGGACACAGTCTCAAGCTGCACCAGGGGAAGTTTAGGCTGGAGGTAAGGAGAAAGTTCTTCACAGAGAGAGTTGTTAGCCATTGGAATGTGCTGCCCAGGGAGGTGGTGGAGTCACCATCCTTGAAGGTGTTCAAGAGGGGATTGGATGTGGCACTTGGTGCCATGGTTTAGTCATGGGTTCTGTGGTGACAGGTTGGACTTGATGATCTTTGAGGTCTCTTCTAACCTTGGTGATACTGTGATTCTGTGAAAGTGATCAGCTGTGGCAGTTCAGGGACTCAAGCAATGCACAAGCACCCAGATGAGGTGCATACATTGTGGGCAGACAGGACAGGCGCTTGTCCTCTGCTGACATCTTCCCACCATGCCAGATGTTTTTATGGAAGAGGTGCTTTAGTCATGAACAAAACATTGTATTCAAGAAAAGGTTACCTGGATAAAGCACTGTAGCTTATCTTTTGCTGAAGATCATGCTTTATCTACCTAATGGTCTGTTCCAACTTGTTGGAATACTTAAAATACTGCAATGCAGCACAATAATTAAAGTCTTGTTAAACTCAGAGCAACTCCAAAAAGTTAAATGAGAATTTGGTGTTGCATTTGCCCTACTAACTTGAAACAAGGCATGTTCTTCTGTGAAAGAGCTGTTTGGAAGTTGCTTCTTTTTGACAGCAGTTCTTAACCTGGCCCTATATTGGCATGAGTCATCCAGTGCAAAATGTTGCCATGATTCATTATCTGCCTGATTTCAGTAACCAAACCACTAAATTGTTACCTGTTTAGTTCTGAAGTACCACAGTCCTTCTGCACAAAATATGTGTTTCACTGGCACACACAGAGGTTTTACTGGCATAGTTCTGTGTGCTCCAGAATTGCCCAAGACAAGGACTTCTCTGTGAAGTTGAAAGACTTGGCTAGAACAACTCCCAGGCTGTGGAACAACCCTGAGAATGGTTCATTGACTGATTTCACTGTACAAATGGCTCATAAAAGCTGTTAAACCCATCATGTACTCTGAAGGCATTTTAATCTAACAACTATTTTCACTTATATATAACCTGACAAGAAAATCTACTCCTCAAATGACAAGAAGCAACAGACAAGACACAGGATTCTGGCACAACAAACTAATATATCTTTTCAGTGTGCTTTTTATGATTGCTTTGTGGTATCTTTAAGCATAGATGTTCACTGAGAGATGCAGAGCATATTTTTATTTCTGATGTGTGGCTGTGGGTAGAAAGCTTCTTTCTGAAGATTGAAAGGACTGACAGTGGGAGAATTTGATGAAAAGGAGAACTAGGATAAAGCAAAATACAAAAGGAATAAAGATCTGAAGCAAGTGAGAACCAAACTACACCAAAACCAAGCCCTTACTTTCTCTGTGCTTGTTTGCAGATTGTAAATGTAAATGTTAATGATGGTTTGGGTGACATTTCTAGCAACACATCTGAGGAGAGTTCAAGGGAAAACATAGTCAAGCAGGGACTTTTGCCCATCCTGACTACTAGACAAATGCCAAGGTGCCCTACAGCAAAATAGACTTCTATGTAGTAGTTTATGCTCTCCTTCCAAGGAATAATTTTTCATTCTTGCACCATGTGGCCAGCAGGAGCAGGGAAGTCATTGTGCCCCTGTACAAGGCCCCTGTACAAGGCCACACCTTGAGTACTGTGTCCAGATGTGGGCCCCTCAATTTAAGAAGGACATTGAGACTCTTGAACGTGTCCAGAGAAGGACAACGAGGCTGGGGAGAGGCCTTGAGCACAGCCCTGTGAGGAGAGGCTGAGGGAGCTGGGATTGTTTAGCCTGGAGAAGAGGAGGCTCAGGGGAGACCTCATTGCTCTCTACAGCTACCTGAAGGGAGGTTGTAGCCAGGAGGGGGTTGGTCTCTTCTCCCAGGCAACCAGCACCAGAACAAGAGGACACAGTCTCAAGCTGCACCAGGGGAAGTTTAGGCTCGAGGTGAGGAGAAAGTTCTTCACAGAGAGAGTTGTTAGCCATTGGGATGTGCTGCCCAGGCAGGTGGTGGAGTCACGATCCCTGGAGGTGTTCAAGAGGGGACTGGACGTGACATGAGGTCTTGGGTGACAGGTTGGACTTGATGATCTTTGAGGTCTTTTCCAACCTTGTTGATTCTATGATTTTATGTTCATCTTTCTTATTCTGAAGATTAGTGATCTGTTACTTGGAAAAAGGAGCTAACCTCTTGCAGACAGCTGCTGTGGGGTCCACTACCTTGTCCCCACATTTCCAAGAAGACCAAAGAAACTGTAAAAAAAACTCCCTATCAAGCTGATGAATGTGGCCAAAGAAAAGGGAAAGCTGTTTTCCACTCCCTAGCACACCCTTGCCTTGCAGACTGAGGGAAGCACCTCTCATGGGAAGGAAAACTCACAATAAAGTCTTAGAGTAACTGTGCATGGTTAAGAAGAAAGCTCATGGAAGAGCTCACCCTCTTACTTTCCTCACGCTGAAAATACTTTCCAAATCCACTCTCTCCTCAGACATTGTTACCCATACTTTCACCTTTTTTGTTCTGGTCATCAGTCTGCCTCTTAGGAGAGAATCTTAACCAGAAATCAGTCCTGTTATGTTCTTAAAAGATGTCTTTCTGGGCAATACAAATGTGAGTAGAAAGAAAGCCTAACTCCAGAGGAAATCAGTACATATACCCACATTTATTTTAGTGAACATTAAAGGTACCATGGCAAGTTGGAGAGTTGTGACATTCTGAAGAACAGCAATAACATCTACTTTGTCCTTAGAACAGAATTCTTCTACAGTTCTCCACACAGAAAGTCTGACGGTACATGCTAAACCTGAGAGAAGCCAAATGCCTAGACACAGTACACTCTCATGGCCCCTTCTGCTGCCTTCGAAGCAAATGGTCATGTTGTCATTGAGTTTGAAAGGTGTTAAGAGACAGCCCTTTCTCTGAAAGCTTCATTAATTATTGAAGCACTATGGGTAGGTGTTTGGGGTTAGAAATGGGCAAAGAGCTTCTCAGCTACAGCAGAGGCTGTAGTCAGATCCTTTGCTGCAGCAGTCTGTCTGCAGCAGCAGCAGCTCTCCCTCCACTGGAGTGATGGTAACTCCACAGCCCACCCAGGCACACATCAAGAAAGAGCACATTTTATTGCTCCTTTGCTGTGCTCAGACTCCTGTTCCATTGTGAAGAAGCTGATAGGTGTTCAGACCTCCCCTTGGAGATTGAAAGTGCTTACTTGTGCATGCCCGGACTGTTCCTCTCCTTCACAAGCAATACTCTGATAGTTTAATCAGTTACTACAAATGACCATTTCCAATCCTTTGGCCTGCTGCCAAATTATTCTTTTATTATTTTTAACTACTTTAGAATAGAATAGAATAGAATAGAATAGAATAGAATAGAATAGAATAGAATAGAATAGAATTAACCAAGTTGGAAGAGACCTTTGAAATCATTGAGTCCAACCTATCATCCGACACCATCTAATCAACTAAACCATGGCACCAAGTGCCCCATCCAGCCTCTTCCTAAACACCTCCAGTGATGGTGACTCTACCACCTCCTTGGGCTTGCAACAGGCTCTCTAATACTTTCCCTCTCTTTATTTTAGTGGCATGGAACTCTGACATGAGTAAGCATCTGTTTCATCCCTCTCCTTCTCCCCTATGCATGAAAACACTTTACCACATTTTTTTAGTGACTAATACTTTAATATTCCTATTCTTCTACCTGCTGAGGAAAAGAAGAAAGGGAAAGGTTGAGTAATTGTGTTTCAGAGACAGCAGCTTTACAGAAGACTGCATTTATTTATTACTAAAATATATTTTAAAATGTTGTGCTGGTGCAATGGAGCTATAGCTTGATAAATGTTTAGTTCTGAGGGTAAAGTATTTTCTTTAGCTATGAAAAAAATCCTGTTTGATAGTTCAAAGCCATTAAAGAAAGAAAAGACTTACAAAGAAGAGAAGAGGTAAGTATTCAGCTAGCAGCTAGTGTAATGCACCTGGGTTGTTTGGAGGATTTTTTTTTCCACACAAATCTGAGACAATTATGTCTCAAACTGAAGCAAAAGCCTGAAAAAAAAGACTTCTTATGCAGATGCTGAGATCCTGACCATAGTAAAAGCAGTAACAGTAGACAAGTCACTTGGTGCCTCAGCTTCTCTATCTGGAAAAATAAAATACAGCCTCCTGTATAATCCACATTACAGTAGTTATCTCAGCATCAAGGAGACCTGGCAAATGAGACAGCAGTTATATGGAGCCACCAGCTATAAGCTGGCAGGTACAATGTGCCAGGTTACCATCTGTAGTGCTGAGACTGGCATGCACCTCTGGAGGACAGCTAGGCCAGCCCTCTGGCTCAAAGGAGGGCTAGCTACAGCAGGTTGTCCAAATGCATGTCCAGTTGGGTTTGAAATATCTTCAAGGACAGAGATTCCACAACCTCTCTGCATCACCTCTCCTGGTGTTCAATCACCCTTAATGAAGGAAAGTCAGAGCTTATTGTTGTCTACAACTACCTGAAGGGAGGTTGTAGACAGGTGGGGCTTGGTCTCTTCTCCCAGGCAACCAGCACCAGAACAAGAGGACACAGTCTCAAGCTGCACCAGGGGAGGTTTGGGCTGGATGTTAAGAAGAAGTTCTTCATAGAAAGAGAGACTGGGCACTGGAATGTGCTGCCCAGGGAGGTGGTGGAGTCACCATCACTGGAGGTTTTCAGGAAGAGCCTGGATGAGGCTCTTGGTGCCATGGTTTAGTTGATTAGATAGTGTTGGGTGATAGGTTGGACTTGATGATCTCAAAGGTCTCTTCCAAGCTGGTTAACTCTATTTTTCTATTCTAAATCTTTCTATTCTGTTAACTGCTATTTCCTGTTTCATTTTTTTGCTCACTGTCTCTCATCCTTTCACTGCGTATCACAGAGAAGAGTGTCTCTCATACTGGGGAGCCAGCACAGCTCTCCAGATGTATCTCACCAGTAGTGAGCAGAGGGAGAGGCTGATCTTTGCTGACCTTTGCTGGTAGTGCTCCTCTTGAGGTTCCTGGCCTTGTCTACCAAAATGGCACATTGCTGCACTGTGTTCAACTTGTCCACCAGTGTCCCCAGGTCCTTTCCCCTTCACAGGAGATCAGTACTCATGCTGAATATTTCAATTTCCTGTCCTTCACATGTTTAGAAATTATTTCCATGCTTATTTGTTCCATTGCCTTATGAAGGATTGAGGAAAGGCTGACCTGCCTGTAGTTCCCTGGAACATCTTTCTTTCTCTTCTTGAAGACAGAAAGTGACATTTGGTTTCTTACATTCCTCGTGAACTCTCCCCATCACCATGACCTTTCACAGATACTCAAGAATGGCTTGCAATGACACTAGCCAACTTGCAGTGGCACTTGCCAACTCCATGTGTGCATCCTTTCCAGGGTCTGTGGACTTGTCTCTATCCAGTTTGTTTAAATGTTCCTAGGAGACTTTAAATGAAGCTATCAGAAAGATAACAGAAAGAGTGATTGCCCATTGGAATGGGCTGCCTGGGGAGGTGGTGGAGTCGCCATCACTGAAGGTTTTCAGGAGAAGACTTGATGGGGTGCTTGGTGCCATGGGCTAGATGTTTGGGTGGTGTTGGATTGGTTGATGGGTTGGACGCGATGATCTTGAAGGTCTCTTCCAACCTGGTTTATTCTATGTATTCTATGTGTTCTATCAGGTGACAAATCTAAAACCACACATAGCATAGGCAAGCTAAAAATCCTCCTTGACACAGGAATTACCAGTGCTAGCAATTTACATCTATCACAAGGCTCTAAATAGTGACACTCCCTCTAACCAGGAGAAGTACCAACACCCTATCAGAGACAGTTACCATAAGACAGTTCTATATCCTACCCTTTTGTAGCCAACTCCTTACCATAAATGTTCTGAGTCTTACTACCAAAACAGGGTTTTGATATGGCTCACAATTGCCTTATACATTCTACTGACAAAAGATGTCATTCTCCTGGGTCCAAGGGTTTTTGGGTTGAGGATGGTGCAGATGTTTTCCTCTCCTAAACCAGCTCAGTATCCTCCTAATAGCTGTGAAGTACTTTGATGTCTTTAGACAGCAAGATCCCTGGTGACACTTACATAAACAAATCACAGTGTAATTAGCACTGCCAGAGCTGTACAGAGAAAGTTACAAGATAATGGTCAGCATAGGCAACTTTGATCAGCCTTTCTGTCTATTTGATTTGCTGACCTGGTGGTCAGCAGACAAGTGAAAATGCCACAGATGAAGCAGTGCAACCCTGCTGCGTTGCAGGTCTTGCAAGGCACCCTACCCTCTCAGCACATGCACTGTCGTCTTGCCTTTGCTTTACTGTGCCTGAGAATGGAAATGCAAAAGATGATTTTGTGCTGCTGGTGTCCTCAGCTTCATACAGATCTGCTTGCTGATGCTACTTTACATTCTAACCTAAATTCTGTTGGAGCAGAGCATGCTGAAAGGCAAAATCTGCAAATTCAACTTCAAAACAAACAAAATAATTCACTAGGAGATAATCTTCCAGCTCCAAAGCTTCCAGGCTACATGCTGCTTCTGAAATCTCACATTCTCCAGATCTTCCTCTGACTGCAACTCTCTTGGTATCTCCAGGCAGGTGATTTGCCTCAGACCATAAAAGCTCAGAGAATCACAGACCCTACAAGCCTATCTGCTCAGTTTGCTTTCCCTGCTGACATCAAGAAATGAAGCCTTCGGATTTGCAAACAGGATCAGTGCTGGGCCCCGTGCTCTTCAATATCTTTATTGATGATCTGGATGAGGGCATTGAGTCCATCATCACTAAATTTGCGGATGACACCAAGCATGGGGCAGAACTAGATCTGTTAGATGGTAGGAGAGCTCTGCAGAGTCACCTTGGCAGGCTGGAGAGATGGGCAGAGTCCAAGGGCAGGAGATTGAACACATCCAAGTGCTGGGTTCTGCACATTGGCCACAGCAACCCCATGCAGTGTTATAGCCTGGGGTCAGAGTGGCTGGAAAGCAGCCAGGCAGAGAGGGACCTGGGGGTACTGGTTGATACTAGGCTGAACATGAGCCAGCAGTCTGGCCAGCTGGCCAAGAAGAGTTGGTCTCTTCTCCCAGGCAACCAGCACCAGAACAAGAAGACACAGTCTCAAGCTGTGCCAGGGGAGGTTTAGGCTGGATGCTAGGAAGAAATTCTTCCCAGAGAGAGAGATTTGCCATTGGAATATGCTGCCCAAGGAGGTGGTGGAGTCACCATCACTGGAGGTGTTTAGGAAGAGCCTGGATGAGGCACTTGGTGCCATGGTTTAGTTGATCAGATGGTGTTGGTTGATAGGTTGGATGCAATGATCTCGAAGGTCTCTTCCAATCTGGTTAATTCTATTCTATTCTATTCTATTCTATTCTATTCTATTCTATTCTATTCTATTCTAAAAGCTCTTCTCTAAGCTGGCAATCTTGGAGGCAGTTGGAGCGCTAAATCTTTGTCATTAATAGAGCAGCATTCATTAAAATTCATATAACTTGGCTGTGCTTCCAGACCAATATTATTTAATAGAATAGTGCAGGTTTACAGGCAGTAGACATTGATGAATGCAGCAGTTAGTGCCAAAAGAAACTGCCTGTTGATATAAAGGTGGCAGGACTCTTGGACCAATCATAAGAATCAAATAGAGACAATATTTTAAATTAAGCAGAAAACTCTAAGACATTTCACTTCACCTAAATGGACACAGCCTTATTAATATGTATAATGCATTATAAAATCCATTTTATTTGCCTCCAACATTTTCCCAACTGAACAGGAGGCTTTTGAAAAACCAATTACTTTATCACTTTGAATCTCACCTGCTGCTTGCAAGTCATGTAGTGCCTGAGTCAATCCTTTTGTACAATGCTTTATCACAAGCAGGCACCCACATTATAAATATGTGCAATGACATTTTTCAGCATCTCTAACCACCTTGCTGTGGATGCAGAGTTGGGGAAGAAGGGAAAACTCAGGCTTTGAAAACTTTCATAAAATTCTTAGGTTCTGCTGCTCACTTTTGTCCCTTGCACTTCAAGGTACCACTCTCTTCACCACATCAGCCCTGCCGAAACAGTCAGAAATACTCCACTCTTTGCTGTGGCTATTTATCACCACACAGTCTGGTTTTAATTCAAGAATCACCTGTCTGAACCTGAATTTAACATTACTGATGCTCCTTAAGATTATCTCCAGATACACAAAAGGCAGCTGTGTCTTCTTCAGAGTCTTACTTAACCAAGGGGCAGCAGTAGGAGGCATTAAGGTGAACGTGGTTTTTGCAAGAAACTAAATTCTGGACAATATGGAAAAGGATAGAATAGAATAGAATAGAATAGAATAGAATAGAATAGAATAGAATAGAATAGAATAGAATAGAATAGAATAGAATAGAATAGAATAGAATAGAATAGAATAGACCAGGTTGGAAGAGACCTTCAAGATCATCGTGTTCAACCTATCATCCAACACCATCTAATCAACTAAACCATGGCACCAAGCACCCCATCCAGTCTCTTCCTAAACACCTCCAGTGATGGTGACTCCAACACCTCTCTGGGCAGCACATTCCAATGGGCAATCACTCTCTCTGTGTAGAACTTCCTCCTAACCTCCAGCCTAAACATCCCCTGGCGCAGCCTGAGACTGTGTCCTCTTGTTCTGGTGCTGGTTGCCTGGGAGAAGAGACCAACCTCTGCCTGGCTACAAGCTCCCTTCAGGTAGTTGTAGAGAGCAATAAGGTCTCCCCTGAGTCTCCTCCTCTCCAGGCTAAAAGAGGACATCTATATGGAGAAGAGGACACAGTCTCAATCTGCATCAGGGGAAGTTTAGGCTTGAGGTGAGAAGAAAGTTGGTCACAGAGAGAGTTGTTAGCCATTGGAATGTGCTGCCCAGGGAGGTGGTGGAGTCACCGTTCCTGGAGGAGTTCAAGAGGGGTTTGGATGTGGCACTTGGTGCCATGGTCTAGTAGTCATGAGGTGTTGGGTGACAGGTTGGACTTGATGACGTTTGAGGTCTCTTCCAACCTTATTGAGTCTATGATTCTATGAATTCAGTGGAAATTACCTCAGGATATAGGTGCTAGAAAAAAGCAGCACACCAACACCTCTTTGATTTACAAAACGGACTGAGATGGGAAGGGCTGGAACAGGAAGCTTTGTTGAACACAAGCTATACAACAAGAAATGTGGATGAGGAAATCAGCACACTAATCATTGATAATCAACACATATTTTCATACTGGGTATCCAAATACTGGGGTCAAACTATTTCAAGAAAAGGGGCCAGGCAGACAAAACTGGTTTTAAGGCTCCAACTGCACATAGTCTAAAATTCAGCATGATTTTTGTTACACAATTCATTCCTTTATTTTGCTTTCTGTTACCTATCCTCTTTTTGCTGCATCCTTCTTCTCTTTTCACTGACACTGGGACCAGATTCTTTCTCCTTCATATCAGGTTAAATCACTTTATTAGAAAGAATATTAGCATGTTTCTCCTATGACAACACTAAAAACATAAGCAGCTTGCCCAGCAATGCAATAGGAAAACTCAACTGGACAGATAGTAGGCTGAACATGAACCAGCAGTGTGTACAGGTGGCTAAGAAGGCCAATGGCATCCTGGCCTGCATCAGGAATAGTGTGGCCAGCAGGACAAGGGAGGTTGTTCTTCCCCTGTACTCAGCACTGGTCAGGCCACACCTGGAATCCTGTGTCCAGTTCTGAGCTCCTCAATTCAAGAGAGATGTTGAGGTACTGGAATATGTCCAGAGAAGGGCGCTGAAACTGGTGAGGGTCCTGGAACACAAACCCTGTGAGGAGAGGCTGAGGGAGCTGGGGTTGCTTAGCCTGGAGAAGAGGAGGCTCAGGGGAGACCTTATTGCTGTCTGTTGTTATATCTGATGGGAAGTTGTAGCCTGGTGGGGGTTGGTCTCTTCTCCCATGCAAGCAGCATCAGAACAAGAGGACACAGTCTCAAGCTGAACCAGGGGAGATTCAGGCTGGATGTTAGGAAGAAGTTGTTCACAGAGAGAGAGTGATAGCCCATTGGGATGTGCTGCCCAGGGAGGTGGTGGAGTTGCTCCCCCTGGAGATCTTCAAGGAAAGCCTGGATGAGGCACTCAGTGCCAAGGTCTAGTTGATTGGATGGGGCTGGGTGATAGGTTGGTCTGGGTGAGCTTGGAAGTCTCTTCCAACCTTGTTGATTCTAGACCATATTTAGCAAATCTAAATTCTGACATGGAATTGCAGAGGAATGTAGAACAAGCAAGGTGTAAAGTATGCTAGAAGACATACAAAAATAAACCAAATTTGATCCTAGACTAAAGAGGATAAGCTCCCACTGTCAGCACTGATGCCTTCCTCTTGGAGAAGAGCTCCAGACATTGACAGCTTGCCATAACCCTCTCTCTCATCCCAGACTGAAGCTGGCAGCTGTAGGATTTGGGGAGGGATGTGTGGTGAGCACAACACCCCAGAGAAGAGAGAGAGATTACAAAGCCTGTGAAAACTGTTTTGAAATGGTTTTGGCACTGTTTGCAGATTATTCTCTTGTTTGTCTGTTTGTTTGTTTGCTTCCAGGTAATAAATACACTGGACTAACAACAGTCCCTTTAATAAACTATTAAGATGTCAGGCAGTCTACCAGTATTAGTGCATTAGTGGTTGGAAGGGACCTCAAGATCATCGAGTCCAACGCCCCTGCCAAAGCAGAATCACCTAGGGTAGGCCACACAGGAATGCAGCCAGGTGGGTTTTGAATGTGTCCAGAGAAGGAGACTCCAGCTTCCACTGTTCAGAGCCATGCTGTGCCTAGGAACCCCAGAGATCCTTTCCCACCTAAATTATTCTGTGAGTCTATGATCCTTCTTTTAACTCAAAGCATTCACTTAATTTTCATACTCACTTGGCTGACCCTGGCACCTTTTCTTTTTGAAGTTACATCTACTGATTTGCCCCCCCCCCCAACTATTTTACAGTATCACAGTATCACCAAGGTTGGAAGAGATCTCAAAGATCATCGAGTCCAACCTGTCACCACATGAATAAACCATGGCAGTAAGTGCCACTTCCAATCCCCTCTTGAACACCTCCAGAGATGGTGACTCCACCACCTCCCTGGGCAGCACATTTCAATGGCTAACAACTCTCTCCATGAAGAACTTTCTTCTCACCTCCAGCCTAAACTTCCCCTGGCACAGCTTGAGACTGTGTCCTCTTGTTCTGGTGCTGGTTGCTTGAAAGAAAAGACCAACACCCTCCTGGCTACAACCTCCCTTCAGGTAGTTGTAGGCAGCAAGAAGGTCTGTTCTGAGCCTCCTCTTCTCCAGGCTAAGCAACCCCAGCTCCCTCAGCCTCTCCTCACAGGGCTGTGCTCAAGGCCTCTCCCCAGCCTTGTTGCCCCTCTCTGGACATGTTCAAGTGTCTCAATGTCCTTCTTAAACTGAGGGGCCCAGAACTGGACACAGGACTCAAGGTGTGGCCTAACCAGTGCTGAGTACAAGGGCACAATGACTTCCCTGCTCCTACTGGCCACACTATTCTTGTTGCAGGCCAGGATGCCATTGGCCTCCTTGGCCTCCTGGGCATACTGCTGGCTCATGTTTAGGTGGCTGTCAATCAGTACCCCATATCCCTTTCTGTTTGGCAGCTCTCCAGCCAGCTTTCCAGCTCTCCTTTCTCTCCACAGAAAGGCATTTCCAAGTAACAATGAAAAGCCTGAAACTCATCATGCTAGGCATTCCTACAAAACCAATGCTGTCTGTGTAAAGCACTCTGCTCCCACAATTTTGTCAGCTTAAGTGTTTTGGTATTTTCCATACCCTTATAACAGAGATGCATTGATTCTTGTTTTGTCTGGTTTAAATAAGATCATCAAGATCCCTGGTGACTATTAGCTCCAAGACAAAGATTAACACAACTTATAAAACTAATGAAAGTATAATCTGCTATGCAATCTATTGGAAAGGTTAATTCACTCCATTGTAATTGTAATCTTACATCAGTCAGGCCCTAATAAGAAACCAGATTATATTTATGAGGTGCATTGGCAAGGGTTTTTTTGCTATAACTCTATAAAAAATGCAGTATTGATTAGAAAATACAATAAATCAAATGGAAATTGGATTAATAGCTGCACTATGAAAAACAAAGTATCACAAACTCTTTTAGGAGGAGACTTAATGGCCAAACAGCATTCTTTGCCTGAGGGATACAAAACTGACAATCAGTCTTGAAAAATCAAGTAGACTGCTATGCATAGTTTAAATTAAATAAATGCAGTATGGATTACATACTGTTGTACCTCTGCACACAATGATCACACTGGAGAGTGGCCAGGCAGAGAGCAACCTGGGGGTACTGGTTGACCGGAGGCTGAACATGAGCCTGCAGTGTGTACAGGTGGCCAAGAAGACCAGTGGCATCTTGGCCTGTATCAGGAATAGTGTGGCCAGCAGGAGCAGGGAGGTCATTCTGCCCCTGCACTCAGCACTGGTTAGGCCACACCTTGAGTCCTGTGTCCAGTTCTGGGCCCCCCAGTTTAGGAAAGATGTTGAGGCACTGGAAGGTATCCAGAGAAGGGCAACAGAACTGGGGAGGGGTTTGGAGCACAGCCCTGTGAGGAGAGGCTGAGGGAGCTGGGGTTGCTCAGCCTGGAGAAGAGGAGGCTCAGGGGAGACCTTCTTGCTGTCTACAGCTCCCTGAAGGGAGGTTGTAGAAAGGTGGAGGCTGGTCTCTTCTCCCAAGCAAGCACCACCAGACCAAGAGGACACAGTCTCAAGCTGAACCAAGGGAGGTTCAGGCTGGATGTTAGGAAGAAGATCTTTACAGAGAGCGAGTGATTTGCCATTGGAATGTGCTGTCCAGGGACGTGGTGGAGTCACTATCATTGGAGATGTTTAGGAAGATACTGGATGGGGGTGCTTGGTGCCATGGTTTAGTTGATTAGATGATGTTGGGTGATAGGTTGGATACGATGATCTTGAAGGTCTATTCCAACCTGGTTTAGTCTAGTCTAGTCTAGTCTAGGCTAGTCTATCCTATTCTATTCAAAATTAGAAATCCATGGAGACCTTGGAGTCCTAATGGACAACAAGTTCTCCATGGGACAACAATGTGCCCTTTTGGCCAAAAGAGCCAACGGTATCATGGGATGCATCAAGAAAAATGTGTCCAGCAGGTCTGGGGAGAGTCTTCTCCCCCTCTACTCTGCCCTGGTGGGACCACACACGTAATATATAACACGTATTGCTGTACTATAAGCAATATGATCATGATTATTATGGTAGCTCTATCCAGGCAACTGAAGTCTAGAGTCCAGAAATAAGTCTATAAATCACAATGAACAACAGATTATTATTTTTGTGATAGACATGCAGAATTTAATATCTGGGAGAATAAACACAGAAATAACTTGGCCACTACATGACCAAATGTAGCTATCCTTTAAATTACGGAGTTCATTCTACTGAAGTTGTGGCAAAACTGGTATTAACCTTAGTACTAATTATTTCCAAGCTGCTTTAACACTACTGCAGCGTATTTTCAGTAGAACTCATCAATAATTACTGTAGAGCCATAAAAACTTAACAATGCTGCAGAGTTATGAAAAGTCAATAAATGTTTCAAAGTTATTCTAAACTCACAAGAGTCTATCCCCCACATGTCCTGTTACACAGGTTCTCTCATTCATTTGCTCATTTTCTCAGGTCATAAAGGAAATGGCATGAGAAAGAAGTGTCCAGCAGGCTTTTGGGGAATGATTAACAGGTTGGCAAACACACAGTCTTTGCTGCTAGAGACCAGGACCAGCCATGGGACTCCAGGTATGTCGAGCCTGGTGCTGATCTTAACCCCAGTGGGTACGATAAACACATCACCCAAAAGAAAGAGTTACAGACCATTAAGAACAATCATTTGGTTTCTTCAAATATGTAACAACTCTTTAAAAATCGACTATGTGTTTAGTAAAGTATTGATTAATCATTCATCTAACACCGACTTCTAAAAATCTATCTGCAGTAGCAATCTCAACCATTAAATCACAGTGTTTTAAGAAGATGCATCTTTATTCCTGACTCTTTAACTTAAAACTGCAGTGTTTCAGAAAGAAATAATACAATTTTTCATTGTAAATATATAAAGTAGAGTAGAGTACAGTAAAGTAGAATAGAATAGAATAGAATAGAATAGAATAGAATAGAATAGAATAGAATAGAATAGAATTAACCAGGTTGGAAGAGACCTTCAAGATTATCAAGTCCAACCTATCATCCAATCCAACACCACCTAATCAACTAAACCATGGCACCAAGCACCCCATCAAGTCTACTCCTCAACACCTCCAGTGATGGGGACTCCACCACCTCCCTGGGCAGCACATTCCAATGGCAAATCTCTCTTTCTGGGAAGAACTTCTTCCTAACATCCCTGACTTCCCTGCTCCTGCTGGCCAGGGACGTGGCCTGATCCAGGCCAGGATGCCATTGGCTTTGTTGGCCACCTGAGCACACTGCTGGCTCATGTTCAGCCTACTGTCAACCAGTACCCCCAAGTCTCTTTCTGCCTGGCTGCTCTCCAGCCACTCTGACCCCAGCCTGTAGTGCTGCATGGGGTTGTTGTGGCCAATGTGTAGAACCTTGTTCTTGGATGTGTTAAATTTCATGCCCTTGGACTCTACCAATCTGTCCAGACTGTCAGGGTCCCTTTGCAGAGCTTTCCTACTCTCTAACAGATATCCTAAATAAGGGCTGGTGGGTGATGTGGTGGTCGGAGGCTGTTTAGGGGCCAGTGACCATGAAATAATAGAATTTTCAGTATTCAGTCAAGCTAAGAGGGCCAGCAAGAAGACCTCCACTCTGGACTTCCGGAGGGCGGACTTCAGGTTGCTCAAGGAAACAATTCAGAGGGTTCCTTGGGAGAAAGCCCTTAAAAATAAAGGGGTCCAGGAGGGCTGGACCTGCTTCAAGAAAGAGCTGATGAAGGCTCAGGAGCAGGCTGTGCCAATGTGCCGGAAGAGGAGCCGCCGGGGCAGACGGCCAGCCTGGCTGTGTAATGAACTTTTAATTGAACTAAGGGAAAAAAAGAGGGTGTATCATCTTTGGAAGAAAGGTGAGGCAACCCATGGAACGTTTAAAGAGGTTGCTAGGGCATGTAGGAGGAAAATTAGGGAGGCAAAAGCATATTTGGAACTTAAACTGGCCTCTGATGTGAAGGACAACAAAAAGTCCTTCTATAAATATATTAATAGCAAGAGGAAGGGCAGGGACAACCTCCACTCCTTGGTTGACATGGAGGGAAATGTTGTAACACAGGATGAGGAAAAGGCAGAGGTACTTAACACCTTCTTTACCTCAGTTTTTACTACCTGGAAAGAACGTCTACCAGACAGCTGGCCTGCAGAACTGGCAGAGGGAGCCAGGGAGCTGCATGGTTTCCCTTTGTTCCATGAGCAAGTGATAGGAGCTCTCCTCAGCAGCTTGGATCCCCACAAGTCCATGGGACCAGATGGGATCCATCCTAGGGTGCTGAGAGAGCTGGCAGATGAGCTGGCCAAACCACTCTCCATTATTTTTCATCAGTCCTGGCTCACTGGAGAGATCCCAGATGACTGGAAGCTGGCCAACGTGGTACCCATCCACAAGAAGGGCCGGTTGGATGAGCCAGGGAATTACAGGCCTGTCAGCCTGACCTCAGTACCAGGAAAGATTATGGAGCAGGTCATCCTGAGTGCAATCACACAACACTTAGAGGATGGCCAAGGGATCAGGCCCAGCCAGCATGGGTTTAGGAAGGGCAGGTCCTGCCTGACCAACCTGATCTCCTTCTATGATCAGGTGACCCGCCTGGTGGATGTGGGGAGGCCTGTGGATGTAGTCTACCTGGACCTCAGCAAGGCCTTTGACACCGTTCCCCATAGCAAACTCCTGGCCAAGCTGTCAGCCCATGGCTTGGATGGGACCACACTGCGATGGGTTAGGAACTGGCTGGAGGGCCGAGCCCAGAGAGTGGTAGTGAATGGTGCCACATCCAGCTGGCAGCCAGTCACCAGTGGTGTGCCCCAGGGATCAGTGCTGGGCCCCATGCTCTTTAACATCTTTATTGATGATCTGGACGAGGGCATCGAGTCCATCATCAGTAAATTTGCTGACGACACCAAGCTGGGCGCAGGAGTTGATCTGCTGGAGGGTAGAGAGGCTCTGCAGAGGGACCTCGACAGGCTGGGCAGTTGGGCAGAGTCCAACGGCATGAGATTTAACACATCCAAGTGCCGGGTTCTGCACATTGGCCACAGCAACCCCATGCAGAGCTACAGGCTGGGGTCAGAGTGGCTGGAGAGCAGCCAGGCTGAGAGGGACCTGGGGGTGCTGGTCGACGGTAGACTGAACATGAGCCTGCAGTGTGCCCAGGCAGCTAAGAGGGCCAATGGCATCCTGGCCTGCATCAGGAACAGTGTGGCCAGCAGGAGCAGGGAGGTCATTCTGCCCCTGTACACTGCACTGGTTAGGCCACACCTTGAGTACTGTGTCCAGTTCTGGGCCCCTCAGTTTAGGAAGGATGTTGACTTGCTGGAACGAGTCCAGAGAAGAGCAACAAAGTTGGTGAGGGGTTTGGAACATAAGCCCTACGAGGAGAGGCTGAGGGAGCTGGGGTTGCTTAGCCTGGAGAAGAGGAGACTCAGGGGTGACCTTATTACTCTCTACAACTACCTGAAGGGAGGTTGTAGACAGACAGATGTTGGTCTCTTCTCCCAGGCAAGCAGTACCAGAACAAGAGGACACAGTCTCAGGCTGCGCCAGGGGAGGTTCAGGCTGGATGTTAGAAAAAAGTTCTATACAGAAAGAGTGATTGCACATTGGAATGGGCTGCCTGGGGAGGTGGTGGAGTCGCCATCACTGGAGGTTTTTAGGAGAAGACTTGACAGGGTGCTTGGTGCTGTGGGTTAGTTGCTTGGGTGGTGTTGGATTGGTGATGGGTTGGACGCGATGATCTTGAAGGTCTCTTCCAACCTGGTTTATTCTATGTATTCTATGTATTCTATGAAGCCCAAACTTCTGAAGCAGAAGTATTATTTCAGGCATGACATCACGCTGACAGATAAGCTGTGAAGACTCAAGAACTCAATCTCCGATCATCGTAAGCAAGCATCAGCACGATCAGCAATTTCATTTGTGTTAAGACTCGAGTGCCCATTGAGCATCACATGCAGAAGGGTGTAAGAATTTCCAAAACACTGATTCCCATCAATACCACTCTCTCACATATTTCCTGGAAACACATCTGCATACCATCAATTTTCATGTAGTCTCTTTGACAGCCTGTGATGAGTTACGCCCATCCTGAAAGCAGCGGGGGGAGGGTTTGTGAGAGCTTTGCCCTCCCTGGAGGGTGTTTTTCCCCTGGGAAACTGAGTTAGTCTGTTGCACTCCCCCTCCCTGTCCAGCAAGCCTATAAAAAGGAAGGCACTGCAGCCATTAGCTCTCTTTTGGCTCCTGCCTTCCCTGGACGAGAGGACTGCTGCTGGATTCCTGCTTCTCTGCCATGTGGTCAAACCTGGTCCTCCTCCTCCCTGCTACATCCACACCTCTCCAAAGGACTCCAAAGGACTGGTTTTGTATATGTATTTTCTCCATCCATCCTTGTTCCTTACCCTTGTGAACCCTTCCTGTTTTTATTTTATATATATACATATCTATATATATTGTTTAAAGAAAATTTTTTACCTCTCTACTTCCAACTTCAAATTATTTCTTAGTAGATTTGCTCCTTCCCTTTCTTTTATTCCTCTCTACTGGGAAAGAGGAGGGGGTAGCAAGGGAGGGATCCTCAGACTTGCCCCTATCTGAGCCTTTAAACCCCAGTTAAGGCTCAAACCACCACACAGCTCCACTGGGTTCACAGCTGCAAACAAGTATATAACACACACAAAATTACCTGTGTGATCTGATCTGGTGGGTTGAAGTTTCCCCCCAGCATTAACTTTAGCCAGACTAACTCAGTTAGAAGCAACTGAAACTGTATTTACAAGCAAGAACTACACTGTACAATGGAATGCAATGAATGTGTACACAATATACAGGATTTACAATATTATACAGGTATGTACAATTAACAAATACCATGAAAACCCCCCTGGTCCAAAAGGCCAGGGAAGCTGCTCCACTGCCCACCCCCTCCAACCCTCTCAACCCCCCCTGTACCAGAGAGAGATGAAGAAGCTGGGAGAAAGCAATGTGTTAGCTTATCTCAAGGTCAGCCAGAAGCATTACTTTCTCCTGGGCAAAGCAGACAGCCAAGGTCAGAGGAAAAGAGAAAAGGAATGGGAATGGAAGTGAAATGTGAAGAACTGTTATGATACAGCTTCTCTTATCCCAGACATTTATCCAATGAATTTGTTTAGAATAATCTTTTGTTTTCCTTTCTACACCCAATAGTGGTTTATTTTTATTTTTTCTACTTTTCTTCTTGAAATCTGCAGCTAAATCTTAAAGGCATAGCCTAAAACCACCACATCTGACTTCAGGAGCGTGATCTGCGAACTACTGTTACTTCCACTACCTCACATAAATTCCTGCTGAGATACACACTGAAGTACAGTATCTGGCTCTGAGCAACCTGATCTAGAGTGAGGAGTCCCGGCCCACGGCAGGGTGGTTGGAACTAGATGATCCTTGAGGTCCCTTCCAACCCTAACAATTCTATGATTCTACAACAGAGACAAAAGTTTACTGCACAATGCTGGGGCAAACTGAGAAGAAATAGCAGGTCTGCCTTCAGGTTACCCCAGAGGTTACAAAATAACTCATGAGGTACCAGCCAAGTGTGTAAGAAATATACAGTAGAATTTATCCAGGAAGCTGCCTTTCATATTGTTTGTTCCCACATTCTGCTGCATTTGTAATGGCTTTATTTACTTTGTGTTACTCAGGTGCTGGTAACTAGATTATCTGTTAGCCCTTTGGAAGGCGAAGATACTACGATTTAGGAGAAGCTACTTGCTTCCCACACAAAGGCATCAAAATATTCCATCAGAAGCTTGGGGGAGTTCCATGTTGGTGCAATACCTTATTTTTTTAAAGGAAGCACAAGACTTGGCAGGCTGATTCCTAAAGCTGGTCCTTACAATATGTTGGAATTTCTGAAGAGCAGAAAATGCCAACGTTCTTTCAAAGCTGTATCACTTGTACAAATCTGTTTGCTGTGTGGTTGATCCTGATGACTTCACTCTTGTAACACTGCAAAACCAAAACCTTACTTTTCAATGTCTTGTCAGGAGCCAGAAATCAAGTCCCTTGCAAGCCTGATGACATGGGACATGATACTTAGAGACACATCTGACAAAAACCTCCTGATGCCCAACATGTTGTTGATACATTTGATATTTAAACATCTTGCTTTGCTCTGACATTTTCCAGATCTTTCCTACTGGGAATCCATAGAATCATAGATTCAATAAGGTTAGAAAAGACCTCAGAGATCATCAAGTCCAACCTGTCATCCAGCACCTCATGACTACTAAACCATGGCTGCAAGTGCCATATCCAGTCCTTTTCTGAATACCTCCAGGGATGGTGACTCCACCACCTCCCTGGGCAGCACATTTCAATGGCCAATTACTCTTTCTGGGAAGAACTTTCTCCTCACCTCAAGCCTAAACTTTCCCTGGTGCAGAATGACTTTGTCCTCTTGTTCTGTTGGTGGTTGCCTGGGAGAAGAGACTAACCCCCTCCTGGCTACAACCTCCCTTCAGGTAGTTGTAGACAGCAAGAAGGTCTGTTCTGAGCCTCCCCTTCTCCAGGCTAAGCAAGCACAGATCTCTCAGCCTCTCCTCACAGGGCTGTGCTCAAGACCTCTCCCCAGCCTTGTTGCCCTTCTCTGGACACCTTCAAGAGTCTCAATGTCCTTTTTAAACTGTGAGGCCCAGAACTGGACACAGGACTCTAGGTGTAGCCTAACCAGTGTTGAGTACAGGGGCACATTGACTTCCCTGCTCCTGCTGGCCACACTGTTCCTGATGCAGGCCAGAGTTACTAAATATGGATTTTTGAGTCCCTATGAATTTATTTCCACCCTTTCCAAAATTTCATGTGATTCAATAAACACTGGGATGGATATCCCCACAGAACAGATTAAAAATGTATGTTCACAGGTGCAGACCAGAGGAAATGGTACAACGGTGTCACAGAGGAGTCAATAATATGATAATGCCCTGCACCTGCGATGATCTCCAAATTGTCATAATCTGAGCAAATGAATAGCTCAGCATTGTGTGCTTGGTAATCAAAATAGGAAAGATCTTCACTCTTTGAAGTATGTAAACAACAGCAAAAAAGTAGCACATCAATCTGCAAGACACATTAAAAATTAAGTATTCTTCTGAAAAGGAAGGAGGGAAAAATTCAGCAGCAATTTTCACTGATGGTATCACTCTGTTCCCACAGGCAGACAGCTGCCCATGTTACATATTGTGTCATATGTATTTTCACATTGCTGTCTATTTTAAGCCTAATTAAAGAAAGCTTCAAAGATGGCTTATAGAGTTCTTGCATATATAAGAGAAAAAATCTTGCATGAATGGTGCCCAGTTTTACAACCAATTTTATTAAAATCTCTGCAGAATCAGTTTGGATTACTGCCTTTTCTAGCAGTAATCTGCTAGAGCTTTGGGGTTTTTTTAACCCACAGATTGGCAAAATGCATTTCTGCTCAAAACCCAAAGCAAATTCAATCTGCCTAATTGCTGCATAATTAAAAAACAACCACCAAAACCCCACACAATTCCTTCTCTCACAAAGCTGGTTATACAGACCATTTTCCTCTACTACCAAATGCATTCTTTATTACTTATAAAAACAAAGAATTTTAGGTACCTTTAACCTCTTCCTTGAAAAATGCACCACATTCATTGGTGCAAGCCCATGGATGCTATTCAGGCTGTCAAAGGGATTATTTGTGATGAGACATTTTCAGGATAAAGAGGGAGGGTACAAAATAGGCTTTTCTGCAAGCAACAACAGAGTCCTTTCATTTATGTTTTAAGGAAAGATGCAGCAAAGCAGCTAATCCCTCTTGGGCAGTGCCTTAATGTCAATTTTAAATTATCCTCAAGAAGCTAAGAAGAATCAGATAATAAAATGCCTGTTTTCCAGAGTGCCCATTTTGGCCATGTGCTCTTTCTGTGCCCTTCACCTAATTGTGAAGGGCCTTAGAAGGAGTATTGTTTCAAATAATGAAGATTTAGCTTATAGTCAAGTAACATGGAAGCTGCCTTGCAATTCAACAAAACCAACCCAACATTCAGGAGACACTTATTCACTGAGATTAAGCCAATTTTACAACAGGGAGCTATGCAGTCAACTGGAACAAAGGAGGTATGTGGTGGAGAGACAAAGCAAGCAAACAATGAGGAATGACTGGCAAATGGGGAACATAAAAAGACATTTAGAAAGAACAACAAGGAGAAACAGATACATGTGCTGAGTGATTAAAATAAGAAACAATGAATTCCAAGAAGCTGAAGTGACTGAAGCTCAGGGATTATGCAGAAACATCACCCTGCTACAAGAGGAGCCCTTCTGAATTTGCACAGCAACTGTCACCATCAATTCACACAGTCGGTCTAACTAGAGGATCTAATGACAGGCAGTTTATACAACACCAGCACATGACACGTTCCTCAGGGCATTGTGTCCTCGGAGAATCCCAGTGGAGCAGCACAGCACTACTGCTTGCATGGCACAGATGGAGAAACAAGGCACAGGGCTCCAAAGAGCTATGTGCAAGACTCCTACAGCAAGGGAAACGATTGAGCCAGTGCACACAAACTGCTGGAAAATCCTTCTTCCCTGCCTTAGCAGGAAGCAAAATAAAAAGCCTCCCTCACAGGGTGGAAACTGGATACTCCTACAGGACAGCTTCCCTTGTCTTTTTGACCAGTGAGGGTTTGTGTTGTTTGTTAATTGTAAATATTGCAAAATCCAGTATATTATAGGATAGGATAGGATAGGATAGGATAGGATAGGATAGGATAGGATAGGATAGGATAGGATAGAATTAACCAGGTTGGAAGAGACCTTCAAGATCCAACCTATCATCCAACACCACCTAATCAATTAAACCAAGCACCCTATCAAGTCTCCTCCTAAACACCTCCAATGATGGTGACTCCACCACCTCCCTGGGCAGCCCATTCCAATGGGCAGTCTCTCTCTCTGTAGAATTTCTTCCTAACATCCAGTCTGTCCCTCCCATGGCGCAGCTAGAGACTGTGCTGGTTGCCTGGGAGAAGAGACCAACCCCCACCTGGCTACAGCCTCCCTTCAGGGAGTTGTAGAGGGCAATGAAGTCTCCTCTGAGCCTCCACTTCTCCAGGCTAAGCAACCCCAGCTCCCTCAGCCTCTCCTCACAGGGCTGTGCTCCAGACTCCTCCCCAATTTTGTTGCCCTTCTCTGGACACCTTCCAGCAACTCAACATCTTTCCTAAACTGAGGAACTCAGAACGAGACACAGGTCTCAAGGTGTGGCCTAACCAGTGCAGTGTACAGTGGCACAATGAGCTCCCTGCTCCTGCTGGCCACACTGTTCCTGATACAGGCCAGGATGCCATTGGCCTTCTTGGCTGCCTGAGCACACCGCAGTCCAGTTGATTGGATAGGGCTGGGTAATAGGTTGGCCTAGGTGACCTTGGAAGTCTCTTCCACCCTGGTTGATTCTATGATTCTATGACAAAAGACATTTCATGATCTCCACAAACTGCTCACAATTAGAGGGCACCAGCCAGGAGACCGAAATGTGCAAAACATTCTGAGTCTTCTGAACTCCTAAGTAAAAAAGGATTGAATTTAAAAAATGCCACATATGTAATGACTGCACTAAATTAACTTATTTTTCATAGCTTACTAAATCCTTCTGTGGTGCTGATGACGAAGAGGAGTTTCAAGAGGCACTTGTCTCACTTTACACAAATGATTTCAGTAGTGCAGAAATTCTCCTGCTAAGCAGTAGTTCAGCTGTTGGCTTGACTACATAACATACTGGTAGGAAAATGTAGGCAGGCAGAGGAAGAAGATTGCTTTCCTTCTGTGATTCTCTTACTGGAAACTTCTTCTTTTTCTTTTTAATGATGTTTGAACTGATATTTGGAGATGATTCAATCTGGCCAAAAATGTTAGCAAAAAGTAAACAATAATTTACCCCACCAACAGAAACAGAGATCCTAAGAGGCTGTAACATACCTACCAATCAAATTAGAGTCTGTATCAGAACTGATGTCAGACCAGCGCTGCATTTTGCAGCATTTTTCATTTTATTTATAGGGGGGAAGGGGAGAATAGATTTTTCTTATAGAATCTTCAGATCTTTGCAGTGTGCTATATATTGAGCTGTCAAGAAGAAACAGTTTCCACTCTGCCTGCAAAATCTTTCCTGAGGGCAGAATAATGGATTTAGGCTGGAAAAAAAGAAAAGAAAAAAAAAAGCAGGGTCTTCAGATCACAGAATTTGAAAGTTGTGCAATGTTTTAATTTTCAATGGTGCCAGTTATTTCAGCCTGCCCTTACTGCCTGGAAAATATTGGGATTATAATAATACACCATAAAGAACAATGTGGCCTGTAAATCAGTCATATTAAAGTCACTTGGTATTCAGTATCTCTGATCAGTTTAATTAAATCTAGTGGCAAAAGACTGCACTGTTTTCATGTGCAAAAATGCACCCCTAGTGTGTCAGCCTCCTTTATTAGTAACTGTACTTGAAAATAGATCCTCAGATACCTCCCACTCTGAAACAACTCAAGACGTCAGACTTGTAGCGTGAGAAGGAGGGAAAAGGAAACAGAAAGCACTGCATCAGCAGAAACTCCAGAATAAGTGTTGCCATTTATTATCTGTGGAGCCATTATACTCATAGTTGCTGTTGGCTCAGAGGAAATGAGGAAACTTTCTTTGCAGGAAAAAGACAAAGTGCTGCTTGCTTATTGCTTCTTTGCAAACCACTATTGGAAGAGACACAATGGCTCAGAAGTTGTTTGCATACCATCCCCCTGAAGTCACATACACTGTGAGGATGCTGTTTTCCCATAGCATGCAACTATCCTTCCAACATCTACTTGAAAATGCAATTATCACATCACATTACACTTCCTGTCACTAATAATAAGCATCACATAGGTTGCAAAAGCAAGTATAATCACTTTGACCCACCAAATTCAAAGCCAGACTCTACTCAGCTCTTCTACACGCCCCCTAACACGAGTTTTGTCCTAGAAAGACAACAGCCAAAACCAGATGAAGTATAGCAAAGACAGACCACAGCACATGGACAGCTGTGGTGGGACAGCACTGCCAGATCTAGAACTCAGTAGAGAAGAGAACTGGGATTCAGCAGGCATAGTGCTCCTCTCCTTTCACCTGGCATTGCCTAGATCTGAAGGAGCTTAAGGAGCTTAGTTGTTCTGAAAACTGAGTCTCTCTGCAGAAAATTGAGCGACTGTGCTCAAAATGCTCCTCCAACAGATGTGATTTTACCTTTCCCCACCTACAACAAGTACACATGTGGATGTCATGTGGAAGAATGAAACACGGGTTGATCCTCGGGTCAAACCTTGCAAAGAGGGGGTTGCAAAATAGTGAGAGAGCTGTGAAGCATCATTAAAGATGCTTCTGATAGCACACTGTCAAGCATGTCCCAGCAAAAGAAGCAATGAGGAGATGCTCCACAAAGAGTTTTGGTAGCAAATGATAGCATAAGCCAAAAAGATGTGAAAAAGAAAGGATATAGGATAAACTTTTCCTGCCATCCAAGATACAGTTTTTTCTGATCATCTCTGAGGTCTTTTCCAACCTTATTGATTCTATGATTCTCCTTTCTCTTACTCTTGCCTGGAACGTATAAGACCACTTCAGTGATCAGTCCCAGCAAATCCTCTAACAGGCTGCTGAGCACTGTTTGCATTTGCTGGGACAGACGAAGGGCATATCAACAGCTAGGAGTTCTATAGCCTTTGCTCTAGATCCATAGCTGACTCCAAAGGGCTCTAGAAGCTACTAGAGTAGGACACCCTGCTTTTCTATCTAGCAGCCTTCAGCAGCTAATAGCATCAGCCCTCACTGACCCAGGTACACAACTGTCTGTACACTGCTCAAAGCAGTGGCACATGCCAGCTGAACGAGGAACAAAACTGGTCCCACCCTGTTGCAACCTCTTGCAAACCAAAGTGCTGCAACATGCAAACCAAGGCTGAGCAAGCGCCCCCTTGAAGAATCCTGTCACTGATGCTGACTGCAAGCAGTGCTGCAGGGGGTGTCAGGGAATAGGAGAATAGCAGTCTCCTGCACATCCTAATTAATTGCTTATGTGTTTAACAAAATGTAATGCACAGAGTCTTCATAGACACTTGGTGACAAAGGCCAGACTGTAATGATACTTCTTATAACACAATAAAGAACTATCCAGACAGCTGCCTGCATTATTTGGGAGAAGGACTCAAATTTGATAAGTGGCTAAAAATTAGTTTAATGATTCCCTATTTAGCCTTTAAATGTACTTATAATGTGACATTGTGTTTCTAATTGGGGACTGAAAATGTTGATTTAACATTTCTGTCATTACAGCTTAGACACCACATGCTATCTCTAGATTATTAAAAAGTTCATATTTTGAACATAAAGAGGAATTTGTGGAGTCAGGCACAGAGTTTAAGCTTTTATAATGAGCCATTCATCTTCAGGTCAGGTTTCTTAATAACTAACTGCTATAACTTAGTTCAGTGTGAGGAAAATTAAATAGAAAAGAGTGGAAATGTGAATAACTGCTGAAATTAAAAGTGTCACATTTGAACAGACTGAAGCACAATGTTTTTTTTAAGTGTCCAAATAGATTGTGACAACTCGTTTCCACCACTGCCATCACAGCTTCTTTGAACATATTCTGCATTCTGGGCAGTTAGCAAGTATCTAGAATAGAATAGAATAGAATAGAATAAACCAGGTTGGAAGAGACCTTCAAGATCATCGCGTCCAACCCATCAACCAATCCAACACCACCTAAACAATTAACCCATGGCACCCAGCACCCCATCAAGTTTCCTCATGAACACCTCCAGTGATGGTGACTCCACCACCTCCCCGGGCAGCCCATTCCAATGGGCAATCACTCTCTCTGTATAGAACTGTATAGAATCGAATCGAATCGAATCGAATCGAATCGAATCGAATCGAATCGAATCGAATAGAATAGAATTAACCAGGTTGAAAGAGACCTTTGAGATCATCAAGTCCAACCTATCATCTAACACCATCTCATCAACTAAACCATGGCACCAAGCACCCCATCCAGTCTCTTCCTAAACACCTCCAGGGATGGTGACTCCACCACCACCCCAGGCAGCCCATTCCAATGGCCAATCTCTCCTTCTATGAAGAACTTCTTCCTAACATCCAGCCTGAACCTCCCCTGGTGCAGCTTGATACTTGTGTCCTCTTGTTCTGATGCTGGTTGCCTGGGAGAAAAGACCAACCCCCACCTGGCTATAACTTCCCTTCAGGTAGTTGCATACAGCAATTTGGTCTCCCCTGAGCCTCCTCTTCTCCAGGTTAAGCAACACCAGCTCCCTCAGCCTCTCCTCACAGGGCTTGTACTGGAAGAGCATCTGATACGACCATCAAGGCACAGCATTTCATTCTTAAGAGTAAGTATCTAAAACCTTTTAATAACAGGGCCACATTCCATGGAAGACAGTGCAGGAGGCTGCACATTCTGGAGAACAAGTAATATTCACTGGCCTTCTCTTTTCCCCCTCATAGTCACCTAACCTGTCTCCTGCTAGATCATTACAGCTTATAAAAAAATGCTACCAGAAGAGCAGGCAACATTATGTCAAACTGTCCTGTGTCTAGGAGGGGACTGAGTCCACCATTAGTAAGTTTGCAGGTGACACCAAGCTGGGGGCAGGTGTGGATCTGTTAGAAGGTAGAAGGGCTCTGCATAGGGACCTTGACAGGCTGGACAGACGGACAGAGTACAACAGGATGGCATTTAACAAGTCCAAGTGCCAGGTTCGGCACTTTGGTCACAACAACCCCATGCAGAGCTACAGGCTGGGGTCAGAGTGGCTGGAAAGTGGCCAGGCAGAGAGGGACCTGGGGATACTGGTTGATAGTACATGGAACATGAGCCAGCAGTGTGCACAGGTGGCCAAGAAGGTCAACAACATCCTGGCCTGCATCAGAGATAGTATGGCCAGCAGGAGAGCAGGAGCAGGGAGGTCATTATGCCCCTGTACTCAGCATTGGTTAGGCCACACCTTGAGTCCTGTGTCCAGTTCTGGGCTTCTCAATCTAAGAAGGACATTGAGACTCTTGAACATGTCCAGAGAAGGGCAGCAAGGCTGGGGAGAGGCCTTGAGCACAGCCCTGTGAAGAGAGGCTGAGGGAGCTGGGGTTGCTTAGCCTGGAGAAGAGGAGGCTCAGGGGTGACCTTCTTGCTCTCTACAACTACCTGAAGGGAGGTTGTATACAGGAGGGGGTTGGTCTCTTCTCCCAGGCAACCAGCACCAGAACAAGAGGACACAGTCTCAAGCTGTGCCAGGGGAGGTTTAAGTTGGAGGTGAGGAGAAAGTTCTTCCCAGAAAGAGTAACTGGCCATTGGAATGTGCTGCCCAGGGAGGTGGTGGAGTCACCATGCCTGGAGGTGTTCAAAAAAGGATTGGATATGGCACTTGGAGCCATGGTTTAGTAGTCATGAGGTGTTAGGTATTAAATACCAGATTGGACTTGATTATTTCTGAGGTCTTTTCCAGCCTTGTTGATTCTATGATTCTATTATTCTACCTCTAGCAGCTGCAGCAAGGTGTCACACAGCTAATAATACTCACAGCTGCTTCAGAGCTACAAAAACAGGTCCCATCCTAACACAAGCAATCCAGAACAGGGCTTGGGGTCTGGGGCAGCTCATCCAAAGCCCGCTTCCTTTTGTCTCAGAAGCATGGCAGTAGGAAAGCACAACACCTGCAGAGCCTGGAGATTTACAGGGATTTTTCAGATGGAACAGCTACTATCAATCATCTCTGCATTCCCAGCAGGAAATTAGATTTCCTCTTGTTTAATGCTACAATGGTTGACATAACTCCATGAATCTGTAGTTCCAGTAGTGCTACATTAAAAATCCATATTCTGGACAAAGAGGGGAAGAAATGTAGAAGTGAGAAGGCCTTTGCAGTCACTACCTCTCTGCTTTTGACTGATTTTTAATTTAAAATGGTATATTAATCAGCATGGCAAGTATATAAAAGGACAAGGAAAGTACACTTACAAATTATTTTCTCTGCCTCCTGTGAAAAGACTTACTCTTTTATTCATCTCAGCCTTGTCTACAGGAAGGACAATTTATATCTCTGTCACAAGCTGACAACCAGGCTCATCATTCATGCATTTTGAAGACTAAAAATCTTCAAAGCTGCCTGTTTAAGCAATAAATGTGAGACACTTCATTGTTGGTGGTGTTTATTTGGTTTCTCCTGGACTTATTACTAATTTTCCCCACATTTTTACCCATTCTCTCTCTGGCTGATGGAATAAAGCAGTGACCCATTGTCTCAGTCAGAGCAGCTCCTCAGTTGCACCAGGGAGCATACACAGGCATTCCTCAGGAAACTGGACAGTATGTCAGTGACAAATCCCTGTGAAGTCCTACAAGCCTCAGCCACCTTCCCACTCTGGTGTCTGCTATGGCTGCAGCTGGGAAGGCCCTGTGCCAAGCTTTACTGTGGATTTATTACACATTTCCTCTGTCCTCATCTTCCAGTTGGCCAGGTCCTTCCTGCAAGACAGGCCCATTCAAGTCACTGGTTTAAGCATGCAGGGATCATCTGACTGTGTTCTGGGGGTAGTGCAGATAGCAGGGAATGCACATAAGACAACTCTTATCTCCTGGCTGGAGAAGATACCTTGAGGAGGGGACTCCAGGTGAGTAAGTATTAGCGAGGTCCTGTACAACTGCATGCTTTTCCCGTATCCCTGGGGAAAGGTCAATGCTCAGTAGCTCTGGAAATCAACCATTCACAGTGACCATTTATGCTTGCTCCTGTAGCACACTCAAAAGATTTCAGGGAAAATAGTAGGGGTGAGCCTTACGTGTCACAAAGCATTGCAATTAGTCTTTTGACTGTTCTTAGTGCTTCTCTTGTGGAAAAGCACAAAGTTGCCACTGTATGTGTCCTGTGAGTGACAAAGAGCAAGGTGAAATGTGGATGGCTGTGGTATGAAATTCCTTGGCCTTTTGCCCCTTTCATATGCTCCATCCCTGCAACCATTCTAGGTTGAGTTGCTGGAAAGTGTCCAGAGAAGGGC
This sequence comes from Dryobates pubescens, assembly GCF_014839835.1. NCBI lineage: Eukaryota > Metazoa > Chordata > Aves > Piciformes > Picidae > Dryobates > Dryobates pubescens. Next base: position 67,057,817 of record NC_071657.1, on the reverse strand, counting down.
AACAAAGCTGGGGAGGGGTCTGGAGCACAGCCCTGTGAGGAGAGGCTGAGGGAGCTGGGGTTGCTTAGCCTGGAGAAGAGGAGGCTCAGGGGAGACTTTCTTGCTCTCTACAACTACCTGAAGGGAGGTTGTAGCCAGGAGGAGGTTGGTCTCTTCTCCCAGGCAACCAGCATCAGAACAAGGGGACACAGTCTCAAGCTGTGCCAGGGGAAGTTTAGGCTTGAGGTGAGGAGAAAGTTCTTCACAAAGAGAGTTGTTAGCCATTGGAATGTGCTCCCTGGGGAGGTGGTGGAGTCACCATCACTGGAGGTGTTTAGGAAGAGCCTGGATGAGACACTTGGTGCCATGGTTTAGTCGATTAGATGGTGTTGGCTGATAGGTTGGACTTGATGATCTCAAAGGTCTTTTCCAACCTGTTTAATTCTATTCTATTCTATTCTATTCTATTCTATTCTATTCTATTCTATTCTATTCTATTCTATTCTATTCTACACTATTCTATGTCAGGCTGTTTAGGGCTCTGAGTATCCTGATCTAGTTACACATGTCCTTGCTGACTACAGGGCGGTTGGACTAGATGATGTGTAAAGGTCCCTTCCAACGCAAGCCATTCCATGATTCCACAGTTCTGAGTCACACATAGTTTGGGCCAAAGAGTGAATATTGAATCCCAAGTTACATCAGACAGGCTGCTCTGAAGATGTTAATTCACAGGCAGTTAACTCCTTTTCACCAGCTGTATTTGATGGAAGCTTTCATTCTCTTTGGAAACCCAGAGCTGCCACCCTTGTCAGGACAACCATCCCAGCCTTATAAGCACCAGAGGAACATTCACTGATTTAGATAATGTTTTTTGAGCAGCCCAGCAGTGTTAGGGAAGTAAAAGAAGCACCACCACCCAAAAAATCCAAACAAAACCACAACACCCCAAAAAAACCCCATCAAAACAAAAAAAAAGCAATTTATACAGAGCAAAATAGCAGACCAATTTTCAAAAGAACCTCTACCATTAACAAAGACATGGAGCCATTCTCCACTGTGGGTACATGCCCTTCTCTAACATCACTGTTAGTCAATTCACAGCCCTCATAGCAGTCAAGCCCCTTCAACTCAAAGGCTAAGCGTGGCTGATAAATTGTATGTTCCACATGAACTGGAATCAGAGCTGAGTGTTGCTCCCTAAGCCTATGAACCATTAGACTGTGAGATTAGACATTGCCCTAAACAAGGGCTAGTCCTTGTGCAGCAGCAAGCTGGGGATATAGACTGAAGAAAATGGGAAGATGAGCAGTCAGCTGCTGTCCACCCACACCTGAAAGTACTGCCTGTTGTCTACCAAATACCACAGGACTAGTGGTCAGCAATTGATTTAATTCCTGCAGGTCAGAGCTGTCTTCTACACAGCCTTGTAAACTGAATGCTGCACTCACCTCAACAAAGATGAAGCAGGGTATGATGGAATAACTTCTCTGGGTATTGTTTCCTAAAGCCATTTCTCATCACACTTCTGGGGGAGGCACTATTCGAAACTGTATTGTTCTGAAAAAGAGAAAAACAAAGGCATTTTAGCATGTTTCCCTTTTTTACAAACTCCACATTTAATGTAATGCTAACACAACAGAACATGGAGCATAACATGAATCATGTTTATAACATGGGACACTGAACAGGGATACAGACTGAAAAGAGCACCAAGGTCTAACTTGCAGGTGTACAAAATAACCTGGGAAGGCACTTCCTTGGCAGGACAGAAGCAGGAGACAGACACAAGTTACAAGATGCATCATCTGCTGAGCATAGAGCAATAAGGAATACAACTGTTTTCCATAATTACAATCAAATCCCAAGCAAAGGCTTCTTCTCCAAGACTGTAAACATCACATTTTCAGCTCAATGTCCTGTGAGCTGGAATAGTGCATTCTAAATCAAGAGGTTTTGATATTTAACACATGAACTTGCACTTTAAAAGACACATTTGTAGGACATTGATTGTATACATGAACAAAATGTTTATCTGACTGAAGTACGTGAAGGAAGGTGTCCAGAGAAGTGCAACAAAGCTGGGGAGAGGTTTGGAGCACAGCCCTGTGAGGAGAGGCTGAGGGAGCTGGGGTTGCTCAGCCTGGAGAAGAGGAGGCTCAGGGGAGACCTTCTTGCTCTCTACAACTACCTGAAGGGAGGTTGTAGAAAGGTGGAGGCTGGTCTCTTCTCCCAGGCAAGCACCACCAGAACAAGAGGACACAGTCTCAAGCTGCATCAGGGGAGGTTTAGGCTGGATGTTAGAAATTTCTTCCCAGAAAGAGAGATTGGCCATTGGAATGTGCTGCCCAGGGACGTGGTGGAGTCACCATCACTGGAAGTGTTTGAGGAAGAGACTGGATGGGGTGCATGGTGCCATGGTTTAGTTGATTAGATGATGCTGGGTGATAGGTTGGACTTGATGATCTCTGAGGTCTTTTCCAACCTGGTTAATTCTATTCTATTCTATTCTATTCTATTCTATTCTATTCTATGCTATGCTATGCTATGCTATGCTATGCTATGCTATGCTATGCTATGCTATGCTATGCTATGCTATGCTAAAGTATGTCCTGCTCAAGATGACAGCACATCTTATGCACACACACACACACACACAAACTAGGAAGAAAATACAACAAAAATCCAACAGATCAGCTTTTCTATACTGCTACAAATTCTTACATTAATTCACCAAACCCTAACTGCTTAGCACTACTTTGGGCTACTGGCTACTCTAATTAACATAGCATAATACTCTGTGCTAAAACACTCCATCTCTTCATAGCACAAAAAGTAAGAGGGAACAGAAAACTAACATGGAGACTTTTTTTGCTGAGAGTGTGTGTGCTTTTCTGTATGCATGAGGTAGCACATCAAGAAGCTAAGTCTGGCTTAAATGATTTTAGAGATAGGAATAGGCTAGCAGGGAAGGGAGGGGGCTGGAAATGCAGTATGTGTCTCAGAGCTGCCAGGTGCATGCTTGTACAGCTTGTACAGAGACAAAGAAAAGAATGGAAATCCTTTGCTATTGATTTTCACATAAGAACATCAAGCAAGAGCACAGTCATACACAAACCATGCCCTGATCATAAGTATCTCCACAGGTGAGGGCCAGAGGGGAGGAAGGAGGTGAAAGCTAGTGTAGTTTCCAGTGCATGCCTTGCACAACTTCCCCTGGCTTTTTGACCTCACTGGTATTTGGGTGGCAAATCAGGCCTTAGTGTATGGAGCCCCTGAGGTTCATGAAGGGGTCAGAACTTTCTCACCATCTCTCTGTAGGGTTACTAGAAGAAATACTACTATCAGAGGAGCTGGACCAGCTGCCAGTGCCTGCCACCTGCACCATGATGAGGGCTCTTGTCTTGCAGCCTATGAATTACTTGATGTGTTTCTTAGCTCTTCACATTGACCCAGAGCTGTAAAATGCACAACGTTTTGGTAATGTGTTTCTAGGCACAACACGGCCGTAGTGACTCCAGTGATGCCACATCCTGCTATCAGAATGGCTTCTGAAAAAGGCCTTGAAAAAGGCAGTTCCAGGTCAAAATAAAACCAACCAACCAAAAAACACCAACAAAACCAAACCAACAAAGAAAAAAAAACCCACCAACAAAACCAAAACCTCAGGAAAGGTTGCTTGTGACACACTTCAGAGACTCCCATCCTACACTGCAGCCCAGTCTGGAAATGCAGATATTGTGGATATTCAAAATGCCTGTTTTTCCAAACATCAGTGTAGGAAACAAAGTGTGCTTTATGTCAGAGGCTAGTGTCTTTGTTTGAAAAAACAAGAATGCAAATCCATTTGGGATATGGAAAGAATTTCCAATCATGGAATTTTAGAATTATCAGGGCTGGAAAGGACTTCAAGGATCACCTAGTTCCAACACCCCCCCTGCCATGGCCAGGGACACCTCACACTACAGCAGGTTGCTCACAGCCACATCCAGCCTGGCTGCAAAAACCTCCAGGGATGAGGCTTCCACCACCTCCCTGGGCAACCTGTGCCAGTCTCTCACCACCCTCATGGGGAACAACTTCTTCCTAACACACAATCTCTATCTACTCACATCTAGTTTTGGTCCATTCCCCCCAAGTCCTATCACTCCCTGACACCCTAAAAAGTCCCTCCTCAACTTTCTTGTAGCCCCCTGCCGAAACTGGAATGCCACAATAAGGTCTTCTTTGAGCCTTCTTCTCTCCAAACTGAACAGCTCCAACTCTCTTCAGTCTGTCTCCACAGGAGAGCAGCTCCAGCCCACTGCTCATCCTCGTGGCCCTTCTCTGGACATGTTCCAGTACCTTCAGGTCCTTCCTGTAATAGGGGCTCCAGAACTGGACACAGTACTCCAGGCAGGGTCTCACCAGAGCAGAGAATCACCTCCCTCGACCTGCTGGCTGTGCTTCTCTTGATGCAGTCCAGGACACAGTTTGCCTTCCTTTTTCAACAACACTTTTAAGTCCAGAGAAAGGCAACAAAGCTGGGGAGAGGCCTTGAGCACAAGCCCTGTGAGGAGAGGCTGAGGGAGCTGGGGTTGTTTAGCCTGGAGAAGAGGAGGCTCAGGGGAGACCTTCTTGCTCTCTACAACTACCTGAAGGGAGGTTGTAGACAGGAGGGGGTTGGTCTCTTCTCCCAGGTTTAGGCTGGAGGTGAGGATAAAGTTCTTCCCAGAGAGAGTTGTTAGCCATTGGAATGTGCTGCCTGGGGTGGTGGTGGAGTCACCATCCCTGGAGGTGCTCAAGAGGGGATTGGGTGTGGCACTTGGTGCCATGGTTTAGTAGTCATGAGGTGTTGGGTGACAGGTTGGACTTGATGATCTTTGAGGTCTCTTCCAACCTTATTGATTCTACGATTTTCACACCTCCACATCCTGTGCCATGTAATTCTCCCTTCAACTTGGCAAACCCTTTGTCCCTGATAGAATAGTAGGTTAAAAAGCTAAGAGCAGCTTATAGTGTTAGTCCATGAACCTCTTTTTTTTTTTATTGTGGAGACACACTATCTGTTTTGCAAGTCCTGTTTTTCAGCTGGCTTAGTGTAAAGATGTTAATGCCTCAGCATGTTCATGAATGCTTTGTCAGATCAAGCATAGTAATAACCAAGGTTTTCTCTAACACTGCCCTGTAACTTCAAGCCATGCCCTCTGTTCCAACTGCTGTGACTGCTCTGTGCTCCCAACCAAAGCCGAGGCCTCCAAGACAACCCAAGAGTTTAAGAAACATTCTCAACAGAAAACTGAAAGCCACTGTCCAGACTAGCAAAGAAGCAGAATAGTCATATAAAGCAGCCATATAAAATTGGGCAATTTAATGCTAGGGGACTCCTGATGTCATAAATATGTATCACTATGTCTGTTCTTTTAAGCTTATTGTGCACCACCACTTAAAAAAACTGCATTGCCTATGGGAAAACGTTTTACATGTCAGCTTCTCTCTGTGTGATGACACATTTGTGTCAAGACATAAGTAGTAAGAATCCAAATAGTAGCCTGATCAGGCCAGCTAATTCCCAGACTGTGGGAAAAGTCTCAGCTAGCAAGTGCTTGTCATAGCAGGTCTTTTCATCAGCTCAGTTGACAGAAGGGGAAAGGGCAGGAATAGTGTGCTCTCAGTGGGAGCAACATCTTTTATCTCTCTCCAGCTAGCAGTGAATCCTGAATCCTCTAGGGACAGACACAACAAAATACAGATTAGAGCAATCCCCAGATACTTCAGACTACAGACCAATCCAAGATAACCTACTTTGGCCCAAAGAACAGGGGAATCACAATAAAATACACAAACAAGTGTTTTGACACAGTTACGCTTCACAATCCACAAAGCTCTCTTTGCATCGAACACATTCTCAAAGTGCAAAGCCTCTGACCAAAGCAATGGGAAATAACAGCTGTAAGATCAGCATCAGGTACTGCCCTTTCCATTTTTTATTTCCTTTTTTATTGATTTGACTTGATGGTTAAGGAACTCATGATGCTTTTTAGATCCCACTAGCTGTAGCCTTTTAAGACCTGGTACGTGAGCACAGCATGAGAGTAGAATTGGTCAAATCTAATCTAAATAATAAGAGACCACTGTAGAAGGAGTGACATTAATAATCTGGAGCTCTGGTATTATGAGTTGCTTCTACACTTGAAACAATATATATGTAATTGTATAGTACAATATCTGTGAATTAGTTAGCGCTAGTCAGTTCTCATCTTTCCCAATTTACCTCACATGCATTTTCAGAAAGCCCCTGACATCCAGTGTAGGAGGCACTGTTTGATATCTCCTGGGAGAACAAGCAGAGACACAGAATATACATAAACAAATTGAGAATTAACTGAAAAGGACCAGAAAGAATAATAATAATAATAATAAAGAAATCAGGCTGAAGAGATTTTCTTGCTGCAGGGATCCATCCAGGAGAAAAGAAAAAAAAAGGGAAAAAAAGAAGAAGGGGAGTCAAACAGGGGAGGAAAGAAAAGTGTTCTAAAAAAAGGTATTTACAGGTCAGTAACCAGCAGAAGAATTTCTAAGAGGCCCATTCAGTTATGCTGTAAAGCTGCCTTTTTTTTTCTTTTTTTCCTTTTTTTTTTTTTTTTCCTCCCACGTGAGCACACAGCAGAAAACAAAAAGGACATATCTAGGACAAACGAGCATTTGCTGAGCCTTTGCAATATTAAGCTCCTGCAAGAGACACAGTACAGGTGATGGCTGTTCTGTGAAATCAGTGCTCAAATCAGTTAACTGCTGGCCCTTTTCCTCAAAGGACAGTGGCCACTCTTATGTTTTTAAAGCTACGCCCTACATAGGTGAGAAGATGGCCTGCGTTAGGAACAGTGTGGCCAGCAGGAGCAGGGAAGGCATTGTGCCCCTGTACTCTGCACTGGTTAGGCCACACCTTGAGTACCCTGTCCAGTTCTGGGCCTCTCAGTTTAGGAAGGACATTGAGACACTTGAATGTGTCCAGAGAAGGGCAACAAGGCTGGGGAGAGGTCTTGAGCACAGCCCTGTGAGGAGAGGCTGAGGGAGCTGGGGTTGCTTAGCCTGGAGAAGAGGAGGCTCAGGGGTGACCTCATTGCCCTCTACAACTACCTGAAAGGTGGTTGTAGCCAGGAAGGGGTAGGTCTCTTCTCCCAGGCAACCAGCACCAGAACATGGGGACACAGTCTCAAGCTGCACCAGGGGAAGTTTAAGCTGGAGGTGACAAGAAAGTTCTTCACTGAAGAGAGTCGTTCATCATTGGACTGTGCTGCCCAGGGAGGTGGTGCAGTCACCGTCCCTGGAGGTGTTCAAGAGGGGATTGGACGTGGCACTTGGTGCCATGGTCTAGTCCTGAGGTCTGTGGTGACAGGTTGGACTCAATGATCTTTGAGGTCTCTTCCAACTTTGGTGATACTGTGATACTGTGAAGATGAACATTATGGCTTTAGACATTGCTGCAGTAAGGTGCCTGTACACCAATGGAAAATACAACAATCCAGAAAAGCTAACAAGCATACCTGGTCACACTTTTCAACCAGCGTTTCATTCAGTCAACACCAGTGCAGGTTTCTTTTGCTCTTAGCTGCTGAAATGGAGTAACTACTGCTCAGACTATGACAGCAGCATAACCGCTGGTGATACATATGAGACATCACTGCAGAATCACAAATCTGCTCAGATTCTCAGAGTTTAGATGAGGATGACAGCCAGTGGTCATGTAGCACCATGATATGATGCAAGCACAAAGGAAAAAAGGCACTGGATCTCCTATCTCTCTTCATTTAGACAGTTTCATGATCTTTTCAGCAGTGTCTAACATTCTGTTTCAAAATAAAACAGCTGTTGTATTAGGAGGGATACAGCTTTGGTATTTCTGTAATAATGAAAAGATACTTAAAATTCAAGCACTTTCCCCTTTGTAAATCAGTTTAACCTTGCACCAACAATTTGCAACCCTCTGGTTGGCAATTGGCTTCAAATTATCCAGAGTTCTTTTCTTCTCATTAAGAATTCTGTTTACAATTAAAAAAAAGAAATCACTAAAACTTCTGCACCAGTCCATCAAGCATCAATTTGCCCAGCTGAAACATGAAATTGCATGTCAAACCTCTATTCAATTAAGAAAACAAATTCAAACTAATGCCACTAATTACCCAAGCTTTTGCAGAGAACTGTATCATTATAACAATTAGTTATTACACTAGCTCTTACAGATCTCATTCTAAAGCAGAATCCTCTCTTTCCTGTGGGGGGAAATAGAGCCAGAAATAGCTGAAGCAATTTGCCAGACCATCACACAATGACTCAATGTCTAGGCTGAAGAAAGACACATTATTCTCAGAATCCTGTCAAGTGGTCCATCCACTTGACTATACAATCTCTGCACTTCAAATGTACTTGCTAATTCCTTCACAAGAGCTGCACAGTTTGTGCATTCAAGTTACACATGCTCCCCTTACCTTGCTACTGAAACCAAACTGAGTTTTACGAGTGAAACATGCAATATTTTCAGTCATATGCACATCACAACCTTGCAAAAGCACCAACCAAACACAGACCAAGCTTTGCATCCTCTCTATGAAACTTCATCCTGGCATGTTCGCACCTCGCTATCCCCCTAGCATGAACATGCACACAGTTTTGAACGGGTTGCAACAGGATAATACAGGGTTAAAATGTCTTTCCCAAAGCTCTCTCCCACATAAACCTAAACAATGCATATAAAAGGGCCTAAGGAATCCAAGGTAAGAGTTTCCTGGAAAAGGCAGGCATGGCTATTTAACAGTTTTCCTGGCTAAAGTACAGACATTTGTAGTGCTTTCATGGTAATCAGAAACACTAAGTGGGTGCCATGAATCATACCATTCCAAAAGCCAGTTGTGTGAGCAGAAGAACAAATGACATTGTAGCACAAAGACCTGTTCCTGATTTGGTCTGTCTGCCTTGCATCCAAACATAATCAGACTGTTTGCTTTGTGTTATTGCTTAAAAAGTAGTAAAAACAGGAAAGCAGCAGCACTTTTGCAACAATTAAAAGGTACCAGACAACTGAGTTTGCTGCCACAGTGAGCCAGAACAAGGTGGTTTTAACTTCATTATGCATGATAAAGTTATCCTTTAGCTCAGGTTGTCCTTGATCTACAGAAAAGTGGATACACACAATGGAGCTTGGGCGTGAGGTAAGACACTGCTCATCATAGAATACATAGAATAGAATGCATAGAATAAACCAGGTTGGAAGAGACCTTCAAGATCATCGCGTCCAACCCATCAACCAATCCAACACCACCTAAACAACTAACCCATGGCACCAAGCACCCCATCAAGTCTTCTCCTGAACACCTCCAATGATGGCGACTCCACCACTCCACCACCTCCCCAGGCAGCCCATTCCAATGGGCCCTTTAGCCCATTCACCATGAACTGAGAGGCACAGAGCCATCAACACCATGGCCACTAGCAACATGGTGTTATTGGACATTGCATGCCCAAATCCTGACTAAGGTGTTTGAGCCATACTTGATTTTTCACAGTTAACCGGGAAATTGCCTAGTAGCTGACCATAAAGAAATGTACCCTCAAAGGGTCAAGTTTTGGCTGGTAACTATCTCTCAGACCATGTCTGTATCAGCAGCACAACTCCCTACTTGGCAAGAACACTGAAATGAGGAGCTGAAAGGATGAAGCAGGAGCTCAGTTTACTGGATCTAGATTTCATCACAGAATAACATTTATTATACATTTTCTTAATAGCATAAATGCCTGGTTTCTATTAAAGCTAGGCCATTCAAAGAAATTGGCCTGTCAGAAGAAGTGCTTCTCACATATGTCTCCACACTCCATGACAAGAAACTAAATTTCATGTCACTAATGATTGCAAGTAAAAGAACAAAAACCTGCCACCAATGTACAGAATAAACCCACAAACATTCACCATCACAGCAAACAATTTTGCAGCATTTCACTATTAAACCAGAAAAACACTTTCTCTGACAAGAGTTCTGACCTTTTTTTCCTGCTAGCAGAGGTCATATTTTAACATTTCTGCACTCATACTAGCAAACCATTTTATGGCAAGCAATGATACCTAAGTAATGCAATTTACAGCACACCTGAAATTATTATCCTTGGCACAAACCCCACCTTATTATGAAGAGAGCTACACTAAAAGCTATCTGGATTATTAAACTACCAATCTCTTAAAAATATATTGCTGAATTCCTGGTGGTAAAGCAGAGTTTGATCCAGGTAAGAAAATGGTGTTAGAAATGTTAAGTGTTCTGTTATGGACGTTTTTCCTTGCTCCTATCATCATTTGGAAAATTATCCTGTGTCAGTACAAAATCCACAGACAGGCTGACTGATAAGAGATCTGCACCACTTGTGTCTTCAAGAGAGTTCAAGTGCTTTGTCAGCGTGGCAGAGGCCTCATAACTTCTCACTGCAGGGGGGCATGTGAAATACCAATGCCACAGCTGCTAAGCAACAAAATTTACACGGATGTCACTTGGCTAGAACTGCATAGATGCTGTCTTAGTAGAACCCAAACCAACTGTTTAAATAGCAACTACATAGATTTACAGAATCATTAAGGTTGAAAAAGACTTCCAAGATCATCAGGTCCAACCATTTATTCATGTATGGTATCATCCAGGAAGACAAAGTAAATGGCCAGAAGTCTTATTTTCACGGAATCACCAAGGCTGGAAGAGACCTCAAAGATCATCAAGTCCAACCCATCACCACAGACCTCATGACTCAACCATGGCACCAAGTGCCACGTCCAATCTCCTCTTGAACACCTCCTGGGATGGTGACTCCACCACCTCTCTGGGCAGCACATTCCAATGGCTAACAACTCCCTCTGTGAAGAACTTTTTTTGAACTATTTCACACTTGCAAATCTCTCCTTGTTGTGTAAGTCTGAAAATGTCATTATGGTTGATCTGTTTCATTTGGTGAGGCATTGAATTCCTTGTGACAAAGTTTCCTGTACCAATTACTCAGTGTTGCCTTGGGTGATACCCACTAAAATGCAAAACACAGCAAAACCATATGAACAAGAAGTTTAACCTACTATAGGTGATAATGTTTCTCTTTCTTGTAAAAGCATTAGCAGTGTATGAAGAAAGAGTCTGACATGGAGATTTATTAGTAAATTCTTTTTAGGAAGTAACAGTCTCTGAAAAAAAAGCCCAGCATACCACTGAATTTGTCCATACAATTAACAAGACTGATCCTGCTCCTAACTTTCATTTAACTCAGAAAGAGCTAATTGTTCTCTCTCCCATTTTAATCTAAATGAAATAGTTGTGCTTTATCGCTGGCAAAAGATAAAGACTGCTTCTGGCCTTTACCCATCTACCTGAAGGCACATCTTCTGGTTTTGACTAATTAATTTACCTTAGGACCTTCTGTGAACAAATACAACAGGCACCTGGTCAGTTCTTTTCTGACCAGTTAAAACGCCACATACCCTCAAAGTTATTTCTAACAATAAGCTGGCAGGTGAGATCAGCAATAAATTAATAGTTCATAGACACATGGGACTCTGAATTCCAAAGATTAGTAATATGATTAGCTTAATAAAACAGAAGGAGTCTATAGTTTTAAAAGGAATGTATTCAAGATTTAAAGCTGCAGCTGAGAATAGTCATGAGAGATGGGTGCTCTGTTTTGCCCTATCCTAAATCACCAGTCTTAAAATACTATAGAGAGATCTCATTTCACCATCTCTTTTGCACAACCCACAAAGAAAATTTGCAGCTGACACTTTTTCAAAGCTCAGGCTGGAAAATAAATATGAAAGCATGACCTCCCTGATATTTGGAATACTACCATGAAGGGCTTGTGATTGAATTTCACCTTTTGAAACCAATTCCATTGCATCTAATGCCTCTTAATGCAAAGGCCTGACAGGCACTGGGGAAATAGGAAAACTGGTACAGGATGGAGGGGAGATAAGCAAAACTGGCCACAGGTTTTGTCTGTGATGGGAAAACACATGATTGAAAATGTGTTGAGAGGCTGTCTCAAGATCGCCTGACCTTGTTCTCATAGAATAGAATAGAATAGAATTAACCAGGTTGGAAGAGACCTTCAAGATCATCATGTCCAACCTATCATCCGACACCACCTAATCAACTAAACCATGCAACCAAGCATCCTGTCAAGCCTCGCCCTGAACACCCCCAGCGTCGGCGACCCCACCACCTCCTCAGGCAGCCCATTCCAGTGGGCAATCACTCTCTCTGTGTAAAACTTCCTCCTAACCTCCAGCCTAAACCTCCCCTGACGCAGCCTGAGACCGTGTCCTCTTGTTCTGGTACTGGTTGCCTGGGAGAAGAGACCAACCTCTGCCTGTCTACAACCTCCCTTCAGGTAGTTGTAGAGAGCAATAAGGTCACCCCTGAGTCTCCTCCTCTCCAGACTAAGCAACCCCAGCTCCCTCAATCTCTCCTCATAGGGCTTGTGCTCCAAGCCCCTACCAACCTTGTTGCCCTTTTCTGGACACGCTCCAGCAAGTCAACCTCCTTCCTAAACTGAGGGGCCCAGAACTGGACACAGGACTCGAGGTGCGGCCTAACCAGTGCAGTGTACAGGGGCAGAATGACCTCCCTGCTCCTGCTGGCCACACTGTTCCTGATGCAGGCCAGGATGCCATTGGCCCTCCTGGCTGCCTGGGCACACTGCAGGCTCATGTTCAGTCTACCATCAACCAGCACCCCCAGGTCCCTCTCAGCCTGACTGCTCTCCAGCCACTCTGACCCCAGCCTGTAGCTCTGCATGGGGTTGCTGTGGCCAATGTGCAGAACCCGGCACTTGGATGTGTTCAATCTCATGCCCTTGGACTCTGCCCATCTGCCCAGCCTGTCGAGGTCCCTCTGCAGAGCCTCTCTACCCTCCAGCAGATCAACTCCTGCCCCCAGCTTGGTGTCATCAGCAAATTTACTGATGATGGACTCAATGCCCTCATCCAGATCATCAATAATGATGTTAAAGAGCATGGGGCCCAGTACTGATCCTTGAGGCACACCACTGGTGACTGGCTGCCAGCTGGATGTGGCACCATTCACCACCACTCTCTGGGCTCGGCCCTCCAGCCAGTTCCTAACCCAATGCAGTGTGCTCCCATCCAAGCCATGGGCTGACAGTTTGGCCAGGAGTTTGCTGTGGGGGACGGTGTCAAAGGCCTTGCTGAGGTCCAGGTAGACTACATCCACAGCCTGCCCCACATCCACCAGGCGGGTCACCTGATCATAGAAGGAGATCAGGTTGGTCAGGCAGGACCTGCCCTTCCTAAACCCATGCTGGCTGGGCCTGATCCCTTGGCCATCCTCCAAGTTCTGTGCGACTGCACTCAAGATGACCTGTTCCATAATCTTGCCTGGCACTGAGGTCAGGCTGACAGGTCTATAATTCCGTGGCTCATCCAACCGGCCCTTCTTGTGGATGGGTACCACGGTGGCCAGCTTCCAGTCGTCTGGGATGTCTCCAGTGAGCCAGGACTGCTGAAAAATGATGGAGAGCGGCTTGGCCAGCTCATCTGCCAGCTCTCTCAGCACCCTGGGATGGATCCCATCTGGTCCCATGGACTTGTGGGGATCCAAATGGCTAAGCAGATCACCAACTACCCCATTCTGGAACAGAGGAAGACTATGCTGCTCCCTAACTCCTTCTGCCAGCTCTGCAGGCCAGCTGTCTGGAAGACATTCTGTCCTGCTAGAAAAAATTGAGGCAAAGAAGTTATTAAGTAACTCTGCCTTCTCCTCATCCTTTGTTACAACATTCCCCTCCGTGTCCACCAAGGAGTGGAGATTGTCCCTGCCCTTCTTCTTGCTATTAATGTATTTATAGAAGGACTTTTTGTTGTCCTTCACAGCAGAGGCCAGTCTAAGCTCCAAATGTGCTTTTGCCTCCCTAATTTTCTTCCTACAAGACCTAGCAACATCCTTAAACTTTTCATGGGTTGCCTCCCCTTTCTTCCAAAGATGATACACCCTCTTTTTTTCCCTTAGTTCTTTTAGAAGCTCATCACCCATCCAGGCTGGCCGTCTGCCCCGGCAGCTCCTCATATAGGCGACTTCAACTTGCCTGATACCTGCTGGGAACTCCACACAGCAGAGAGGAGGCAGTCTAGAAGGTTCTCAGAGTGCATGGAGGACAGCTTCTTATCCCAGCTGCTGAGTGAGCCTACCAGGGGTAAGGCTATGCTTGACATTCTTTTTACCAATAGGGCAACAAGGCTGGTGAGAGGCCTTGAGCACAGCCCTATGAGGAGAGGCTGAGGGAGCTGGGATTGTTTAGCCTGGAGAAGAGAAGGCTCAGGGGTGACCTCATTGCCCTCTACAACTACCCGAAAGGTGGTTGTGGCCAGGAAGGGGTTGGTCTCTTCTCCCAGGCAACCAGCACCAGAACAAGGGGACACAGTCTCAAGCTGTGCCAGGGGAGGTTTAGACTCGAGGTGAGGAAAAAGTTCTTCACTGAGCGAGTCATTCGTCATTGGAATGTGCTGTCCAGGGAGGTGGTGGAGTCACCGTCCCTGGAGGTGTTCAAGGGGAGACTGGACGTGGCACTTGGTGCCATGGTCTAGTTGTGAGGTCTGTTGGGACAGGTTGGACTTGATGATCCTTGGGGTCTCTTCCAACCTTGGTTATACTGTGATACTGTGATACTGTGAGAAGGGCTAGTGGGTGATGTGGTGGTTGGAGGCTGTCTGGGATCCAGTAACCATGAGATAATTGTGTGTTCAATATGGAGTCAAACTAAGAAGGGCAGCAACAAAACCTCCACTCTACACTTCTGGAGGGCAGACTTCAGATTACTTATGGAACTAACTCAGAAGGTACCTTGGGAAAAAGCCCTTAAAAACAAAGGGGTCTAGGAGGGCTGGGCCTACTTCAAGAAAGAACACTTGAAGGCTCAGAACAGGCTGTGCCAATGTGCCAGAAAATAAGCCCTGGGGTAGATGGCCTGGATAGGCAATGACCTTCTGAATGAATTAAGGGAAAAAAAAGAGAGTGTATCATCTTTGGAAGGAAGGTGAGGTAACCCATGAAATGTTTAAGGATGTTGCTAGGTCATGTAGGAAAAAAATTAGAGAGGCAAAAGCCCATTTAGAGCTTAGCCTGGCCTCTGCTGTGAAGGACAAAAAAAATCCTTCTACAAATGTATTAATGGCAAGAGGAGGGGCAAGGACAACCTCCACTCCTTGGTGGACATGGAGGGGAATATAGTAACTAAAGATGAGGAAAAGGCAGAGGTGCTTAACACCTTCTTTGCTTCAAACTTTAATAGCAGGATAGATTGTCTTCTGGGTAACTGGCCTCCTGAGCTGGCAGATGGAGGCATGGAGCAGTATAGTTCCCCTATGATCCAGGAGGAAGCAATTAGAGATTTGCTCAGCCACCTAATAAGCGGATTACCTTAATAAAGGGATATGAATACCATAGATTCTAGAAAATAGTTCTCTGTTCCTCTCTCAAATTCCCCAGGGTGTTTTCAGAAGATATTTTAATACAAATAAACACATTTATATCTTAAAATTATCAAAAATAATTAATTTTAATATAAGAAAATAAATAAATGCAGAGACATTTACCTCATTGAGGTGCAAATCTGTACTTCACTCCAGAAAACTGCTATTATTATTATTTTGGGGTTTTAATTTCAAAGCATCCTCAGTCAATAGCCTAACTACTAAAAAGAAAATTGTTTGCTTATGTGTCAGCAAGATGAGCAACAGTTCTTTATGGTTTCACAGCTATGCACAGAATGCATTCTGGGAATCCCAATATTAAAAACATATTTCAAAAATACATGCTGCATGTGCTTCTCCTATGCCTTCCTTACTGAGCCTAAGTTCAAGCAAGCTGCTGGTTAACACATTCGAGTGTCATCATTGAGTCAGGTCCTTCTTACTGGTAGGAGGGGCTCAATAGTTACAGCCTCACCTTAACTGGCCAGCAGGATTTCACTGATGTCATGAGCAGCTTGCACTGAAACAGAACTGGTGCAACCAGTCCTGGCCCCAGTCTGCCCCTCTCCCAGCTATCCAGCATTGTCACACATCTGCTCCCTGTCAGTTCCCAAGAGGATACAACCAACCCAGCTGATAGAGATGAAAGAAAAGTCTGTGGGATGGTCTGACTGAGAACTGAATTGACAAAAAAAATGAATGGCCCTTTCACACCTCTCCTTGCTGAGCAAGAAATAGAACATCCTTATCCTTTATTTGTAGGAGGAGACTTGTGCAAAGTGCCAGCTAATCTCAGATGGAGATTTCTAAGGACATTTCCAGGCCCCCACTTCCTCCCATTTTTCTGCTGTGAGAACTTAGGAAGCCAACAATTTTTGAGAGTGTTCATAGACACGTAATAGAATAGAAGTCCATGTAATAGAATTAACCAGGTTGGAAAAGACCTTCAAGATCACCAAGTCCAACCTATCACCCAACACCATCTAATCAACTAAACCATGGCACCATGGTGCCCCATCCAGTCCCCTCTTAAACACTTCCAGTGATGGTGACTCCACCACCTCCCTGGGCAACACATTCCAAAGGGCAATCTCTCTTTCTGGGAAGAAATTCTTCCTAACATCCAGCCTGAACCTCCCCTGCTGCAGCTTGAGACTGTGTCCTCTTGTTCTGGTGCTGGTTGCCTGGGAGAAGAGACCAACTCTTCTTGGCCAGCTGGCCAGACTGCTGGCTCATGTTCAGCCTAGTATCAAGATGTAGTGTGGGGTGTCCCTGCCCATGGCAGCGGGGTTGGAACTAGATGATCCTTGTGGTCCCTTCCTACCCTGACTGATACTACTATGGTACTAAATATTTAGAACAGTGTTTATTTTATCTTTATCTCATCCTTTTAAATTTATATTTTTATCTATGTTTTATAATTGACATAACAGTACAGCAGTACACATCTGCAATTTAGTAAAGAGGTGTGCTCAGAATTTTTTTTTACTAATAGGGAGTCATTATCACAAAGGTTTGGAGAGCACTATTTTAAAGAATTGCTGTAGAGAAAATCTGCTTATTGACCAGGCTGCTTATGGAACAGCTGTGGTAAATGGTCTTGCCCAGGAGGACATCTAATTTGAGGGCCTATAAATACATGAACTACATGTCCTGAGGCAGAACCCTCATAAGAGAAATAGGATTGTTTGGGAGGAAAATAAATTATTGTAAGCTAAAGAAAAATCCCAAGGCTAGGAAAGACAAAGAGGCAGTACAAACTGCTACCTTTGCAAACTGAGACTTCCCACTGCTCTTGCAAAATGTGGTGGCTAAAATGGGGGGGGGGGTGGGGAGGGGAAATTGTGGCAGGTACCTCTGCTTAACATGAAGGTTGGAGTGGGAATTGAAGCAATGCTTCAGTAATTGTCATACTAAGCCTTTTGATGGAGATTGGTACAAGGAAAAAGAAACCCCAGTGCCCTCAACCCCAGATTCAGCCTTACAGCCATCTCTTGTGCAAAGCTTAAAAGTGGAGAATAGGGAACACCTATGGTTCTGCTAGAAATAAGAGCTGACCAAGAATTAGACTGCCTAGGAGCTGTTGTGTACCTCCCTTCAGGCAGTTGTAGAGAGCATGTAGGTCTCCCCTAAGCCTCCTCTTCTCCAGGCTAAACAACCCCAGCTCCCTCAGCCTCTCCTCACAGGGCTGTGCTCCAGACCCCTCCCCAGCTTTGTTGCCCTTCTCTGGACACCTTCCAGCAAGTCAATATTCTTCCTAAACTGAGGGGCCCAGAACTGGACACAGGACTCAAGGTGTGGCCTAACCAGTGCTGAGTACAGAGGCAGAATGATCTCCCTGCTCCTGCTGGCCGCACTATTCCTGAAACAGGCCAGGATGCCCTTGGCCCTCTTGGCCACCTGGGCATACTGCAGGCTCATGTTCTTTGTATTGTCATATGTACATACATGTGAACAGAGTGATGCAGTCAGTCGTCATGGCTGAGGTGGCAAAAGGAAAACATGAATGAACTAAGGGCTGTAGAAGGATGAGGCAAATTTGAAAGCATGGGACAATTTTAAAAACAATCTACATTTGTGACCCTCAGGTGGGCAAAAAAATGGCAGATGGTAAAAACTAGTTTCCTCTGAAATGCAAACTGCTGAGTGTCTGTATGATATGCTGCCCTGCACCAGGGTGATGGAAAAGATGTTTTTCATTTTTAAAGAGCTGATCAGGTAATTTTGGAAAGCAAGAATAATAGCACTGTAGAGATGAGAGGTGTGTGTCAGCAGTCAACAGTAGTGAAAAAGGTATAATGCTGCTGACAGCCTCCTTTGGACAGCAGCAAACAGCACAGGGCAGGATGGGCATGTTTATATGCCTGTGTCTGCTTTTAGTGTTTTCAATGACTGTTTAATATTATTTTAACCACGTTTGATTACAAAATCTTACTGTTTATTTCCAACCATCATCTGACCTGCGGTTTGTAGACTCCAGCTGTATTGCATTGTATCATAGAATTGTTAGGGCTAGAAGGGACGTCAAGGATCATCCAGTTCCAATCCCCCTGCCATGGGCATGGACACCTCACACTAGATCAGATTGCCCAGAGCCACATCCAGCCGGGCCTTAAAAACCTCCAGGGATGAGGCTTCCACCACCTCCCTGGGCAACCTGTGCCAGTCTCTCACCACTCTCATGGGTAACAACTTCTTCCTAACACACAATCTAAATCCCCACTAGTCTAGCTTGGATCCATTCCCCCCAGTCCTATCACTCCGTGACACCCTCAAAAGTCCCTCCCCAGCCTTCTTGTAGCCCCCTACATATACTGGAAGGCCACAATTAGGTCTCCTCGGAGCCTTCTCTTCTCCAGACTGAACAGCCCCAACTCCCTCAGTCTGTCTCCACAGGAGAGGTGCTCCAGCCCTCTGATCATCCTCGTGGCCCTTCTCTGGACACCTTCCAGCACCTCCAGATCCTTCCTGTAATAGAAGCTCCAGAACTGGACACAGTGCTCCAGGTGGGGTCTCACCAGAGCGCAGTAGAAGAGAGCATCACCTCCCTCGACCTGCTGGCTATGCTGTATGAATTCATATGCACATATCAGTACCCACAAAATTCTATAAGCTAACTCTCTGTGTACAATTTACCTGACAGTTGGTGTATATCTCATGAAAACTCTGTTAAAGAATGTGATCACATTAGACCCTCAGAAGTGACTCTATGCCCACAGCTACAGGAGTGACCGAATTTGGCTCTGTATGCTGTAGCTGTCATTTTGAACATAAGTGCTTTGTTGCTTGTGCAGCCTGTATTGGCTTTAAAAATCAAATGCTTATCAGGTGAAACTGTGTGAGCTCCTCTGAGACCAGTGGAGGTGTCATGAGATGAAATCAAAGAGGGAAGAGCACAGGGCTCCCAGAAGACCAGGAATTGGCCCAAATCGGTCTAGAACAGAACAGAATAGAATAGAATAGAATAGAATAGAATAGAATAGAATAGAATAGAATAGACCAGGTTGGAAGAGATCTTCAAGATCATCACGTCCAACCTATCATCCAACACCACTGAATCAACTAAACCATGACACCAAACACCCTATCAAGTCTCCTCCTGAAACCTCCAGTGATGGCGACTCCACCACCTCCCCAGGCAGCCCATTCCAATGGGCAATCACTCTCTCTGTGTAGAACTTCTTCCTAACATCCAGCCTAAACCTCCTCTGGCACAGCCTGAGACTGTGTCCTCTTGTTCTGGTGCTGATTGCCTGGGAGAAGAGACCAACCCCCACCTGGCTACAACTTCCCTTGAGGTAGTTCTAGACAGCAATAAGGTCTCCCCTGAGCCTCCTCTTCTCCAGGCTAAGCAACCCCAGCTCCCTCAGCCTCTCCTCACAGGGCTTGAGTTCCAAACCCCTCCCCAGTTTAGTTCCACATAGAATGGTTGGCAACAGTCTTGCTGGATTTGTAGGTGAGAGTGTATGGCTGTCAGTATCTCAAACACTGTGGGAGGCGGTTGTGTCCTTGCAGCCAGACAAGAGCTGTATTTCATTTTCTAGTAGCAGAGCACAAGTTCTGACCTAATTCTGGAAGGACAAGGTTTTGTCAGATCTGCATTGTCAGGGCTTGCCTTGGCCTGCCTGTTCTGTTTCCTTTTATAAAATTACAGCAGCAGTTGTTTAACAAAATGGTAGCTGCTGCGCTGTCAGGTTTAGGTTTAGCTTGCTTTCATTTGATTGTATCATGTAGTGCCTAGTTTTATTGACATTTTCCTATATTCCTCTACCTACAAGTTGCTATTCTGCATAAAAGGAACCCTTGGCACCTCAGATAAAAATGTGATGTGGAGGAGAGCAGACATGTGGTATTACAAGGAGGGCAAAGAAAGTATATGTAAACACAAAACAGAGCACAAGCCCTGTGAGGAGAGGCTGAGGGAGCTGGAGTTGCTTCGCCTGGAGAAGAGGAGGCTCAGGGGAGACCTAATTGCTGTCTGCAGCTATCTGAAGGGAGGTTGTAGCCAGGTGGGGGTTGGTCTCTTCTGTCAGGCAACCAGCACCAGAACAAGAGGACACAGTCTCAAGCTGAACCAGGGGAGGTTCAGCCTGGATGTCAGGAAGAAGTTCACAGAGAGAGAGTGATTGGCCATTGGAATGTGCTGTCCAGGGAGGTGGTGGAGTTGCCCTCCCTGGAGATCTTCTAGCCTGGATGAGGCACTCAGTGCCATGGTCTAGTTGATTGGATGGGGCTGGGTGATAGGTTGGTCTGGGTGAGCTTGGAAGTCTCTTCCAACCTTGTTGATTCTAGACCATATTTAGCAAATCTAAATTCTGACATGGAATTGCAGAGGAATGTAGAACAAGCAAGGTGTAAAGTATGCTAGAAGACATACAAAAATAAACCAAATTTGATCCTAGACTAAAGAGGATAAGCTCCCACTGTCAGCACTGATGCCTTCCTCTTGGAGAAGAGCTCCAGACATTGACAGCTTGCCATAACCCTCTCTCTCATCCCAGACTGAAGCTGGCAGCTGTAGGATTTGGGGAGGAATGTGTGGTGAGCACAACACCCCAGAGAAGAGAGAGAGATTACAAAGCCTGTGAAAACTGTTTTGAAATGGTTTTGGCACTGTTTGCAGATTATTCTCTTGTTTGTCTGTTTGTTTGTTTGCTTCCAGGTAATAAATACACTGGACTAACAACAGTCCCTTTAATAAACTATTAAGATGTCAGGCAGTCTACCAGTATCAGTGCATTAGAGGTTGGAAGGGACCTCAAGATCATCGAGTCCAACCCCCCTGCCAAAGCAGAATCACCTAGGGTAGGCCACACAGGAATGCAGCCAGGTGGGTTTTGAATGTGTCCAGAGAAGGAGACTCCACAACCTCTCTGGGCAGCCTGTTCCAGGGCTCTGTCACCCTCACTGTAAAGAAGTTTCTCCTCATGTTGAGGTGAAATCTTCTATGTTCAAGCTTGAACCTGTTGTTCTTTGTCTTGTTACTGTGAGCCACCAAATTGAGCTTGGCCCCCTCCACTTGACACCCACCCCTCAGATACTTACACACATTGATCAGATCCCCTCTCAGTCTCTGCAAGATGAAACAGCTCCAGGGCTCTCAGCCTCTCTTCATAAGGGAGATGCTTAAGTCCCCTAAGCATCCTCATGGCTCTCTGTTGGATTTTCTCCAGCAGATCTCTGTCTCTCTTGAACTGGGGAGCCCAAAACTGGACATAGGATTGCAAGATGTGGTCTCACCAGGGGAGAGCAGAAGGGGAGAAGAACCTCTCTAGACCTGCTGGACACACTCTTCTTGCTGCACCCCAGGATACCATTGACTCTCTTGGCCATTGTTGTCCCATGCAGAACTTGCTGTCCACCAGCACTCCAATATCTTTCTCTGTGGAGTTGCTTTCCAGCAGGGCAGCCCCTAACCTGTCCTGGTGCCTGTTGTTATTCCTCCCTAGATGCAGGACCCTGCACTTGTCCTTATTAAACTTCATGAGGTTTGCCTGCACACAGCTCTCAGCCTGTCCAGATCTCACTGGATGGCTGCACAGCCTGACAGGTGTCAGCCACCCCCCAGTTTTGTATCTTCAGTGAACTTGCTGAGGGTACTCTCAATCTCCTCATCCAAGTTGTTGATAAAGATACTGGACAAAACTGGGCCCAGTATTGATCCCTGGGGAACACCACTGGCCACAGGCTCCAAGTTTTCTCTGGGCCATTGATGACAACCCTCTGAACTCTGTTGTGGAGCCAGTTTGCAATCCACCTCAGTACCTTTTTTAATTCTTGGCTCACCATCCAGATTGTGTATCTTAGGCCCACATAAACTACAGGAGCTATAGTACAATACTGCCCTTAGAAATGGACAGATTCTGAGAAATTGGAATGTGCTGCCCAGGGAGGTGGTGGAGTCACCATCACTGGAGGTGTTTAGGAAGAGATCAGATGGGGTGCTTGGTGCCATGGTTTATTGATTAGATGGTGTTGGGTGATAGGCTGGACACAATGATCTTTGAGGTCTTTTCCAAAGAGTCAATTCTATGCTTCTATGATAACAGCAGTCAGCTTGTAGGGGTTACAGTGGCTTCCCCCGGCCACATGGGTTAGTTGTTTAGGTGGGTTGGATTGGTCAATGGGTTGGATGCAATGATCTTGAAGGTCTCTTCCAACCTGGTCTATTCTATTCTATTCTATTCTATTCTATTCTATTCTATTCTATTCTATTCTATAATGAACGCAGAGGTACAAAGAGGAAAACAAGGAATTAGGGCTACTTTTCCTATCATAGTATTTTGTATGAAGGACCTGAGCAGGTATGCCAGCAATCCCTTGTACTCTACCCTTACAAGAGATAAAGGTGAAAGTGGTGTTTACAAACCAGGTGAACAGGTAAAACATCCACATCAAGTCTGCATGGGAGTCCATGTAGTCTTGTACATCTCTGGCAGCTTCACTGTCAGTATGATTACCAGAATATCAGAGGAGCAGGGCATCGTGCCTCCGGATCTCATCACCAAAGGCTGCAATGTGGTGAGGCAGTTGCTCGTTTACTTTTGTGTTACAGCTTGCAATCAATACTTGGATAGTTTTGCTTGTTTGGCCCTGAGGGGACAGAATGAATGCATTTATTTTTCTCTGTGTAGAGTCCACTGTGCCTGTTACAGGCCTAGTGTTTACTGCTAGCTCACTGTGATTTTGATGTGAAATTTTCAATGCAGCATTCATCCTATGAGGGAAAAAAAAAAAAAGAAAACTACCCATTTTTCCTCACCCTCTCAAACACAGCTGCACCCCAATCGTTCCTGTGGTCATCTCAGTGTTCCCACTGTTTTGGCTTTACACTAACTACATATCTAAGTGCAGGGTTCTACACATTGGCCACAACAACCCCATGCAGTGCTACAGGCTGGGGTCAGAGTGGCTGGAGAGTGGCCAGGTGGAGAGGGACCTGAAGGGAGGTTGTAGCCGGGTGAGGCTTAGTCTGTTCTAAATATTTAGTACCATAGTAGTATCAGTCAGGGTAGGAAGGGACCACAAGGATCATCTAGTTCCAACCCCGCTGCCATGGGCAGGGACACCCCACACTACATCAGGCTGGCCAGAGCCTCATCCAGCCTGGTCTTGAACACCTCCAGGGACAGGGCCCCAACCACCTCCCTGGACAACCCATTCCAGGGCTTCACCACTCTCATGGAGAAGAACTTCCTCCTCACCTCCAGCCTGAATCTCCCCACTTCTAGCTTCCTTTCATTCCCCCTAGTCCTATCACTACCTGAGAGCCTGAGAAGTCCCTCCCCAGCCTTCTTGTAGCCCCCTTCAGATACTGGAAGGCCACAATGAGGTCACCTTGGAGCCTTCTCTTCTCCAGACTGAACAGCCCCAACTCCTTCAGTCTGTCCTCACAGGAGAGGTGCTCCAGCCCTCTGATCATCCTCGTGGCCCTTCTCCCGACACCTTCCAGCACCTCCAGATCCCTCTTGTAATTGGGGCTCCAGAACTGGAGGCAGTACTCCAGGTGGGGTCTCAGCAGAGCTGAGCAGAGGGGGAGAATCACCTCCCTTGCCCTGCTGGCCATACTTCTCTTGCTGCAGCCCAGGATCTGATTTGCTTTCCAGGCTGCAAGTGCTCACTGCTGGCTCCTGTTGAGCTTCTCGTCCACCAGCACCCCCAAGTCTCTCTCCTCAGGGCTGCTTTCCAGCCAGTCCCTGCCCAGCCTGGATTTGTGCCTGGGATTGCCTCGACCCAGCTGCAGGAGCCTGCACTTGGTCTTGTTGAACCTCATGAAGTTGGTTTGTGCCCACCTCTCCAGCCTGTCAAGGTCTCTCTGGATGGCATCCAGAGTAGAATAGAATAAAAGAATAGAATAGAATAGAACAAACCAGGTTAGAAGAGACCTTCAAGATCGTTGTGTCCAACCCATCATTCAACACCATCTAATCAGCTAAACCATGGCACCAAGCACCCCATCAAGTCTCCTTCTAAACACTTCCAATGAGCCTCAACCACCTCTCTGGACAACCCATTCCAGGGCTTCACCACTCTCACAGTGAAAAACTGCTTCCTCAGGTCCAGCCTGAATCTCCCCACCTCCAGGTTCATTCCATTCCCCCTAGTCCTATCACTACCTGAGATCCTGAGAAGTCCCTCCCCAGCCTTCTTGTAGGCCCCCTTCAGGTACTGGAAGGCCACAATTAGGTCACGTTAGAGCCTTCTCTTCTCCTGTGGTATAAAAATGTTCTCTCCCACACCCCAATGGATTGTCTCATGCAGCCCTGGCAGTGTGTGTACCCCACTTTGGAGACAACTGGTTTGGAAGACCACAGACAGAGTGTGACAATTTCTTCTGACCAGAACATGCATTTATTCTGCATATATATATGTATGTGTATATATATATATGTGTGTGTGTGCGTGTGTGTGTAACATTTTACTTTTTGATATTCCTTTTAAAGCTTTCAGAATTCAATGCACCTTTTTCAGAACAGCAGTTTGTGGCTGCAGGGAATACGTCTAACCTAGCTCCTACAGCCACCCACTGAGCAGCTCTGTAGTGGAAGCTTGTGCAACTTTTTCTCATTCAACTATGTGTACTGGTTTCAGCTGGGATAGAGTTAATTTTCTTCACAGTAGCTGGTATGGGACTACTTTGAATTTGTGCTGCAAGCAGTGTTGATAACATAAGAGTTGTTTTCATTATTGCTGAGCAGCTCTTGCACCGAGTCAAGACATTTTCTGCTTCTGAGCCACCAGTGAGTAGGCTGAGGGTGCACAACTAATTGGAAAGGGGCAGAGCTGGGTTAGCTGACCCCAACAGGTTATTCTACACCACGCCATTACAGTCACGGTACAAAGCTGAGGGAAGAAGAAGAAAAGAAAAGGAATGTTCCAAGTTAGGCATTTGTCTTCCTAAGTCATCATTACATGTGAAGAAGTCCTGCTTTCCTGAGGGTGGTGTCTGACTGCCTGTCTATCTGTCTGTTAACAGAGGTTGGGTGCTCAAAACCTGCTTTTTTCCTGTAAGGCAGCCTTTAAAGCCTCATCTTGTCCAGCATTTGCTTCTTCAGAGTAGTTGCTTACAGGCTTTTTGGTAGCAAATAACACTTTGAACTTAGAATCATAGAATCCTAGAATCAATAAGGCTGGAAAAGACCTCAAAGATCATCAAGTCCAGCCTGTCACCCAACACCTCATGACAACTAAACCATGGCACCAAGTGCCACATCCAATCCCCTCTTGAACACCTCCAGGGACGCTGACTCCACCACCTCCCTGGGCAGCTCATTCCAATGGCCAATCTCTCTCTCTGGGAAGAACTTTCTCCTCACCTCGAGCCTAAACTTCCCCTGGCACAGCTTGAGACTGTGTCCTCTTGTTCTGGTGCTGGTTGCCTGGGAGAAGAGACCAACCCCCACCTGGCTACAACCTCCCTTCAGGTAGTTGTAGAGAGCAAGAAGGTCTCCCCTGAGCCTCCTCTTCTCCAGGCTGAGCAACCCCAGCTCCCTCAGCCTCTCCTCGTAGCGCTTGTGCTTGAGGCCTTTCCCCAGCTTTGTTGCTCTTCTCTGGACACGTTCAAGTCTCTCAATGTCCTTCTTAAATTGAGGGGCCCAGAACTGGACACAGGACTCATGGTGTGGCCTAACCAGTGCTGAGTACAGGGGCACAATGACTTCCCTGCTCCTGCTGGCTGCACTATTCTTGATGCAGGCCAGGATGCCATTGGCCTTCTTGGCCATCTGGGATATCTCACTGCAAAAATCATTCTTAAGTTTTACCCTTGTTTCCATCTCTTGGTTTTGCCCTTCAGTTTAGAAGTTCTTCCTCCTGTCTCTTCACCACCTCTTCTTCAGAGGGTGGTTTTGGTTGCATTTTCTTCTAGCTTTGCAACCTCTTGATCAGCATCCAGGACAGTCCTGCAAGACTATTGATTCCAAGAGCTTGTACACCACTGCATAACCCACATTTCTAGGCAGGTCATCTTTTCCCATGAAAACCAAGGAGGTCCATGGACAAGCTTCCACATCCATTCTTAAATAGTTAATAACAATACAAATACATGACCCTGTTTCCTTGGTGTCACAGAATCATAGAATGGTCAGGGTTGGATAGGACCTCTGAAGGTCATCCAGTCCAACACCCTGCAGAGACATCCTCAACTAGATCAGGCTGCCCAGAGCCCTGTTGAGCCTCACCCTCAATATCTACACATCCAAGTGCTGGGTTCTACACATTGGCCACAACAGCCCCATGCAGTACTACAGACTGGGGTCAGCGTGGCTGGAGAGCAGCCAGGCTGAAAGGGACCTAGAGGTGCTGGTTGATAGAAGGCTGAACACGAGCCAGCAGTGTGCCCAGGTGGCCAAGAAGGCCAAGAGCATCCTGGCCTGGATCAGGAACAGTGTAGCCAGCAGGAGCAGGGAAGTCATTGTGCCCTGTGCTCAGCACTGGTTAGGCCACACCTTGAGTCCTGTGTCCACTTCTGGGCCCCTCAGTTTAGGAAAGATGTTGAGTTGCTGGAAGGTGTCCAGAACAGGGCAACAAATCTGGGGAGGGGTTTGGAGCACAGCCCTGTGAGGAGAGGCTTTTCCAACCTGGTCTATTCTATTCTATTCTATTCTATTCTATTCTATTCTATTCTATTCTATTCTATTCTATTCTATTCTATTCTATTCTCCAGGGATGGGACCTCAACCAGCTCTCTGAGCAACCTGTTCCAGTGTTCCACTGCTCTGATGGTAAAGAACCTGTTCCTAACACCCAATCTAAACCTCCTCTTCTCCAGTATGAAGACATTGCCCCTTGTCCTATCACTACAGGCCTCTGTAAACAGTCTCTCTCCATCCTTCTTGTAGGCCCCCTTCAGGTAATGGAAAGCCACTATTAAGTCTCCCTGGAGCCTCCTCTTCTCAAGGCTGAACACCCCCAGCTCCATCAGCCTGTCCTCCTAG
This sequence comes from Dryobates pubescens, assembly GCF_014839835.1. Classification (NCBI taxonomy): domain Eukaryota; kingdom Metazoa; phylum Chordata; class Aves; order Piciformes; family Picidae; genus Dryobates; species Dryobates pubescens. Next base: position 67,030,415 of record NC_071657.1, on the reverse strand, counting down.
CAGAGATGCTTCAACCCCCTGATCTGCTTTGTGCCCCTCCTCTGGACCTGCTCCATCATGTCCAGATCTTTCCTATATCAAGTGCTCCAGACCTGTACACAGTACTCCAGGTGAGTCCTCAGCAGAGCAAAGTGGCAGAATCACCTCTCTGGATCTGCTGGCAACGCATCTTTTGATGCAGCCCAGGATGTGATTTGCCTTCTGGGCTGCAAGCACATACTGCCTGCTCATGTCCAGCTTCTCATCCCTCAGTATCCCCAAGTCCTTTTCCACAGGGCTTTCTATCACCTCATCCCCTGGGCTGTATTGATAGTGAGGATTTTTCTGGCCCAGGTGCAGAGCCCTGCACTTGCCATGGGTTGAGTTGAATCTGCTGCTATTATTTGTATCAAGCTTCAGCCATGCCAGTTTCAAAAATGCAAGTGCTGCATGGAGCAAAGTATTGTGGGGCTTGAAGTTCAGATTGCAATGAGAGGCTTCCTGTTCTTGTTGCTGCTTCTGGGTCCTGGGGTTTTGGATGTTGTCCTTTCAGGCAGCAGGATGGCAGCAGGACAAGGAGGGATGGGGGAGTAGTTTTCTGGCTTGGGCTTTAGGCTCGCTTGCTTCTGCTTGCTGCTGCTTTGTGCTGTGCTGCTTCTGCTAAGTTAATTATGCATTTTGTGATTATCTGGTGTTGCTCAGTAAACTCTATTCTTATCTCACCATTTCATTTTAATTTTATTTTTAAATTTATTTCCCTTGGTCTCAGTCTCCAGTTTTTGTGTGTTACTTTTCACTCACTTCTGTGTTGGGAAAACAGAAACAGACAGGCTAACCCAATGGTTTGGTTTGACCCACTGTGTTCTGATTCAAAGCACAGATTCAGAGCATGTTAGGGGCATGAAGGGACCTCAAAAGGCCATCCAGTCCAACCCCCCTGCCAGAGCAGCATCCCCTGTACCAGGTCACACAGGACTGCCTCCAGGTGGGTTTTGAATATCTCCAGCCAGGGAGAGTCCACAACCCCCCTGGGCTGCCTGGTCCATTACACCAGGCTTTTTCTTACAGGTGCTCCTGGCTTTTCTGATTTTTATCCACCTTTGCAGAAAAGCCTGCTCAAAGTAAAAATAAAATTAAATTTTAAGACCCAGGTACAGTGAGGGACAGATGCAGGGACAAAGACCTAGGGCTATAACAAGGCTATTTTAAACCAATACCGGCTAAGTCTGGGCTTCCATCTGGCTCTGCCTTGCTCAGACTCTTACCTATTTTTATCAGACACTGACAGCTCACTCAGCACAGGCTCACACCTACCTAAACCCAAATTTGCCTAGGTTGAATCAGAGAATCACAGCATGGCAGGGGCTAGAAGGGACCTCTGGGGATCTTCTAGTCCAAGCCGCTGCTAATGCAGGTACGTCTAGATCAGGTTGCACATGAATGTGTTCAGATGAGTTTGGAAAGTATCCAGAGAAGGAGACTCCACAACCTCTCTGGGCAGCCTGTTGCAGTGCTCCATTGGCCTCCAAGTAAATAGTTCTCCTTAAGTTCAAACGAAACCTCCTGTGTTCTAATTTGTACCCATTACCTCATGTCCAGTCACTGCTCACCACTGAAAAGAGCCCAGACCCATCCTCATGACCTCAACCCTGAAATGCATTTATTAGATTTTTCTTCTCAATTTTCTCTTTTCCAGGCTAAACAGCTCCAGGTCTCTCAGCTTCTCCTCGTAAGAGATGCTCCAGTCCCCTAACCATCCTTGAAGTCCTTTGTTGTACTCTCTCCAGTAGTTCTCTATATTTCTTGAACTGGGGAGCCCAGAGTTGGACATAATACTCCAGGTGTGGCCTCAGCAGGGCAGAGTAGAGGGGGAGAAAAGCCTCCCTCATCCTACTGGCCATGATCTTCCCAATGCATCCCAAAATACTATTGGTCCTCCTGGCCATGGGGGCACATTGCTGGCTTATTGTGAACCTGACCACCAGAACTCCCAGGTCCTTCTCCACAGAGCTGCTTTTCAGCAGGTCAGCCTCTAAGCTGTACTGGTGAACAGGGATATTCATCCTCAGGTGCAGGACTCTACGCTTGCCCTTATTAAACTTCATAAGGTTCCTCTCTGCTCAATGCTTCTGCCTGTCCAGAGCTCAGTGAATGCCAGCACAGCCTTCTGGTGGGTCAGCCACTCTTCCCAGTTTTGTACCACAGGGACCTTGCTGAGAGTACACTCTCAAGTTCAGTTCCAGCCAGATTAAGACAAGCACACAAAGACCATCTTTTCCCTCTGCATTTTCCCTGTGATCAGGGAAAGATGTTAAAAAAATGAGTTAATATGTTTTAAGCAAAATACTTATCAGGTCCACAGGCACACATCTGGTCATGCCATGAAGGCCCCCAGAATGTCCTGGGTGCTCTTTCCACCAACTTGATGAGCTCATGCTATCTAAGTGGGCCAAAGAATTACACCTTACATCAAGAGTCAGGAATTCATTGTTGGCTTAACTGATATCCTAAAGCTAAGGAAATTGCTTCAGTCTGTGACTTGTTACTACCAGTGGATAGAATGGGGCACACTGGGAGCTGTCATATGTCCTGTTTTGGTCCCCTTTATTATTTCTTCACAAGTTTAAACCACTGTTTCATAAAGGTAGGCTCATTCTTTTAGTTGTTAAAGTCACATGCCAATTATCCATTCGTAACTCCATCATCACTGTGATTATGATTATCCAACTGATGATCAGGTCATAAGACCTGCAAGCTTCTTCTTGGAGCTTCCAGTGGAGCCATGCAATGTTGTACCATTCCATTTATAAAAGCCAGGCAATGATCACACCACATGGCCACAGCTTAGCTTAAAAACCACCACTATGCATCTGCTTACCCTTGTGTGTGGAGAAAGAAGCAAACAACATTCCTGTGATGGTGGGCATTTGGGCCACAGACCAGAGACTGACCTCTGTTCCTCCAAAACAGAAAGCTGCTTTAGCCTGTGTGCACTTCTCCACAGGAAGTGCTGTAAAAGACATCCATTCTCTGTAGATCAGGCACAGAATGTCTGTGGGACATTTTTTCTCCAGTTGGTCTCAGCTACTCATCATTCAAAAGTGGCCAAACACTGACCAAATTGTTGCTCTCCACTTCCAGTGAGAGCTGCCTCCACAGGGAGATGCTTCTGCTCCTCTTGCAGCAGGATGCATTGATAATCTCTGGAGAGAGCACGGCTGCCCTAAGAATGGCCAGGGCTGAATTTTTCAAAGCTAACTGTACAGTCTTTGATAAACCTTCATAAATAACAGTTTGGCAACAGCTAACACTGTCTCAGGTTAACTAAAAAAAATCAGGTTTCAGTCTCCCAGTACTTGGATCAAGTGTACCAGAGCTGTGTGCCTCCAAGGATGTAGAGGGGACAGTCTCAAGCTGCACCAGGGGAGGTTTAGGCTGGATGTTGGGAAGAAGTTCTTCACAGAAAGAGAGACTGGCCATTGGAATGAGCTGCCCAGGGAGGTGGTGGAGTCACCATCACTGGAAGTGTTTAAGAGGGGACTGGATGAGGCACTTGGTGCCATGGTTTAGTTGATTAGATGGTGTTGGGTGATAGGCTGGACTCGATGATCTCAAAGGTCTTTTCCAACCTGGTTTATTCTATTCTATTCTATTCTATTCTATTCTATTCTAGTCTAGTCTAGTCTAGTCTAGTCTATTCCAGTCTAGTCTATTCCAGTCTAGTCTAGTCTAGCCTATTGTTCAGGTGCTAAGCATAGCTGTAATTTGCAGGCTGTGTTCCTAACAAAATACTGTCTGTCCTGTTACAGCTGCTGAAAAGCCATAGAAAAGCCAGAGAGTGCATTCAGTCAATTCAGCAGAATCACAGCTACAAGCCCTCTACCTTACCCAGAGGAACTTAACACCACTTGGCAATCCACAGTGCACTGATCTGGTATTAATGATCATGCAACCACTGCCTCAGTGCTGACGAGTATGAATTGGACCCTGAAGACCTCCGCTTGTATGCAGCGGCTAAACATTTTTACCTGCTTCTACTGGCAAAACTGGAATGTCTCCAAACCCCACCTCCCTGCATGTCCTGGCACAAAGGAACAAAAAATCAGCAGGAAATTGACAGTGAGATGGATGACAGTGGGGAGGAGGAGATCCACTGTAATGAGTTTGGTCCTGTGGAGCAAAGCTCACAGTAATAAAGACTGGCATAAAGGAGTCCCAAGATAAGCAATACAACAATTATCACAACAGGAGGTATTTGGTCATAAGAGAATGACTGTGACAGCTAAACATAGCCAGCTTCCCTGAACAACATGTGATACTGCTTTTCAAGTGTTTTGGAAGTCTGTATTCTTTACAACTTTGTTCTCCTGAGGGTGTTACTTTCAGAAGGATCTTTTCTTTTTGGACCTGTTTGCAAAGACGTATTTGACCTCCAAGATGCAAAAAAAACCAACCCCAAATTGTCTCCTCTAGCAAGGGAATGGAAGTATTTGGCATGCTGGTGATAACAGCAAGCAGCAGGATGGAATCTAAGAACAGTTAAATATCAGGTTTAATCATCAAATGTTTCTAGCATGGAAAACTTTGGAAAGGTATCAGGACACTTGCAACTGCTACATCTAGCCAACCACACCCACACATTGGCTATTAACATGCAGGTGCCTTTTCCCATCTTTTGAGTGACCAGGCATATAGCGTGATACATCTTCCACTCTTAGTGGATATACACATAAAGGAACAACTGAAAAGTAACCATGCTCTCATCTCTCTTAGAAACCTCAAAAGGGCTTTTTCATACCATTTTCACCACAGTAGTAACCATGTAACAGTGCAAATAAGGCCCACAGCTGTTATGAATCATAGAATCAACCAGGTTGGAAGAGACCTCCAAGATCATCCAGCCCAACCTATCACCCAGCCCTATCCAATCAACTAAACCATGGCACTAAGTGCCTCATCCAGGCTTTTCTTGAAGATCTCCAGGGACCGTGCCTCCACCACCTCCCTGGGCAGCACATTCCAATGGCAAATCACTCTCTCTCTGAAGAACTTCTTCCTAACATCCAGCCTGAACCTCCCCTGGTTCAGCTTGAGACTGTGTCCCCTTGTTCTGTTGCTGGTTGCCTGGGAGACCAGTCCCTGCTTGTCTACAACCTCCCTTCAAGTGCAGATTCACCATCCAAAACTTACAATTGACATTGCTTTTTGAAATGATCTATGTGTCTCTCAGTGTTGATGTGTAGTCATAGCAGGATCTACAGAAAACCTTAAGGTGTGGTAAGAGGCGTTCCATGACTTTTGTATTCCTACTGGGACAGTCTGGCTGCCGCCAGTGGTTGCTACCAGTGGCTGCCAGTAACTTCAGCTAGGTGGGATTTCACATTTGGTTTTTACTGAGACATTGCTGTCAGAGGAATAAAATTAATTCCATGGTATCTATTATCAGGCAAGGTTTTATAAGAGACTAGAAAAGACAATTTGACTTATAGATCTCTGTCCTGGAGAAAGTCCTACCCTGTCTAGAAAGCAGAAGGCAAGAATAAAACATTTTCTTATCTATTACTGTTTTAGAAAGGCTCCTCACAGAATTTATACCATTTTAGCTCAGTATTCTCCTATCAAATCATCACCAAACATGAACACAACTGATACCAGCAGAATGTGTTCCTTTGAACATCTCTGGATGGATCAAGGGCAAGTAGAAGTCTGTCAGCAAATGACATTTCCAGAAAAGTTAAAAGGTGCAATAGGATTTGTATGAAGAAATATGAATGCAAGAAAATCAAGGGAAGCAGACAGAAAGCACTAGAAGAAGGGTTAATAAGAAAGGCATGCATTAATTGTCACAGAGCATGGTTCACTGAAACAGAAAAGACAAGCTGCCAAGAGGGTGAAGAACATATCTGGAGACACAAAATATGCAGATAAGGAAAACGTGAGAAATGTGAAATTCAAGAACTTTACCCAAGACTTGCAAGAGGTTGAAAATGCAGGGGGGGGGAAAAAAACCACCCCAAAACATGAGGTGAAACATCCAAACTGGCACCTACTCCCAAAGATTACAAAAGAAAAGTAGGCCTAAACTCCTTTCACCACTGTCAATCAAGCAGAACCCCAGAGACACAACAGAACTCAGCAGCCACCATGATAATTGGCTCCCCTGTCCAATTCACACAAGACTCATGCTGTTTAATATACTTATTAATGAGACATAAACTTGCCTTTGTTAATGGCCCACTACAGAGAAAGGGGTCTCCCATTAAATCAAGTGAAAACACACAGTGCTAATAAAATCCCATTGCATTTTAACTCACCTACACAAATTTTCCATAAATCCACAAGCTTAAGAGGAACTGAATGAATACACAACCATGTAGATTACAGGCAGCCTGAAGAATAAACTCTAAACAGCAGAATTGCAGAACTGAGGGGGAAAAGTGATATTAACATAACCAGTGCCTCTGCAAGGATGCCAGACTTGTCTTTGTCCTGACCAGGCCTAGAGCTTTATCCGTCACAGCTATCCGGGCAGGTAGAAACCAGGTAACTGTTCCTCTGATACTCTTTGGTGCAGCGTTGCACTGTGGTGTGGTACAATGGCTGTTACTGCAATACTTCTGGCATATTTCTTAACAACAAACTCTCTTCTGTAGAGCAAACTGCCTATGAACCTAAGATAAAATCACAGCACAGACAAGTACAGTTGCAGGGTGAGAGTGGAGACTTTGAAATCATAGGCACAGGGTGATACTGGAGGTGTCAGGACAGTAAACAACCCAGCAGTAGTCCTGGGCTATTGAAACACTGAAGCCAAGTTTGTTCAGCACTACAAAGGAGAAATATGATACATAGAACAAATTTAGATGTAATACAGACGTGTGGAACAGTAAAGCAAGGATGGGTGCTTGTCTGTGTTTCAAAAGGTATGAAGATAATCCCAAGTAAGCCCCAAATGAAACCATTAACATCAGTGTCTCCCTTCAGCCAAGACCTAGGATGTTTCTTGCCTACCATCATTTCCTCTTCTTGATCAAGGAAGCCCCAGAGGGGCATTGGGAGGGCCAGTATAACAAGGGGAAGGACAGGTAATGATAAGACTATACATGGCAGTTTTACTTGATTTATGCAAGGGAATTACTTAAAAAACAGGTAAATTGGACTTCTAGTGTAAGTGCAAACACAGCACTAATGATTGGTGCATGGTGTCTAAACTGTGAAGACACTGACTAGAAAATAAATCCTTGGCTCTGCATAGGAGGTGTATTCCTGTAGCCTACATAAGCTGCGGGGTAATAAAAGGAAACAACCCAATATCTGATGAATTAAAAAAAAATAAATAAAGTCTTATGTGTCCAAAATATATTCCTTTTTAAAACATTGTCTAATTCCTCCTGGAGCTACTAGTTACAGAATATTTCACTAAGTGGTATAAGAGGGTTTGGTAGTGCCCAGGACCTCACATATTTTCCAGTAGTATCTTAAGTTGTTCTCATCTCAGAAATGTTTGTCTTTGATTTAAACATCTTCTGTTCTCCAAATGAATATTCTATTCTATTCTATTCTATTCTATTCTATTCTATTCTATTCTATTCTATTCTATTCTATTCTATTCTATTCCATTCCATTCTATTCCATTCTATTCCATTCTATTCCATTCTATTCTATTCTATTTTCTACACCCATTTTCATTTTAGTTGATGATGTTACTAATTTTCATACCTAAGTCATGAAAGCTGGTGGTTATCCATAAATCAACAACTCCCAAATGGTATAAAGCAAGGTAGAGGCACTTTCAAGAGCCCATAGATAAGAAATTACAAAGGGACCTGGGGGTACTGGTTGACAGGAGGTTGAACATGAGCCAGCAGTGTGCCCAGCTGGCCAAGAAGGCCAATGGCATGCTGGCCTGTGTCAGGAACAGTGTGGCCAGCAGGAGGAGGGAAGTCATTCTGCCCTGTGCTGAGCACTGTTTAGGCCACACCTTGAGTCCTGTGTCCAGTTCTGGGCTCCTCAGTTTAGGAAAGATGTTGAGTTGCTGGAAGGTGTCCAGAGAAGGGCAACAAAGCTGAGAAGGGGTCTGGAGCAAAAGCCCTGTGAGGAGAGGCTGAGGGAGCTGGGGTTGCTTAGCCTGGAGAGGAAGAGGCTCAGGGGAGACCTTCTTGCTGTCTCCATCTACCTGAAGGGAGGTTGTAGCCAGGTGGGGGTTGGTCTCTTCTCCCAGTCACCCAGCACCAGAACAAGAGGACACAGTCTCAAGCTGGGCCAATGGAAGTTTAGGGTAGATGTTAGGAAGAAATTCTTCATAGAGAGAGAAATTGGCCATCATTGGAGGTGTTTAGGAGGAGACTTGATGGGGTGCTTGGTGCCATGGTTTAGTTGATTAGATGGTGTTGGATGATAGGTTGGACACAACGATCTTGAAGGTCTCTTCCAACCTGGTTTATTCTATTCCATTCTATTCTGAAGGGTGCCTACAAGAAAGCTGGGGAGAAACTTTTTAGGGTGTACGGGAGTGATAGGACTAGGGAGAATGGAGCAAAACTAGAAATGGGAAGATTCAGACTGGGTATTAGGAAGAAGTTTTTCCCCATGAGGGATGCCATTCAGAGGGACCTTGACAGGCTGGAGAGGTGGGCACAAGCCAACCTTATGAGGTTCAACAACACCAAGTGCAGGGACCTGCATCTGGGTTGAAGCAATCCCAGGCACAAATCCAGGCTGGGCAGGGACTGGCTGGAAAGCAGCCCTGAGGAGAGAGACTTGGGGGTGCTGGTGGACGAGAAGCTCAACAAGAGCTCTCAGTGTGCACTTGCAGCCCGGAAAGCCAATCAGATCCTGGGCTGCAGCAAGAGAAGTGTGGCCAGCAGGGCAAGGGAGGTGATCTGCCATGGTTCAGTTGTTTAGGTGGGTTGGATTGGTTGATGGGTTGGATGCGACGATCTTGAAGGTCTCTTCCAACCTGGTCTATTCTATTCTATTCTATTCTATTCTATTCTATTCTATTCTATTCTATTCTATTCTATTCTATTCTATTCTATTCTCCCCCTCTACTCAGCTCTGCTGAGACCTCACCTGGAGTACTGCCTCCAGTTCTGGAGCCCCTATTACAAGAGGGATATGGAGGTGCTGGAAGGTATCCAGAGAAGGGCCATGAGGGTGAGCAGAGGGCTGGAGCACCTCTCCTATGAGGACAGACTGAAGGAGTTGGAGCTGTTCAGTCTGGAGAAGAGAAGGCTCAAAGGTGACCTCATTGTGGCCTTCCAGTATCTGAAGGGGGCTACAAGAAGGCTGGGGAGGGACTTCTCAGGATATCAGGTGGTGATAGGGCTAGGGGGAATGGAATGAAGCTGGAGGTGGGGAGATTTAAGCTGGACATAAGGAGGAAGTTCTTCCCCATGAGAGTGGTGAAGCCCTGGAATGGGTTGTCCAGGGAGGTGGTTGAGGCCCTGTCCCTGGAGGTGTTTAAGCCCAGGCTGGATGAGGCTCTGGCCAGCCTGATGTAGTGTGGGGTGTCCCTGCCCATGGCAGGGGGGTTGGAACTAGATGATCCTTGTGGTCCCTTCCAACCCTGACTTATACTACTGCTACTATTCTATTCTATTCTATACTCAGACATTCTGAAATTATGAGAAAGATGCTCATAATTCATACTATTTACTTGAAAATTATTATTTTAAATGTAACACTGACTCATCTTTTCCTGTTGTTTTTTGTTTGTTAGGTTTTGGAGAGTACCTCTTCCTATCATAAAGCTTTCTGCTGCAAGCATTGTTCATACAACTTAAAAAGGCAAGAGAAAGAGATTTTGTAACCACTGGACTCCAGGTACAAAGACTTTCAGATAAGCATTAAGCATAATTCTGCAAATCATAGAATCAATAAGGTTGGAACAGACCTCAGAGATCATCAAGTCCAACCTATGAAAACTCACATACTATAACCTTATCATCAAGAGAGGTGTTACATGCATAGTCCTTGGAAGCTGGAAGAAGAATGGAGGTGCTTGTATTTCCTTTCAGATGGTAACAGATCTCTGCCTGTCTCTCAGTGGATGCAACACAGGAAGGGTTTTTGCAGTAGTGCACTCAGAAATGTTTTTTCTCCTGGAGCTCAGCTGTTTTAACCAGCCCAACACACAAGTTCAGTGCTGCTGCAAGTGTGGAGGAATGGCTGCTTAACACCACTTTCACAAGTGACATTTTGTTTTGAGACACTGTAGAAGACAGTTTAGGATATGAGCTGCCAAGAACAGGCTGCCTATCTGATTTAAAACCACTGGAGTGAAACATGATTATTACGCTGTTTATCTCCATGCAAATCAAATGCCTTCCTTCTCTCACCCACATTTACCAAAACAGCTTCTGACTAACAAAACCTGCTCTCTTCCAGTTGTGATGATAATCACAAAGGTCTAACTGGGAGGAGAAGTGCAGTGGAGAATGTCAGTCTGACTTCCTAATATAATGCTGCAGCAGAACAAAAGATGGAAAGCAAGTCCCAGTACCCAGAGAAATGTTATAAAGTTGTCTTTTGTTTAAACACAGACTGACAAACTTGAGGTGTGAAGGGAAAATGGTTTTGTGAAAATGGTTTTGTGAAAATAATTTCAAGTTTTAGGGAATAGATGTCTTTGTTTCACCTTCAGTTTGCATAAGCTTAGTATGGTTTTAACAGTGTTATTTTTCCAATCCAAAAGAAAGAAGAGGCACACAGAAATTAGTGTGTCACCATCATAACCCTCACTGACCTTACACCATGGCAACTTCTCAGGCTGAGGACACTGATCTCTGTTGCCTGAGGTAAAGAGCTAAATGGTGCAAGAGTTGCCTCCTACACATGCAGTGAAAAAGAAAGGTGACAGAAACCAAGTGGTTGCCACTCTCAAACTTGCAGCAGCCACATTTTCTTTGCATGCCTTTTCTGTCTTTTTAGGTGCAAGAACAGAGTAAGTGTTAAGTGTAGGCTTGCGTACTGTAGACTGCAAAACATCCTCCCAGGGGCCATGAGAAAACCTCATCTAAAATTAGATCAGGTAAAGTAGTAGAGAACATAGTGCAATTACATAGTGCCAGCAAAGTTAGGAATAATTTAGCTCTGCAAAAGTGTGCCTTTCAAAACCCAAACTTTTCACCAGAAAGATGTCTGGACTTTTCAAATCCCTTTTCCTACCCTGAGCTGACAGAGAATGTGTTTTTGCACGTGCTTGTCAGGGATAAAAGAGAGGAAAGAAGTCAGAGGCCAAAGGACCTCAAACCCCTGTTTTCAAAACAGGAATTTTAATTTTCAGCTCAAACACTTTGCAAATGTACTATGGGTAAAGGCCTTTTTAATTAGACCAAAAAGTAAAAATAAAAATACACAAGTAAGCAAAGTTTTCCACCCTCCTCCCTCTTCTACTTTCCTCTTGGGAGTTTAAACCTGTTATCTGAGGCTCGACAGGGTTTTCTGAGTATGTCAGATAGCTATTTTTTCACATAATCTTTTGGTTTAAATATTTAGGGTTTCACAGGTTCTCAGTAATAAGCACCTACCTCAGTGAACCTTTAGTTGGCTTGGTGAATGTGCCTTCTCTCTACATTTAGCATCAGTATTTTAGGATTTCTATTCACCTTGGCTCTGGAAAGCAGAGGGAGGGCTGTTAACATAAAACCAAATAAACCCTAGGACTGCTTTTTGAAAGGGTAGGTTGTTCTGCAAAGGTAGTTTGGACTAATGAATAGGTTCTTCTGGACTGCATTTTTAAACCTATTGCCATGCCACAGAAGTGAAAAAGACTACTTCTTTCAGCTGTGGTGCATCATGGCAACCACTGAAAACAACTCACCCTTCCCCAAGGTTACTATATTCTTCCTTGCTATTCCCTGATGAGTGAAGTGGAGGCTGTATACCTCTGGGACCAGGTTTTAATTCTCTGCTTGTTCTACTTCTGTTACAGTTCTCCTTGGAGAATTTGATTTGTAAGTGCCATCAAGCGAAAACAAACACAAAGAATAGAGATCCACATATGCCACACATCCTGGCCTGTCTAAATACTCCTTGCTTTGATATAAATATTTAAGTGTGTGTATATATACATGCATATATATATATCTATAAAAATATTGTAAATAATAAATATATTAGGATATAAAGATATTTATTTTTAGTAACATTATTCCTGCCTCACTTGAAAATATACCATGTTCCTCTCTTCTGCACTCCTCCTCCCATCCTGTCCCTCTTCCTTCCATCACCCCATCTTTCATTGCTTGTTTTCAGACTGAATAAGCAAGGCACCAGCCTGCCCTACACCAAAGCAGCACCCAGATTTTTCATGCCTGGAAAGAAACAATCAAAAAACCAATCCTCTTTGCCCATATTGATAGAGGCAGGAACTCATGTGACTGTCATTTCTGTCTTACACAAAGGGTTATTGGTGAGCCCAAAACCAAACCAGTCCCCAGGAGCTGGGGATAAGGTTGTTTCCCTCATTTTTCAGTCCTGCATGCTGGTTCCAGATTTATGAATCAAGGAGACTGACAGATCTGTTACACTCATGCTTTGGAAAATGCTCTACTACAATGGAAACCAGGTAACATTTCAAACCCACTTGCTGCCCATTTCTGATGATAACCTGGCAGCAAACACACCTATATGTTCCTACATAGCACACCCATACTATAAGTCTGGTTTTGCTTAGGACTCTAAACTGAGCAATGTATTAAGCCTAATTCTACCAGAGTTACAGTCAAACCCAAATTACAGTCAGATTCAGCAACAGCCAAGATTTTCATCCTTCTCTAGCTAAGGGTTTGAAGCAAGATAAAAGACATCTAAATATATTTCTCACATCAATAATCACCGTAACAAACATACCCCCTCTTGTGCAGGTTTCTATAGCAGAGATCATGAAACTGTCACAGAGAGGGCACATTCACAGCAGTGGTGATACAACTTACTCCACCCTGCAAGGAAGCCAGATTCCCATTGCACTGCAGCTGGTAACAACCATTTTAACACCTACTATGATCCCTACTGTCAGAAACAGGGAACTGGCCACTTTTTTAAGGAGTCACTCTTGTGGGTTTTGTTCATGTGCTGAAACACCCCACAGGAGACAGAAATAAAGCTCAGACTTGCTAGTAAGCAAATACATCCTCAGGCATAGTATTTTAAAAAACAAAATGTGCAAACTTTCAAAGCCAGTATCTCACACATGATTTGTTGTTTTCTGAAGCCACACTGTAAATCCCAGGAGTTCATTTAGCCAAGGTAGCATAAACCAAATGCTGGGCCATGTGGTATGAACAGACGGGTGCTGAGGCAATGCCAAGAGAACCTGCAGGAGCTCAGCATCACTTCAGCTCTGATCCTCACAAGAAATACAGCCTCCTTCAAGATAAGCAAGAACCTTCACTGCCAGACTTTAGGCCACATCAGACCTGTAATCAAGGAAAAATCTGAAAAATAGAGCTCTGTATCAGAGCAAACTGCAAAACTTCCAAGAAAGTGAAGCCTACTATTCTTTTCACTTTGTCAGATTTTCCTTATTGTTATATGCTCCAAGGAGAAGCATTCACACATAGAAAATTAGAGTTCTTTACATTCAGTGGGCTTAAAACTTATCTGATTTGGACTCTGAGAGGCACAATACCTCTCTTTGATGAATTACCAAAAGTGAAGACTCTTTCAGCAGGAATAGAGGCTCAGATTTCCCAGTTTAATCTCAGACAAAGTGACTTGAGGGAGTAACTGAATAGGACAAAATAGCACTTAGAAACTAAGAAATTATCATATTAAGGTGTGTTTTACAGATGGTTTCAGAAAACCAGTACAGAGAGTGACTTGTTCAATGAACCACATAATTCAGATACTACTGAGCAATGGAAACTCTTGATAAACTCATGAGGCTTCAGTTCCACTTTTAACAGCTGCTGCATGCAGACAAGCTTCCCATATGCTTCTTTGGGTAACTTAAATGGTCTTCACTTCTGCTTTTTCTCCATGTGCCTATGCACAAATTCTAAACTGAGAAGTCCTTTGGGCACAACCAAGTCCTGATTACCTAAAGGTGGGGTGGTTTTTCACAGAATCACAGAATCACCAAGGTTGGAAGAGACATCAAAGATCATCAAGTCCAACCTGTCACCGCAGACCTCGTGACTAAACCATGGCACCGAGTGCCTTTTAAAGAGTTTGCTATCACAACTAGGATTTAAAGAACAGTAATCCAGGATCTGGCAGGAGTGCCATTTCCAAATGTTATTCATTGGCCTGTTAATACTTTATTTTCATTTTTCAAACTTCACCCTGTCAGTAGTATTGATTTCTGCAGCCACTCTATTCAGACAGTGCTTAAGTATTTGCTTGAGGAGGGCAGAAAGCCTGTGGGCTAGCACAGAATCCAGAGACTGAACTTCATAAGTCTTCTCAGCCCTAGAAAAGCCCCACCACACTGCAAAGTATAAAACGCTCTCCATTTACATTACTGCTTTTATCCATCACATTGTTCACTGATGCCAAAAGCACCACTTAATCCTTCTGTGTGAACTGGTTCCATTGTAGACTGTTCTACAGATGGAATTCAGACCTCCATTACAGAACCATAAAATGACTGAACTGACATCTGCAGTTCCTCTGTGTTTACACCAGTGGAGGATCAGGAGGTGATGCTTTATGAGTAGCTGTACCTGTAACACCACAAATGGAACAAAGTGATTGTGTATTTTCTGGGATAAAGTAGGCCTCCATATACCCTGCAGCACATTAATGAAAGCAACATGAGCTTCTCTTTGATCAAGACCTGCCATGCCAAGTTTTACAGCATGCCACAGGAGTCCAATAATACAAAATAATTTCAACTGTCACGGAGCAAGTTTTTACTGTCTTTTCCTTGCGTTTTGCTGGGAGTGTGCTAAATCCTGCCTGCTGCATTGCTAGTCTCTGACACTCACTGAGGACGTAGTGAAGGCTCCAGCTGATTACAGACATCAGATCAATTTTTAAACATCAAAAGTTCTTAAATATCCTCAAGGTAATATTATCCCTCTCATATAAGACATATTAGCTCACATAAAAGAGAGGCTTCATCACTATGGAGGTTTTCAGAACAAAAGTACACCATAGGAGCTATGTGTGCTCATGGGAATAATGTAAATGCTTGGTAAAATCAGCTCTTACTCATAGTACCAAGCATTTAGCCTGCAATAAAACTAATAAAACCCCCCACAAAACCCAACAAAACCACCATACACAATCACCTCTACCACCAAAACCCTGAAAAATGATTGAAGACACCATCAAGACTTTATTTTCTGAAAGCATCCAATTTATTAGGGAAATTGGAACACTAATGCATAAAATCTTATTTGTGAAATGGAACAAAAAAATTCCTGAAACAAATGAAGACCCAAAGCAGAAATAACTTATGGCTCCCTCACAATATGACCAGAAGCTTCAGAGGACCACCATGAAGAAGCCACTTCATCAGTAAAGAGCTAACCAAGTACTAAAGCAGATGGAGTGTTTCAGACCAAGTGTTTCCTCATCTACACTCTTGATAAACACATCAAATGACTACAGTTTTAAGTCTCACACAGGATCACAGTATCACCAAGGTTGCAAGAGACCTCAAGGATCATCGAGTACAACCTGTCTCCACAGACCTCATGACTAGACCATGGCACCAAGTGCCACGTCCAATCTCCTCTTGAACACCTCCAGTGACGGTGACTCCACCACCTCCCTGGGCAGCACATTCCAATGGCCAACAACTCTCTCTGGGAATAACTTTCTCCTCACCTCAAGCCTGAACTTCCCCTGGCACAGCTTGAGACTGTGTCCTCTTGTTCTGGTGCTGGTTGCCTGGGAGAAGAGACCAACCCCTTCCTGGCTACAACCACCCTTCAGGTAGTTGTAGAGGGCAATGAGGTCACCCCTGAGCCTCCTCTTCTCCAGGCTAAACAATCCCAGCTCCCTCAGCCTCTCCTCACAGGGCTGTGCTCAAGGCCTCTCCCCACCCTTGTTGCCCTTCTCTGGACATGTTCAAGTGTCTCGATGTCCTTCCTAAACTGAGGAGCCCAGAACTGGACACAGGACTCAAGGTGCAGCCTAACCAATGCAGAATACAGGGGCACAATGACTTCCCTGCTCCTGCTGGCCACACTATTCCTAATACAGGTCCCTCTCTGTTTGGGAGCTCTCCAGCCACTTTGGAGTACAATTGTTATCCTTTGAACAATAGTTCCCATTAAAGGTAAGCCGCATGGGAAGTAGAAGCCATGTCTCCCAAATCCCACTCCATTTCCCCACCATTATGATACCTTGAAAACTGGACAACAGCAAAAAACCCAAATGAAACCAAAGAAAGCCAAAACCAACAAACACACAAACCCCAACCAACCAACCAACCAACCAATTTCCAAAGGTGTTCACGATTTTTTTTAGTCCTGCTGACATACCTTACAAATGGCAAATTACAAAGTACATACTTCAGAAGCCAGAGCTGTAAAATGATCCAGGCACAGCACTGTTAACATTACCACAGTCTGCAAAGGTCCTATAGAATAGAATGGGATAGAATAGAGTAGAATAGAATAGAATAGAATAGAATAGAATAGAATAGAATAGAATAGAATAGAATAGAATAGAATAGAATAGAATAGAATTAACCAGGTTGGAAGAGACTTTTGAGATCATAGAGTCCAACCTATCACCCAACACCATCTAATCAACTAAACAATGGCACCAAGTGCCTCATCCAGGCTCTTCCTAAACACCTCCATTGATGGTGACTCCACCACCTCCCTGGGCAGCACATTCCAAGGGCCAATCTCTCTTTCTAGGAAGAACTTCTTCCTAATATCCAGCCTAAACCACCCCTGGCACAGCTTATGACTGTGTCCTCTTGTTCTGGTGCTGGGTGCCTGGGAGAAGAGACCAACCCCCACCTGGCTACAACCTCCCTTCAGGGAGTTGGAGACAGCAAGAAGGTCTCCTCTGAGCCTCCTCTTCTCCAGGCTGAGCAACCCCAGCTCCCTCAGCCTCTCCTCATAGGGCTGTGCTCCAGACCCCTCCTCAGCTTTGTTGCCCTTCCCTGGTCACATTTAAGAACTTCCTTCCAACACACTGGCACAGAAACAAACAAATATTCCAAATAATGGAAAGCAGACAACAAGCAGCAACCTTGTTTGAGATTAATGAAATCACAGAAAGCAAAATTGTGACAAACAGGTCATGTCCACAGGAAATGCAGACTCCTAAGGGCTATTTAGTCTTGAGAAGACTGAGAGGGGATCTGATCAATGTCTATAAATACCTTAGAATGTCAAGTGGAGGGGGCCAAGGTCTTTTTGGTGGTGTGCAATAATAAGACAAGGAACAACAGGTTCAAACTTGAACATAGAATCTTCTTTACAGTGAGGCAGAGCACTGGAACAGGCTACCCTGGGAGATTGTGGAGTGTCCTTTTCTGGACACATTCAAAACCCATCTGGATGCATTCCTGCTCAGACTACCCTAAGTGATCCTGCTTCAGCAGGGGTTTAGATCCAAGGATCTCTGGGGGTCCCTCCCAACCTCTAACATATTGTGATACTGTGATGGAAATCCTGTCCTGAACCTACTGGGCTGTCTCCAGTCCAGAATAATCCTAGGAACATAATGCTTTGTCAATAGCTGCCCTTAACCTGTGTGATGCACATGAGTAGTGCTGGACAGACAGCTTGGGAATGCAGGTCTCAATGACTCTAAACAGATGAGAATGAAAACATGAGTGAAAAAAACAAACAAACAAAAACCCCCAAAAACAAACTATGAGAGAATGAATGAAAGTAAAATAATTTACTCAGAGGTTTTGTTAATAAAGGCCTTGCCTCCTAAAAAGGACACAGAAAATGTAGTAAGGAAGTTTATTTAAAAGCAAGTTTATTTAAAAGCAAGTCAAGGACTAGGAGAACTTAAGTGTGGAAAAGAGAAAAATAAACTTTCTTATTTCTAGCAGCTATGCTTTGAGCCAGCTTACCACCCTGGGAGCCACTGGACACAGTGGAGTCCATGAATCTTTAATAATGTTTTCTATGAAAACCAGAGCAGTTGCATAACTGCATTCACATACCTGGCAAATTGCTGCTAAATAAAATAGAGCAGCATGCTGCCCCTTTTTACCTCTTAAAGCCATTTCTTTTTGAAAAGTCATATCATTGCTCCCAAGCAGAATTTCTGAACAACAAACCTACTCGCTTCTATTGGAACACAACGTGGGTTTTGTTCAGGTCTGAGACAGATACTGGCGTTTTGAAAAGGATGCCATTGATTGCAGCAATCATTACACAACAGATATTCCCTGAGCCTGCTGAAATCAGCTGGAAAAACAGCTATCACAACAGGACTATATTCAGCATAACAATGCCCTTTCCTCTGTGAAAAATACCTGTCAGCTGATGAGACTATACTTCACAGAATCATAGAATCAATACGGTTGGAAAAGACCTCAGAGATCATCAAGTCCAACCTGTCACCCAACACCTCATGACTACTAAACCATGGCTTCAAGTGCCACATTCAATCCTCTTTTGAACACCTCCAGGGATGGTGACTCCACCACCTTCCTGGGCAGCACATTCCAATGGCCAACAACTCTCTCTGGGAATAACTTTCTCCTCACCTCAAGCCTGAACTTCCCCTGGCACAGCTTGAGACTGTGTCTTCTTGTTCTGGTGCTGGTTGCCTGGGAGAAGAGACCAACTCTTTCATGGCTACAACCTCCCTTCAGGTAATTGTAGAGAGCAGGAAGGCCTCCCCTGAGCCTCCTCTTCTCCAGGCTAGTCAGAAGTGACCAGCTGCATCATGACAAATGCAGAACAAGAGGGCACAGTCTCAGGCTGCATCAGGGGAGGTTTTGGCTGGAGGTTAGGAGGAAGTTTTACACAGAGAGAGTGATTGCCCATTGGAATGGGCTGCCTGAGGAGGTGGTGGATTCGCTGTCACTGGGGGTGTTCAGGGCAAGGCTTGACAGGATGCTTGGTTGCATGGTTTAGTTGATTAGGTGGTGTTGGATGGTAGGTTGGACACGATCATCTTGAAGGTCTCTTCCAACCTGGTTTATTCTATTCTATTGCGATGAAGGCTCAACTGATGCCAATGTATCTCTTTAAAAACACAGAATCATTGAATCAATAAGGTTGGAAAAGACCTCAAAGATCATTCAATCCAACTGGAACAGGTTTCTTAACAGCTCCACAGGAAACATGTTTGTATCCACCAGCAGAGAGACAGCATCCTTTTCTCCAGAGAGATTTCTTTTCCATGCATGAAAGAAAAGCCAGTGGAATTTGCTAGTACGTGTTCAGATTTGCATGTTCCTTTACAATACAAAGAAATGGCTGTTTATTTAGAAGAACAGCTCTGCATTTGACAAAACATAATGAATCAGCTCTAAATGTTTGACACCTGATGAAGAAGCTCTTGAACACATTTATTTATCACTCCTTCTTGTTATTGCAAGGCCTCTGTTTTATGACTTGTTAGGCAGTCCATGGAAACGGTTGAGCTGGCACATTTTCTGTAACACATGCAGATGAAAAACAACTCAAGGAGCGAACAACATAACCAAGTATCTCCAGGCTTACACTCATTTATGCTGCTCATCCAGCAACTTCAGCCTCTGGAGAGCTCTGCTATCCTCTAACAGATCAACACCTGCCCCCAGCTTGGTGTCATCTCCAAATTTACTGATGATGGACTCAATGCCCTCATCCAGATCATCAATAAAGATGTCAAAGAGCATGGGGCCCAGCACTGATCCCTGGGGCACACCACTGGTGCCTGGCCACCAGCTGTATGTGGCACCATTCACTACCACTCTCTGGGCTCAGCCTTCAGCCAGTTCCTAACCCAGCTCAGAGTGCTGCTGCCCAAGCCATGGGCTGACAGCTTGGCCAGGAGTTTGCTATGGAGGACAGTGTCAAAGGCCTTCCTGAGGTCCAGGTAGACTACATCCACAGCCTCCCCACACCCATCAGGTGGTCACCTGATCATAGAAGGAGATCAGGTTGGTGAAGCAGGACCTGCCCTTCCCAAATCCGTGCTGGCTGGGCCTGATCCCTTGGCCATCCTGTAAGTGCTGAATGATTGCACTCAAGATGACCTGTTCCATGATCTTGCCTGGCACTGAGGTCAGGCTGACAGGCCTATAATTCCCTGGCTCATCCAACTGGCCCTGCTTGTGGATGGGCACCACATTGGCCAGCTTCCAGTCTTCTGGGACCTCTCCAGAGAGCCAGGACTGATGAAAAATGATGGAGAGTGGCTTGGCCAGCACATCTGCCAGCTCTCTCAGCACCCTAGGATGGATCCAGTCTGGTCCCAAGGACTTGTGGGGATCCAAGCAGCTGAGGAAAGCTCTAACTACTTTCTTCTGGAACACAGCGGAGCTATACTGCTCCCTGCCTCCTCTGCCAGCTCTGCAGGCCAGCTGTCTGGAAGACAACCTATCCTGCTATTAAAAATTGAGGCAAAGAAGGTGTTAAGTTCCTCTGCCTTTTCCTCATCTCTTGCTACTATATTCCCCTCTGTGTCCACCAAGGAGTGGAGGTTGTCCTTGCCCCTCCTCTTGTCATTAATGTATTTATAAAAGCATTTTTTGTTGTCCTTCACAACTGCTGGACACCTGCTGCTGCTAAGGAGGAAAATCAATGCACAAAGACTTTCCTCACCCCTGAAGGTAAAGATCAGTACTCAGAAATTCAGCACTGTGCACCTCTTCTAAAAGGCCTGCTCTTTCCATGTTTTTGAGACACCTGATGGGGACTCTGGAAAGACAGTATCTGTTCCCACCCCTGGCACTACACTGACAGGTAGCCAAGTTCACACAAGTCACTTCATCTCTGAGCTTAATGGCATTTTACTTTTCATAGAATCAATAAGGTTGGAAAAGACCTCAGAGATCATCAAGTCTAACCTATTACCTAATACCTAACACCTCATGACTGACTAAAGCATGGCTCCAAGTGCCAGATCCAATCCTTTTTTTAACACCTCCAGTGATGGTGACTCCAACCCCTCCCTGGGCAGCACATTCCAATGGACAATCTCTCTTTCTAGGAAGAATTTCTTCCTAACATCCAGCCTAAACCTCCCCTGTTACAGCTAGAGACTGTGTCCTCTTGTTCTGGTGCTGGTTGCCTGGGAGAAGACACTAACCCCCACATGGCTGCAGCCTCCCTTCAGGGAGTTGGAGAGAGCAATAAGGTCTCCCCTGAGCCTCCTCTTCTCCAGGCTAAACAACCCCAGCTCCCTCAGCCTCTCCTCACAGGGCTGTGCTCCAAACCCCTCCCCAGCTTTGTTGCCCTTCTCTGGACATGTTCCACCGCCTCAACATCTTTCCTAAACTGAGGGGCACAGAACTGGACACAGGACTCAAGGTGTGGCCTAACCAGTGCTGAGTGCAGGGCAGAATGCCACCCCTGCTCCTGCTGGCCACACTGTTCCTGATGCAGGCCAGGATACAAACACTTCACAAATTTGCATGTCATAATTCAGCATTTTTCATAATTCAGCATTTGTAATTCTAAAGAAATTCATCCAAAGGAGCCTGTGAGCTAGATACTCTGCTATTATCCCTCAGATGAAAAGGAAAAGCACATTATGACAGCTAGGATACAGCTACTCAAGTTGATTCTATGATTCTATGATTTTAAGTGCCATAAAATGGAGTGAAGCACAGCAAAGTGGTTTTGTGTGTTTGGTGTACAAAACAACAACAAAACAAAGCAACAACAACCAAACAACAACAAAACCCAGCAGAAAACCAAGCTTTTCTTATTCACTCCAGACCTCTTAAGAGAATGGTAAAAATGCTTTTCTTCTTTTTCTTTCCCCACCCCCAAGCCATTTCAGTACAAAAATTCAGAGTAGCCAGTGTCATTGCAACACAAAGCTTCTTGTGACCCATTGCTGGGGTTACATTGCTGCAAAAAAATAAAAATACAACAAAAAGCAGAGAAAGCAAATCCTCTGCAGCCCTGCTTATATGACTGCTCTTATCTTGTCAGGTACACTGGAGACAACTGCCAGAGTTAAAAGGGTAAGTTGTGACAGCACGGAGAAAAACTCTCACTCAAGCTGAAAAAAATCATACTATACTGAGGAGAAACACAGGCTGGGGTCATAGTGGCTGGAGAGCAGCCAGGCAGAAAGGGACCTGGGGGAACTGGTTGACTGGAGGCTGAACATGAGCCAGCAGTGTGCCCAGGTGGCCAAGAGGGCCAAGGGCATCCTGGCCTGCATCAGGAATAGTGTGGCCAGCAGGAGCAGGGAAGTCATTGTGCCCTGTACTCAGCACTGGTTAGGCCACACCTTGAGTCCTGTGTCCAGTTCTGGACTCCGCAGTTTAGGAAAGATGTTGAGATGCTGGAAGGTGTCCAGAGAAGGACAGCAAAGCTGGGAAGGGGTCTGGAGCACAGCCCTGTGAGGAGAAACTGAGGGAGCTGGGGTTGCTTAGCCTGGAGAAGAGGAGGCTCAGGGAAGACCTTCTTGCTCTCTACAAATCCCTGAAGCCAGGTGGGGGTTGGTCTCTTCTCCCAGGCAACCAGCACCAGAACAAGAGGACACAGTCTCAAGCTGCACCAGGGGAGGTTTAGGCTGGATGTTAGGAAGAAGTTCTTCCCAGAAAGAGAGATTGGCCCTTGGAATGTGCTGCCCAGGGAAGTGGTGGAGTCACCATCATTGGAGGTGTTTAAGGAGAGCCTGGATGAGGCACTTGGTACCATGGTTTAGTTGGTTAGACAGTGGTGGATGATAGGTTGGTCTTGAATATCTTGAAAGTCTTTTCCAACCTGGTCTATTCTATTCTATTCTATTCTATTCTATTCTATTCTATTCTATTCTATTCTATTCTATTCTATTCTATTCTATTCTATTCTATTCTACCCTACTCTACTTTATCAGTCTCTAGATTGCAGTCAGATTTTAATTAATTAATTTAGT
The DNA here is from genome assembly GCF_014839835.1 of Dryobates pubescens. Classification (NCBI taxonomy): domain Eukaryota; kingdom Metazoa; phylum Chordata; class Aves; order Piciformes; family Picidae; genus Dryobates; species Dryobates pubescens. Next base: position 67,007,471 of record NC_071657.1, on the reverse strand, counting down.
TAGTTAGTTATAAATACACAGGGACATTTCCTTACAAAATTTCTGGAGAAAAACATTAAGCACATCTTCTGGGAGAAAAAAAACCACAACAGATCCAAAAACCAACCAACCTCAAAGATAATCCCTCTGTACTCTTCTAAAGACTGTGTCTTCTTGTTCTGGTGCTGGTTGCCTGGGAGAAGAGACCAACCCCCACCTGGCTACAACCTCCCTTCAGGTAGCTGTAGACAGCAAGAAGGTCTCCCCTGAGCCTCCTCTTCTCCAGGCTAACCAACCCCAGCTCCCTTAGCCTCTCTTCATAAGGCTTCTGCTCAAGGCCTGTGTACTCACAGTAAGAGTTATTGTGCAACCAGACAAAAGAGCTCAGGCCAACTGTAACAAACAATTCCTGCACTGAAGCTAGCAAATTTAGCTTCTCACAAAGGGCATGCAGATCATGCTCTGTTCTGGTTCATTTTAAAATGTCAGCAACTTTCTTCATTCTGGCAAAAAAAGGATGTAATCCTCTAATTGGTAGGGAATGTAAAGCCCCATTCTAGTTAAAAGCACAACCAAGCCATGTTTCCCCTAAGCTATTAGACTGACTGAATGAAACTGCTGATTTTTAATCAATGGGTTCTACTCTGTCCTGTTTCACATCATGGCCCTATTAAGCCACCTGTTCATTGGTGTGAGACATGTTTCTTTTTCTTTCCACACAGACCCATTAGTAATAATAGACCTCCCTCTATTATTTTTTCCCTCCATTAAGGCATTTCAAAGGCTGTCTGCAATAAGATTATCATCTGCAAATGTTTTTGTACAATTTAATAGCATGGACTCCAGTATTATATTCAAATAATGCATATTACATTTCATTTGGCATGTGGGAAAATAAAATGAAAGGATGAGTTTTGAGGCATAAACAGGATAAATTGATAGGATTCTACTTCATCATATTGAATAATTACATCCTGGCACAGTGCCCAAAGCATATTCATCACAAAGAGACTACACTATACAGCACACTGCCAAAAATCTAACTTCCTCAGACAAAGGCTAGACGACTCTGACAAATCAGAAGTCTTACAGATTTGGTTGCTGTGGCTGCATTAGAGGTACCTGAAAATTTGCTGAACTGTAATTCATCATTACCAGTTCATTAATAGGGCCCACAAACATATAAGCCATTAATTACACCTATGTTGTGCAAGTGTTCACATTGCACTGATAGCATTCCTTACATCTCCCAGCTTGCAATAGGTTCCCCTTTGGGGCTGTTCCTCAGCCTGGTTTAAGGGCTGAAGAAGGCTGTCATCATTGTTTACACGGTAAGGAATCACAGTATTGTTCCCATCCTGCTGCTGTGGTGAGGCTGGGCCATCTGTGCAACTTAGAAAGAATTTGCACTTAGCAGATCCCTGTCTTCCTTACGGTTTTGCTTTGGAAATATGCTTCACTTCTGGCATTGTCTTAACTGTTTTATTCTGATCTGCAAGAAGCATTCCCAATGCCCTGCATTAACCAAAAATGTATCTATATAAATAAATAATTAGCACCAGGCACCTAATCCACACATCATGAAAGAAAAAGACTCAGTTCACGGTTGTGAGAGCTCTGCATTTGTCAGTCCTGCAGCAGATGCCATTGTTGGCTGCGTTTGCTTGCCCTGCAGAGTTGCCAAAGAGGATATGAAGTCAAATCCATCATTTTCAAAATGCAATTTTTAGGTTTTTGGTGGGTTTTCTCACAAGAGGCATTCTGCTGTATGCCCACCCCATCATTTTACTCAAGTTAATTCCCATGGGAATACCATTCACAAGACTCAGCATACCATGCCCAGTGAAACAAACAAATAACAACCTGCCCTGGGATCCTGCATTTGAATATGCTGCCAACCAAAGCAATGGGCTAAGATTCTTCATGTCTTAAGAAGAAGTCAAAGTAACCTATGTGGATATATATTTTTTTTCCTTATTGAAGTGAAACACGAAAGACTGAAGTTAACCAATACATAACTACACAAATCCTCTTCCCCCCTCTTCCATTTCAACAGCCCTGGCTCAGAGACACACTGCTTAAATCTGAGCACGAGAAGCAATCCTAAGTGAAAATTCCTTCCTCCTCCAACACAGAGGCAGGACTGCAACTTATGCATGGTATTACCCCAGGCAGTCATCAAAGCATTGTACTGCTCTGCTTGAACTCACACCTGAGGCCAAAAGTCAACAAGCAGTAGGCATGAGGACAAGGGGTTTATATTACATTTTGGGGAGGATAGGGTTAGCATAGAGGAGTACTTTAAAATGTCTTTTGCCTTTGTAGTGTTTGAGGCAAAGCATTGTCACCAAGCTGCAAAGGATGCAGCAGGGCAGATGAGGCTGGAAGAAAGCCACAACACGTGATTGGCACAATATGGCAAAGCAAAGGATAAATCTCATGCCTACAAATGATTAATTTCTTAGTCTTGGAGAGGTTTCTTGTCTAAGGTCTGTCTTGAGAGGGAGCAGGCAGAGGTGATGTGTTTCCCAGTTATTTCATTTCCAAAAGGAAGATCAAAAGAACATATTTCAGCCTATTAAACTCAGCCTTCCTCCTTCTCAATCACAAGATTTCTCCTTTAGGGAGGTCCAGAAAACACAAAGCTTTTCCTTTGCTTCTAACTGATGCTCAAAGACTTTTTTTGCTTGTTCTGGAGTCTAGCAACATAAACATTCCTGAATACTGTATGGCCAGCTTGGACAAAATGATGATCTCAAAGTCAATACAGAAATAAACACAGAAGCTCAGAACTGTTAATTCATATTACAGAAACTGCATACACAAAATAATAAGGCCATTGTCAGCCAAAAAAAAACCCCACACTCTGTATTGGCTAGTTACTTGCCTGGAAAAATACTTGAATTACAAGTTCAGCCTTATACTTCTTGCACTGCATATCTTCCATAATACAGAGTAAGATTTTCTGCATATGAAAATCAAGAAAGATATGGCTCTCTGAGGATCTAGAAGACACAGCTGCAGATCTGCTCTCCATTTACAGTGATTTTTTAGCTGCAGAATGTGACAGTTCCAAAGTTTGTCCCCCTCAACTAATTCTCTCTGTGACAACTTGAACAAGAAGAAAATGCTCCTCCTGTTTTAAGGAGCATAATTAAGATTTCACCTGTCCAAAACACAGAAATTAAAAGGGGGTTTGCATTACTTTTATTTCCTGTTGATTGAGATCTGAACTTGGAACTGAACTAGTCACAATCAGTTACTGCTCTGACTTGAGACAAGAGTGACAGTTCTGGTACTGGGCTTTTTATAGGCAGCTAAGATCAGGCAACTGCCTATACCTAGCCACAGCAAGACTGTAAATCAATCTTTCCAGGTCACATATACCTTGCAATTACTGTACAAAACACCCACCCAAATCAATGACATCTTCACAAAAATAACTGGAGTTATACCTGGATGTCTTAGCACATATACCGAAGGCTGAGGCTGTGTTTGGTTCAGTTTAGAACAATCTCCAATACGTTTTAGTGTTCACTGAAAGGAAAGAAAAAAGAGTTTATTAAAGATAACACAGAGTTTAAAAAAGTAAATAAAATTTGGCAAGGGCAGACTGATCTTAAAGCTGTTTATATATTAATGCCCTTTTATGGAAGAGTTGAAAGTGGTTTTGTGTTTTTCCCCCCCCCCCCCCTGTTGAAGCCTGAATAAAAGCAATGCAATGGGAGTGCTGTGCTCTACACATTATGTATATGGGCTTGTAAATTTCTCAAAGCCATAAAACATCTCTTCTGCATAGGAACAATGCTAGGAAGATGAAAGGCTAACAGACTAATGAAGAACACATGGAACTGCTATTAATGATCAGAATAAAATTAGTCACCTTAGAAACACAGTAATGTTTGTTCCCAGCCTGGCATTGTGTATGACTCCTTCCCAACTGAAGAAAACAACACCCAACCCAAACAACTACAAGGCTGAACATCTAATGATAATGGCAGTTGAAAGTACCTGTATTTCCTAGTGTCATTTACCAATCATGCCCGTTTTAAATGCCATCTTTACCATACTTGCACAGAAATTCCCAACTCCATAACAGTGCTGCTGAAAAGACTGAATTAGGAACAAAAAGACATCCTTTTAATGTGCACTGCTGGTCTCCAAATGTAAAACTTTAAAGGAAATTTTTGACATCCTACTCCGATTTCACCTTCTCACACAGATGCAAAAGGATCTCCACAAGCAGGCAAGCTTTATTTTATCAACAGAAGGGTAGGGACAGCTGTCCAACTTTCCATTTGATGGCAAGCAAAGTCTGAAGATAAAGAGTGACCCACTTAAAATGTGTTCCACTTTAGATTTGAGAAGGCATTACCCCAGTCTGACTGCAGGTGATTTGGTTTGAAATTTGAAATTGCTTTATCTTTTGCTCAGCAAGGGCGAGGAGATGAAAAGGATTAGAGACCCAAACTGTGATTGAGACCAGAATGTGTTTCTATTTTCTGGCACCTTAAGAAGACAGCAGCTCCTATTGCTACTCCTTTACATCACTGCAATTTACAGCAGTTCTCCTCTTTTTTTGCCTCTCAAGTGAAAACATTCCTGTTACCATTGTGTTCAAAGGCAATTTGCTGAGCAACGTTCAACAGTCCCATTTGAATTCTCCCTTGATTGAAACAGTGAATTATTGTCATCGGCTGCCGAGAAACTGTACCTCGTCTGGAAATTCACACTTTGACAGAGGCTGTCAGCACATTCCTGTGTATGTGTGCAAGCTGAAAGCTGGTATTTCAAAGGGTTGCATGCTAGCACTATAGAGGATGACAGCAGGCTTGTAGGTGACTATACAGACAGACACCTGGCAGAAAACCCACATCTCTCGACAGCTTTACACACTGCTTCCACTTCCACCTGCAAGCTCTGAGAGAGACTATCTGTAATTGACATTGCAAAAGGACACACTGCAACACAGCCAACGGGTAAATGGGAGAGACCATGAAGCCTGTGTTTAGTCATGCATCACTGCCTGAATCAAGATCTATTTACAGGCCTCCTGTAACACTGTCATTACAGTGCCTATCTGTTGTTCTGTAGCACAGATAAAAGTACAGACCGTGCCCTCTAACCAGGACACAGCCTCAACAGAACATGAAGAAAGGCAAAAATTAATTGCTCTAAGCAAGTATGCCTTTTAAAAGTTGCTTGTCTAACCCTGCATCATAAAAACACAATAACTGGATTTAAAAGTGTCTTCTCACTTCAGGGTATTTTCCTTGTTACTCAGATTCTTACAAGAACGCATAGAGGAAAAGAGAAAAAGGAAGAGAAAAAGCAGAAAAGGAAAAGGAAAAAGAAAAAAGGAAAAGGAGAAAGAAAAAGAAAACAAAAAAGAAAAAGAAGGAAAATAAGGAAAAGGGGGAAAAGGGGGGAAAAAGGAATCATTGACAGCTAAGCCATTAGTCAGCTACAGAAGGGTCATTTCACAGGTACTAGGAGCATGGTGAAGGAGATTTCACTGAGGGAGACACACCTGGTCAGGGTGTTTCTGAGAGTGGCCTCATAACCAGAATAATTTGAGAAGTGCTTCCTGTGGCCATGAACTGCCTGGGAAAAAGGGAGTGTATTTTCTCTGTTTAGACCCAGCATTTACAGAATCCCTAAGCACTTCTGAGGAAGAGTTTCACATAAATCTGTTACAAGCCTTTTCCCCTTGAAGACCTGGGCAGCCTTTGTGCACGTTTTCAGGTCATCCACTGGTCAGATATGTTTATTCCAAAGGCCATGGCAGATGATTGAGGTCAGCTACTCTAACCCTCCCTACACAGCTGAGGCAAGAACTATATCCTCTGGGTCTTGCACAATGATTCAGCAGTTTTTTGCATAGTTTAGATATATTTTTGCTACTGCTAAAGAAAACTTCAAAATCAAATTTTTAACTGCATCCTGACAAGAGTTTTTAAGAATGAAAGGGATATTTATTTAGAGAGTTAAAGGTGCTTCCTTGACAAAGTGTGGTAGTAGGTTAGCCTTGGACAAGGGACAAATTTCCATCCACTTCTCAGACTCTCCCACCCCTCAGGAAAGGGGAAGAAAATAGAAGAACTCTCATGGGCTGAGGCGAAGACATGGAGATACCTTAACAATTACTGCCATAGACAAAATTGATGTGGGGGGAGATTAGTTTGCTAAATGAAATAGGTAGTGAAATACAAAGACAAACACCTCCCCCTGCAAACTCTCAGTCCTTGAAGCAGAATGGTGTGGCAAGAACATAGTGGCTTCTCTCTGACTCCCTGCTGACACTTTCTCCATGTGCTGGGCTCTGCCTCCAGGCTGCAGTACCTGTCAGGAAATCTGGGCAGCCATGGGCTCTCTGCAGGTGATAGGTCAGGTCTGCTTCAGTCCTAGGCAATGCTCACCACTGTTTGCCCCAACTTGCTCTCTCCCACCTTGTTCATCCTCCTTTTCTCCCCTCACTCCTCTGCTTCTTCAGCAGTCTCAGACTGTGCCAGGGGAGGTTTAGGATGGACGTTAGGAGGAAGTTCTTCCCAGAAAGAGAGATTGGCCATTGGAATGTGCTGCCCAGGGAGGTGGTGGAGTCATCATCATTGGAGGTGTTCAAGAAGAGACTGGATGGGGTGCTTGGTGCCATGGTTTAGTTGATTAGATGGTGTTGGGTGATAGGTTGGACTTGATGATCTCAAAGGTCTTTTCCAACCTGGTTAATTCTATTCTATTCTATTCTATTCTATTCTATTCTATTCTATTCTATTCTATTCTATTCTATTCTATTCTATTTTTTCCTTCTCTTCCATTCATTTCAGGAGCCTTACCTCTGGCTGAGGGGCTGGTCTGGTCATGGCTGGTTTTAGTCAGCTCCAGATGCTTCCAAGAACCCTCTGTCATGACCAGTCCTGGTCATCCCCCAGCAGAGACACTGACATTCGTCTCCTTTCTGCCAAGATCCTGAAACTGAGCTGAGGCTGACAGATTTATTTAGATACTACAAAGGATGCAATTGAGAGGGAAAGAGAAAGAAAAAAAAAATCAAGGTGAACATTGCAAGGCTTGTTTGCAAGGATAGTGTTTTTTTGCCAGCTAACCTACCCGGCTGTTTGTGCTCAGTTCAGATCCTAGTAGGATGATGGGATCAGCATTTCCTAACCTACTCACTCCCTGACCTTCAGTTTTCAGGGCATTGATTCATGCCCATCCTCCCTGCTGAGGCTTGTGGAGAGACAGGGGCAGGCAGCCTGGCCCACTGCTGCTGCATTGCTGCCTCATTGCTGTCCCAGCACCCACCGTAGCCCTCATACTCTCATTCCATTCCCCATCCACTGATCCCAGGAAATGTTTCCCAAAGCTGTAGACGGCACAGGATGACAACCTTGCTCTTTTTTTAGCTCAGTGAGATGGAATAAATCAAGCCAACCTTGAATAAAGAAAAATAGGTGACACGTCTTTGACATAAAGAGATAGCAATCAATTTATTTCTGCTGATGCTGAAGACATAACATGTTGAGCTTCAGCCACATTCAGCAGGGGAAAAAAGCAAAAAGACAACTGTGAGGGTATGTCTCTGTAGTTACAGAGCAGACATTTTCTTAGATCATTTCACTGCTGTTGGATTTGACACAAATGGTGCTGGTGTGAGCAGGCAGGTAAACATGAGCTCCAGATTTGCAGGAGAAGGTAGAACTGGCCAAAACAAGGACTACAATCATTGAGGCAGATGCTTGTCCTGACCTGTACTCATGGAAACTTGCAATGGCTGTGCTGCCCTAATGAGGGCTACAGAGGAGGCTGGAAATTTTGCTTTTGACCTCATTCATTAACTTCAAGGGGACTGGGGTCTCCTATTCAGGGTTCATATTGCAACAGGCTGCCTTCTTACCTCCTAACAAGCACTTACTTGAAAAGCCAAGGAATGCATTAACACTGTGGCTTTATTCACAAAAGGCTCTTGTGTGGCTTTGAGGGCAAGATGATTTGCAGTGCAGATGCACAGAGAACAGAGACTACAGCCACTACTGAGTTTGGGTTGACACAAAGAATTCTTCACTCAGAACCGATTCTCAGCCACAGACAGAGATGATTAATAAAAAAAATAATATGTTTCTCTTTGTGAAATATGAAAAAAAAAAAGGGCAGTTAAAACAAACAGAAGGTGATGGCTCTGCTCTTGGTTTTATTAGCTCTGCCACTTACAAATAGAATACAATCATAGAATCAGTCAGGGTTGGAAGGGACCACAAGGATCATCTAGTTCCAACTCCCCTGCCATGGGCAGGGACACCCCACACTACATCAGCCTGGCCAGAGCCTCATCCAGCCTGGGCTTAAACACCTCCAGGGACGGGGCCTCAACCACCTTCTTGGACAACCCATTCCAGGGCTTCACCACTCTCACAAGGAAGAACTTCCTCCTTATGTCCAGCCTGAATCTCCCCACCTCCAGCTTCATTCCATTCCCCCTAGTCCTATCACTACCTGAGGTCCTGAGAAGTCCCTCCCCAGCCTTCTTGCAGCCCCCTTCAGATACCGGAATGCCACAATGAGGTCACCTCGGAGCCTTCTCCTCTCCAGACTGAACAGCCCCAACTCCTTCAATCTGTCCTCACAGGAGAATAGAATGGAATGGAATGGAATGGAATGGAATGGAATGGAATGGAATGGAATGGAATGGAATGGAATGGAATGGAATAGCATAGCATAGCATAGCATAGCATAGCATAGAATAGAATAGCATAGCATAGCATAGAATAGAATAGAATAGAATAGAATAGAATAGAATAGGATAAGATAGAATAGAATCTAATTAACCAGGTTGGAAAAGGCCTTTGAGATCATCAGTGTTGCAATTCAAGACACAAACACTGTGCTCATTTAAGTCCAGTGAAGCCATCACAAAATTTAGAATTAGGATGTGTTTGTTTGCTAAACTTGATATATTGTTAGCATCTCAATATACCATGCTCCAAACACCTCAATATTTTTTGCTGTTACTTCAGAGTTAATATCTTTTGTCAGAGGTCTTTCTTTTGACAATACTGTGCTGGCTGTTGTATTTACCACAGAAGGATTTCAGATCTCTCTCCAATCATCACTATGATTGTGCTGGTTTGAGCCTATGCCTGTAAAATTTAGTTACAGATTTTGAGCAGAAAAGTAGAAAAATGATGTGTGAGTGCTTGGTTCAGTCTGCCTTATGAAAGGTTAAGAATCAGAGAGTCTAATATGACAGTACCTCCCTACTGTGATAATACTTCTGGAATTTCTATAGCACTGTTCTTAAGCTCTTGGCATCTGTACAGATTGTACCATCAGGTGCTACACAAGGCTGAATGCTCCAGAAAACCTTGCCCAAAATGCTCCATGTGCATCTCAAGTGGCAGTGCTGCAAGTAGCACCACACAGCTCAAAGCACTCCTTGACACTGTTCAAATGAAATAATGGTTCCAAGACTGTAGGCAGGCTTTTGAACAATCACACAATGGTGAGGTGGCAATAAACAGAGTTTCTAAGAAGCTTTTAGCTCTCATGGTTTAATTTGAAAGACCTGGCATAAGACGTGCCAGATTAACAGGGTCTTTCAGACATACTGATGTTTCAGAAAGAGACAAGAAAACTCTTTTCTCACCCCCTTACTATCTCAGATGCAAGCCAGAACCTGGTTAGAGAATAACCAATGCTCCATTTTAAGGATTTGGTCACAGAATCAGAGAATGAAGCAGGTTAGAAGAGACAATCATCAAGTCCAACCTATCACCCAAGACTAACTAATCAACTAGACCATGGCACCAAGTGCCTCATTCAGTCTCTTTTTAAACACCTCCAGGGACATCAACCTCACCACCTCCCTGGGCAGCACATTCCAATGGCAAATTACTCTCTGTGTGAAGAACAAATTCCCTCACCTCCAGCCAAAACCTCCTCTGGCACAGCTTGAGACTATGTCCCCCTGTTGGTGCTGGTTGCCTGGGAGAAGAGACCAACCTGGCTACAACCTCCCTTCAGGGAGTTGTAGACAGCAAGATAGTCTCCCCTGAGCCTCCTCTTCTCCAGACTAAGCAACCCCAGCTCCCTCAGCCTCTCCTTACAGGGCTGTGCTCCAAACCCCTCCCCAGCTTTATTGCCCTTCTCTGGACACCTTCCATCAACTCAACAACTTTCCTAAACTGAGGGGCCCAGAACTGGACACAGGACTCACGGTGTGGCCTAACCAGTGCTGAGCACAGGGCAGAATGACCTCCCTGCTCCTGCTGGCCACACTGTTCCTGATCCAGGACAGGATGTCCTTTGGCTTCTTGGCTACCTGGGCACACTGCTGACTCATGTTCAGCCTACTATCAACCACTACCTGCCTGGCTGCTCTCCAGCCACTCTGTCCCCAGCCTGTAGCTGCATGGGGGTTGTTGTGGCCGGTGAGTAGTCTTTGTGGTCTCTGGCTGTATAACAGGCTTGCCTCAAACTGTTGCAAATTTGTATATGAGGAGGTCATATCAGAGGTGATTATATAGTCTTTTACTTATGGAATGTGAAGGACAGGCCTTTTGTGATCTGAAGAGCAAGGTGACAACAGCAGTTAGACCTACACTGTAGTCAAGCTCCAAGCATAAGCACAGCAAACACCAGAAAACAAAAGCACTTTCATAATGTCCACAGAGCCTTAGGGATCACTGCAACTAAGAAAAGTTCACCCAGGTATGCTGCCTCACAACCCTATAATGGACTTTTTAGTCTCCCTGCCGTCCCTGGACAGTACTGTCCTACCTTCCTTCCCTGATGTCAAGGGTTGAGGCTTGGGCAGCCACTAAATGAGTAGCAGATGCTCACTATTAACTCCTCTTCATTCCCAAAGGGGCAGAGAAAGGGAATAAGGAACAGAGACTTATGAATTGGAAAACAAAACCAGTTATAATGAAACAATGACAACAAAATTAAGGCGATACAAATCCAATATTGAACCCAAGCCCCATCATCACCACTGGTGCATTACCACTTCTAGGAGCAAACACTATCTGAAGAAGTACGTTTCCAATTTCCAAAAGTGCAGTTAACTTAGAAAAGACTGAGCTGAAAAGCAAAGCCACTGAACAGAATTGGTTCTTTTAAACTCTGATCAGGACACTTGCCCAGAAAGGGGGGAAACAAAGATGTCCAATTAATAGCAGTCCTGCTGTGCAACCATGCAAATGCTGCATGAAACCACACTTCTCTCTTATCACTGAATTAGCACATGAGGCTGCTCTTCTTAGCTTAGATCCTGGCTAAAAGCACAGACAAGTCCTTTGCCCTCATCTCAGGACATTTACAAGCTGTCAGCTTCCTCCATCACTGGAATGTTAGCACCTGCTGATCTCATGCTTATGGCTCCTTAAGAGCAAGATAATGTAAATATCTTGTGAGTAGAAGGTGCTTGAGTCCTTTCCAGGGTTAAAACCCTTTGTTGACAATCTTGCCTCCGTGTCTGCAGCAAGCAAACTCTCTGAAGAGGGACAAAACATTAAGTCCATATCCTTATTAGTATTTCTCAACAAAGAGCAAAAGGTTTCCCCCAGAACCTTTTAGCTGTGATTAATGCTGTAAAGATGTTGGTAGGCAAAGCTTACCCAGTCAGAAAAAGCACAAAGCATTTTTCATGGATGTCACCTCCAATTCAAAGATAAATTTGCTTCAGCTATTTCCCCTGTCTCTTCCTAGTCTTTCCCGTCCCTGTCTCTCTCTCTAGTGAATTAAAGCCTAGTAAAAATATGCTTGCCCTTCTCATCTCTACATGGAAATCACACTGTAAATAAATACTGTATATGTGCCACTCCAAGACAAGTGTGGTACCCTTTCCTGGATGTCTTACTGCATTATGTGAACATCCTCTAGCTCCAGAACCCTGCTCTACCAGATAACAGGTGCACGTCCAGATACAAGAGGACACAGTCTCAAGCTGTGCCAGGGGAGGTTTAGGCTGGAAGTGAGGAGAAAGTTCTTCTCAGAAAGAGAGATTGGCCATTGGGATGTACTGCCCAGGGAGGTGGTAGAGTCACCATCCCTGGAGTGTTCAAGAGGGGATTGGATGTGGCACTTGAAGCCATGGCATAATTAGTCATGAGGTGTTGGGTGACAGGTTGGACTTGATGATCTCTGAGGTCTTTTGCAACCTTATTGATTCTATGATTCTGTGATTCTATGGAAATTGTTTTTCAGGTGGTCAGTTTTTAAACAACAAAATGCTTTCTAAAGAAAGCAAAATATTTGTCTTCTAAAAAGCCATTACACAAATCATAATTTTTACATCAGAAAGGCAGACTTTGTGCTTTCAAATAGTCCAGCATACTCATTGGTGTTCAAACAAAAAAACAAAGGCTTGCACATAGCATTTCCATTTTAAGAGCAGAGCAAGTGAGTTTTGTGTATGTGGTTTCTGGAAGCAGGAAACAGGGGACAAGAAGGAAGTATGAGGCCTTGAGCACAGCCCTATGAGGAGAGGCTGAGGGAGCTGGGATTGTTTAGGCTGGAGAAGAAAAGGATCAGGGGTGACCTCATTGCCCTCTACAACTACCTGAAAGGTGGTTGTAGACAGGAAGGGGTTGGTCTCTTCTCCCAGGCAACCGGCACCAGAACAAGGGGACACAGTCTCAAACTGTGCCAGGGGAGGTTTAGACTCGAAGTGAGGAAAAAGTTCTTCACTGAGCCAGTCGTTCGTCATTGGAATGGGCTGCCCAGGGAGGTGGTGGAGTCACCGTCCCTGGAGGTGTTCAAGAGGGGATTGGACGTGGCACTTGGTGCCATGGTCTCGTCATGAGGTCTACCGAGACAGGTTGGACTTGATGATCCTTGGGGTCTCTTCCAACCTTAGTTATACTGTGATACTGTGTGATACTGTGATACTGTGTGATACTGTGATACTGTGTGATACTGTGATAAAGCCACGAGGCAAGGAGGAGCCATCTCTTCACGCGGTCAGACTCGTGATCTCAGCGGTGTGAGCAGCTTAATTTAAAAGGGTTTGCTGCAGCTCGCGGGGCTCTGTTCGTCAGGAAGAAGCCCTCCCAGGACAGCACCAGGACCAGCAGCCGCCGGGGACCAGGCACTGCTCTCCCTCTCGGGCAGCAGGAATCGCCGGCACCACGGTGATTCTGCTCAAGCCGCGAGGCGAGGAAGAGCTATCTCTTCACATGGTCAGACTCGTGATCCCAGCGGCGGGAGCGGCTCAATTTAAAAGGGCTTGCGGCAGCTCGCGGGGCTCTGTTCGTCGGGCAGCTCTCCATCTTCTCTCGTACTCTCTCGTGCTCTCACACGCCGCCACACTTGTTTTTTTCTTTTTTTCTTTGTGTGTGTGTGTGTGCGCAGTAGGTGCTGTGGCCAGGGACAAGCATGGTTGTAACTCGCAGCAAAAACTCCCTAAAAAAATCAGTGTCGACCCAGACTGAGGTAGAACCTGATCCCTTGGCCATCCTCTAAGTGCTGTGTGATTGCACTCAGGATGACCTATTCCATAATCTCAACATCTCTCTTGAATTGAGGACTCCAGAACTGGACACAGGACTCAAGGTGTGGCCTAACCAGTGCTGAGTACAGGGGCACAATAATGCAGAATACATAAAGGACATCCAGCCCTGCTGGTAACAGGTAGTTAGCCCAGTCAATGTTAAAGTTAGTTCAGTCAATGTAAATCAAATTTCAGAAGCAGAGCTCTGGGATGGAGACTGCAAAGCAGAGAATAAGAAAGTTTTGTGGATCTAATAAGTTGATGGGTTGAATAGAAAGGACAGTAGACCATTCATCAAGATACTAAGTCTCAGATGCTGAATTTCTGTTGAAACTGATGCTAGTACAAGTGCATACCACCACTCCTAGGCATTTCCCTGGGTAAAGGAACCACCACATCAAAAACTGAACTCCAAATGGCATCGTATCACCCTGTGGGAGTCAGTGCTCTAACCTCAATCACCTGCCCAAGGAGGTAGTGGAGTCACCATCACTGGAGGTGTTTAAGAGTGGACTGGATGAGGCACATGGTGCCATGGTTTAGTTGATCAGATGGTGTTGGGTGATAGGTTGGACTTGATGATCTCGAAGGTCTTTTCCAACCTTACTGATTCTATGATTCCATCAATTAATTCTATTCTATTCTAGATCAAATCCTTGTTTTCCTCTCTGGTTTTTCTACCTTATCTGACACAGCAGAAGGTTTCATCTGGTATTAATGCTTGCATTTCACATTGAAACATGAGACTTTCTTTCACCTCTTGCCAGCTGCCTCTAACAAACATGCCCCTCAGCATGCTATAGAAGATGCCTGAACATGGAGGAGTAGCTTTTAGAAAGACACTGAATTTCTGACAAAGCACACTTCTAAATGATGCTTGAGGGTTAGGTTTTGTTTAGACCCAAGATTTTATTATTATCTATATACTTACAAGTGAGTGTCATGCTGCATGTCTCCATCTTGCTCAGACAACACAGAAACTTCCATAGTGATTAGCTAAATTAACAACTTCATGCAAGAAATAAGATACTTAAAGAACTTATTAAATTAAGCAGTTATCCCTTGGAGACGGAAGAGAAATTGGAGAGTAAGCAATTTACCCTATGCTATAAGCCTTCCTTGAAAACCTCATTCCCTCTCAACAAAATACTGTCACATATGCTTTCCTCTTCTGCACAAACCTTTTATGGCCAGCTATAGCTCCTGGATGATTACAGCTGTACTCTCTCCTGGTTAAACTGGCAGGGCTTGTTCCTGCCTGAGATCTGGGCCTCTATCAATAAACTGAAATTTTGCAAGTCTTCGCTAAAGACCAAGATTAGCTTCAGCTCCTTTCAATGCTTTTCATCATGGATGCAACAATCCACCTGCTTTTCTACTTGCCACCTTACAAAGCAATGCCAGTCATGAAACTTGTGATAAAGCAGGAAACATTTATTTTAAAGTTAAGCAAGAGGAATGGAATAGACTTCAAGGGTCTGACACATCCCTTGGTGTGCTGAATTGTAACACCAGTGTTGGTCTCTAATATCATATCCAGTGGTGTCATCACTGTCAAATAAGAAATTTGGCCAGAAATGGCATTCAGATGACCTTCAAGGACTACTGTACCCTACTGCTGACTGCTTAAATCATAAAAGAATATGTTAAACAATTCACCTCTAGATGATTGGCTCCTGCATGCACCATGCTCTTGAGTGAACACACTCTCTTCAAGTCTCTGGCATCTGAGCCTTTTCCCTAGCATTTCAAAAGTTGTGCTTAGCTATGATGCAGCCTAGTGGGCTCCTATTCCTACAAACACCTCCATTTCCCAAGTAGATGCATTTAGGGCAGCTCTAGGTCTGGGGTTGCTTCAAGCAGTGTCCTCAAACTAGCTCTTCTCCTGTCTGATGAGCAGGTCCAGAGACTTAGGTGGATATTGACAGCACACTGAAGTTGCAAGTGGAGCTGAGAGTTTTGGAGATACGGCTGCTCTGTTTCCACTTCAAACCACAGGTGCATGCTGACTTTGCTTGACATAGCCTGTATCAAACTAGTGTCAGTCAGATGAAGTTTCAGCTCAGCTCTCCCACCTCCCAGACACCACAATCCTGTGTGGGCACTCAAACCATAATGGCATTGGCACAAAAATTACTAGCTCAACCATCACCTTTATACCAGTGTTACTGCCTGCCCAGGTAATGGTAGTTACAGTGCCCCTAGTTACCAAACTTCTCTTACTTTGTGTAGCACCCCATGGCTTTGAGCAGAAAAGTTTCAGGTACTGCAGGCTACCCTCCCATCAACTGCTCTGGCAACTTCACACTTGTACCTGGACAAGGTTTGAGGCACCTTTAGGATGCTACCAAACCCACCCAAGCAGCAGTGTGACTACTCCTCCATTTGGAGCCTTCTGCTAGCACTGTAAGTGATCCAACTGAGCTACCTGCTGGAAGCTGGCATGAAACAGCAGGCTTTGTCCGGGCAATGTTTACCAAGGAACAGAGCACAGTAATACCAAGAAGGAGGAGAGAAGGGCAGTAAAACTATGCATATATTTTAATTCTACTTCTTGCTGCATGCTGAGTTTACCCAAGCATACAGAAATTAATATAAACTGTAACTGAGAAGCTTGAGCTCTCTCAAAAACTGCATTTCTAAACCAAATAATCTGAATTCTAAGGTTTCTGCAAGGGTTGTAAATTTTGAAATACTTTTAGGGTTGCTGAAAAGAGTGAAGAAACACTGCTGTTCTTTACAGATAAATAGCTGTGTATCACCAAAACAGCCACCACTGCTGCTACTTATCCTCTGATGGGTTTAGGAATGCCAAGGGCACCCAAACGTGTCTCTGCCTGACTCCCATAGACCACCTCACTGCAACTGTGGCAAAATAGGAATGTTTCACAGCACAGAGGAGATATTACAATAGCTGAATATATATCTTTAGCCTGGAGAAGAGGAGACTCAGGGGTGACCTTATTGCTGTCTACAACTACCTGAAGCAGAGTTGTAGTCAGGCAGAGGCTGGTCTCTTCTCCCAGGCAACCAGTACCAGAACAAGAGGACACAGTCTCAGGCTGCGCCAGGGGAGGTTTAGGCTGGAGGTTAGGAGGAAGTTTTACACAGAGAGAGTGATTGCCCACTGGAATGTGCTGCCCAGGGAGGTGGTGGAGTCACCATCACTGGGGGTGTTCAGGACAAAGCTTGACAGGGTGCTTGGTTGCATGGTTTAGTTGAATGGGTGGTATTGGATGATAGGTTGGACATGATGATCTTGAAGGTCTCTTCCAACCTGGTTTATTCTATTCTATTCCATTCTCTTCTGAAGGGTGCCTACAAGAAAGCTAGGGAGAGACTTCTTAGGGTGTCAGGGAGTGATAGACTAGGGAGAATGGAGCAAAACTAGAAATGGGAGGATTCAGACTGGGTGTTACGAAGAAGTTTTTCCCCATGAGGGTGGTGAGAGACTGCCACAGGTTGCCCAGGGAGGTGGTGGAAGCCTCATGCCTGGAGGTTTCTAAGGCCAGGCTGGATGTGGCTCTGGGCAACCTGCTCTAGTGTGAGGTGTCCTTACCCATGGCAGGGGGGTTAGAACAAGATGATCCTTGAGGTCCCCTCCAATCCTAACAATTCTATGATTCTGTGCTGTAGACTGTGGTTTTGCTATCACTCTAAAAGAAGGGCAATGCAAATAAATGTATGCTGTCAAGTTAGAAGGACAGAAGAGGTTAACTTTGATGCCTTTACAGAGAGAGTCTAAGTAAGAGGGTAGAAGGAAAAAGCAGAGAAAGGATTCAGTGTGACGATGTAACAGAGACAAAACTAATCCCACATCACAGACAAGTGAAATTCATTCGAGAATGCAAAGGGCCAAGTTCCTCACACAGACTAGACAGATGCAAGTGTCAGCAGACCATGGCCTTGTGTGTGGAGCTGGGCTTGTGTGCAGTTATAGTTGTAAAAGGTAGATCTTGCCTGGCAGAAGAAAACAACATTCATGGAGCTAGCCCTTGTGGGGCTGGTGGAGAAATGTCAAAGAGCATCTTTCAGACAAAAAGGGGAAACACATTCTTGCCAGGAATAGCAGAGATGAAAAAAAAACAAAACCCTTGAATGTCAAAATGTTCTCCTACCCTTTTATCTAAAGATCACAGGCTTTTGAATGGAGAAGCAATTTAACTGACACTGGTTAATACTTCCACCTGACATATTGGTTCATATGAAGAACACTATGACAATCATAGAATCATAGCATCCATAAGGTTGGAAAAGACCTGAGATCATCAAGTCCAACCTGTCACCCAGCACCTCATGACTAACTAAACCATGGCTTCAAGTGCCACATCCAATCCCCTCTTGAACACCTCCAGTGATGGTGAATCCACCACCTTCCTGGGCAGCACATTACAATGGCCAACAACTCTTTCTGTGAAGAACTCGCTCCTCACCTCGAGCCTAAACCTCCCCTGGCACAGCTTGAGACTGTGTCCTCTTGTTCTGGTGCTGGTTGCCTGGGAGAAGAGACCAACCCCCACCTGGCTACAACCTCCCTTCAGGGAGTTGTAGACAGCAAGAAGGTCTCCCCTGAGCCCCCTCTTCACGCCCATTGATGCAACAGCCCTATGATAAAAAGGGAACACTGATACTTAGGAACACAGCATTGGGTTAATCTATCAGAGAAAAATATGTGACACAAGGTCAGATTTCACATATTACCAATTTTTTGCTACATTTCAAATTGCTACTACTTCCTTCTCATGATGCACAGAAGAAAATTGCATTTCAGTTTATGCCACGTTCAGCTAAAAGTATGTGCCATAACAGAATACTAAAGTTGGTGCTTTTCTCTTGTTTTCAGCACAGCAATTGCCCTTTCTTCAAAACTTCTTTTATAAACCATTACAGAAAATAGAGCTTCTTAATTAAAAAAAAAAAGGGGCAAAGCAATCGACCTTAAAAAAACTTCCTTTTTTTTTTTTTCCCCCTCATGTTTTGAGAAAGGAAATACCTGTAAGTGGCATATTTCACTAACAAATCCAGCTATGCCAATGGCATCCTGGACTGTATCAGGAACAGTGTGGCCAGCAGGAGCAGGGAGGTCATTCTGCCCTGTACTCAGCACTGGTTAGGCCACACCTTGAGTCCTGTGTCCAGTTCTGGGCCCCTCAGTTTAGGAAAGATGTTGAGTTGCTGGAAGGTGTCCAGAGAAGGGCAAAGAAGTTGGGGAGTGGTCTGGAGCACAGCCCTATGAGGAGAGGCTGAGGGAGCTGGGGTTGCTTAGCCTGGAGAAGAGGAGGCTCAGGGGAGACCTTCTTGCTGTCTACAACTCCCTGAAGGGAGGTTGTAGTCAGGTGGGAGTTGGTCTCTTCTCCCAGGCAACCAGCACCAGAGCAAGAGGACACAGTCTCAAGCTGTGCCAGGGGAGGTTTAGGCTGGATGTTAGGAAGAAATTCTTCCCAGAGAGAGAGATTGGCCATTGGAATGTGCTGCCCAGGGAGGTGGTGGAGTCACCATCACTGGAGATGTTTAGGAAGAGACTTGATGGGATGCTTGGTGCCATGGTTTAGTTGATTAGATGGAGTTGGATGATGGGCTGGACACGATGATCTCGAATGTCTCTTCCAACCTGGTTTATTCTATGTATTCTATGTATATCTGTTCTGTTCTATTCTATTCTATTCTATTCTATTCTATTCTATTCTACTCTATTCTATGATAGTAATAAGTGGGTATCCAAGTGAGACTAACATTTTAATTAAGTCAAATTGTAAGCTACTTTTCTTTACCTTATACAAACCTTAGAGGGTTGCAGACGCCAGTCCTGTTGCCAAAGTCATGCTAAAAACACTACTCCTCAGCCAGATTTCTCTCAATCACATGCCCATTGCTTTTGTTGAGAGCATTTTAACTCATCTGTCCAGTCTTCCTTGAGACCCATACCTAACCAACACATACCACTTGTAGCAACCCACCTCAAGCTCTGGCTTCTTCCGGTTTGGAAAGTCTACATTATGACTGATTTTCCCATTCATTTTCCCATACATTATGACTGATTTTCCTATTCTAAAATAGAATAGAATTCTATTCTATTCTATTCTATTCTATTCTATTCTATTCTATTCTATTCTATTCTATTCTATTCTATTCTAAAATAGACTAGCCTAGACTAGAATAGACTAGAATAGAATGGAATAGAATAGACCAGGTTAGAAGAGACCTTCAAGATCATCACATCCAACCTATCATCCAACACCACCTAATCAACTAAACCATGCAACCAAGCACCCTATCAAGTCTCCTCCTAAACACCTCCAAATGCCCCAACATTAAGGGGGAAAAGGGGTTGGACAAACCTTACAGTACAGCTTCACTAAAATGTTACTGAGTTGACATCAAAAGAACTAACATCTGACATGGATACCCTAGATTTCAGTTTCCTTTCCAAGATGGGAGTTTTCATTAGCAGAATGAAATTTCCAAAGGATTTAAGTAATATACCCATTAGAAAAAAATTTAGTGTCTGCATTAATTATGAGCAATCCAGAAACAAGATAAACTCAATTACTTTTCTATTTGGCTTCATTTCACTCCACAATCCACCTAATGCTGTGTAGTACATAAAATTTAAGCTACCTGCACAAGGTTGTATTTCATCTTTGACATGAGACATGATAAAAATATCACTGGCTGCAACAAACCAGGCTCTTGTCAACAGATCAGTCCCATGAACTGTACCTTCATAAATAAACATGAAGGGAGGGGAAAGAAATAACAGCTCTGCAGCACAGGACTGGTTTACTGAGCAGAATTCTGTGTTAATATATACATGTGCACAGACCACAGGAACAAACAGGGAGACCCCATCTTCTGCTGAGTCTGAAAGGTACACAGAAAATTGGACATCAAGAGACCAGTTTTCATTCCAGTAACACTTGTCAGCAAAACCTAATGCTCACAGAACCACTACTATTTACACCATTTCATTGTCTTCCTTCTCCATCTCCACTTCACATCACCCCTTGCCTTCTGCCTTCCCACTGGAAGTCCAGCTCTATCTGTGGTAGCAGACATGGATACATTGCATGCATTAAGGTAAGAGCTACACCCTCCCAGCACCTCAGCATTTCTTTACAAGCTGTCACTGCTTGACTGTTCAGCTACTGTTTACAGCAAACTGGTAAAACAGGTCATAAACTGTCTCTGCTACACTAATGCAGATGGAGAGAGAAGTTCTGACGATTAGTTTCTGATTCTCACATCACCCACCCCAACTGAAATATTTCCATTACCTCCTGTGCTCTTCAGCTCATCAGCCAAACCTTCCAGCAGTAAAACTGTTTGAAGACTTAAAGACAGTAATTTTTTTAAGTACCAATCTTGAATCACTGATGATCTGACAAAAACTTTTGAGGCTCACACTGAGACTGTTACAACTTAAAACTGCATATAGAATAGAATAGAATAGAATAGAATAGAATAAACCAGGTTGGAAGAGACCTTTCAGATCATCAAGTCCAACCTATCACCCAACACCATCTAATCAATCAAACCATGGCACCAAGTGCCTCATCCAGTCTCCTTCTAAACACCTCCAGTGATGGCTACCAAGAATGCCTGAACTATTTGCAAGCAATCTCAGTTCATTTTCCTCACACAATACAGTTACTGAAGAAGTTTCCATTTCTTTCCTCTGTCACCATCACAGGTGGGTGAAATAAAAAATGTAAGAGAAAAAATTACATAAGGACTAACGAGCAGTATGTCATGGAAGGCCAAGGCTGGACATCCAAGCAAGTTCTTCCCTGCAGCCAAGCAGGGAAGAAACATGAAAACAACCATGCTCTTACCAGCCAGGCTGCTAAAAGCTTTGTCACTGAATACATACAAGTGAAAAAAACCCAGAATAGTTGCATGACTCAGGAAGTCACACCACAGTAGTCATGTAGAGCAGAAAAAAATCATAGTTAAGGTATGTGAAATGTTGAAGAGGATGAAGGAGATAAAAAGGACTGCTTTGAATCTTGAGATGGACAACTCACACAGCTGGCTTCAGGGCAAAGGGCAGGGACAGAGGGGAAAGAGTGGCTTTTTCTAATACTAGAGGATGGAAGAGGTGACAAGGCACAAAGCAGCACATAAAGAAAGTGAATTGGCCTGAGGTCTAAAAGGTCTCTGGTAGAATAGAATTATACAATAGAATAGAATAGACCAGGTTGGAAAAGACCTTTGAGATCATCAAGTCCAACCTATCACCCAACACCATCTTAACAACTGAACCATCCAGTCTCCTCTTACCTCATACCTGACCTCATACCACCTGTCCTTTTTGTTGCCCTTGGACCCACTCAATGCCAACCTTTTCACTGAGGTGCCAAAGGCAAAAAGTCTCAAAATGCACTTTTCTGCCATGTGGTTTGATATGAGCTTTATCTGTAACTTCACTGTGCTCTCTCTGTCCTGATTAACATACCATTAACTACCTGCCTCTTCAGCTCACGAGACAGTGCAGATTGTCAAATGCCTTTATAACAGAGATAAATACTATTCCCCTCATTTTTCTTCTTTCCTTTTTTTAGTTTGTTTGTATTACTTGCATTATTTATGGGCTTCTGCTGCGGATCACCAAGCTAAATGAATTCCTACAAGCAGCAATATTCAGTGTTTTGCTATGGCTCTCTATCCCTACCTTGCATAACAAGGATGAGGAATGGCTGTTTTAAAATGACTGTTTTCTATTGTTCCACAATACAATAAGGTTATTTTTAAAATCATTCCACAGCACATCTTGTAAAAAGGAAGTGTTTTACTGCACTCCACAGTAAATTTTAGTGTGAGGCTTGTGTAATGGCATTTAAAGCTGTTTTGCTAGCCCTCTACACTAGGGCAAACATCTTTGAATCAGAAATTAAGCCTGATCCCAGCAGGAATTTAGAAGCCAGACAAATACTTATCAAAAGTATCCTCCACTCAACAAGCCATTCTGTTCTTTCAATAATTACTGTTTTTAAGTCCTCCAATCTTTGGAACTCATGTCACTCACTCTTAGAAACGTATTTTCCTGACCCACAAATGCAACAAAACATATGCCCCTGGTGCATGCATTTTAGATATGTGAAGCCATTCCAACTGAGTTATTCAGGCAACAGCCCCATGAATAACTTCAGACCAGATTAAGTTATCTTTAAGGACTTTGTATTTAAGTTAGGAGAACAAAGCTGGGGAGGGGTTTGGAGCAAAGCCCTATGAAGAGAGGCTGAGAGAGCTGGGGTTGATTAGCATGGAGAAAAGGAGGCTCAGGGGAGACCTTCTTGGTGTCTACAACTACGTGAAGGGAGGTTGTAGCCAGGTGGGGGTTGGTCTCTTCTCCCAGGCAACCAGCACCAGAACAGGGGGACACAGCCTCAAGCTGTGCCAGGGGAGGTTTAGGCTGGATGTTAGGAAGAAGTTCTTCCCAGAGAGATTGGCCATTGGAATGTGCTGCCCTGGGAGGTGGTGGTGTTGACATCCCTGGAGGTGTTTAGGAAGAGACTGGATGAGGCACTTGGTGCCATGCCTTAGTTGATTAGATGGTGTTGGGTGGTAGGTTGGACTTGATGATCTCGAAGGTCTTTTCCAACCTGGTTAATTCTGACTTTGAGATACATCAGTCATACCGGGTCTCTGACAGCAGCAGAACTGTCTCCACTGTACAAATGAAGCCTTGCCATTATAAAAGGATGGGAACATTAATAATTAAAGAAAGTATTATGAAGATATTAGTTTCCAAGAAGAAATGACAGAGGGAGAAAGTGTTGTATGTCAGCCAAGGTGAGTTCTGGTAAGCAAATGAAGACTTACAGGGAAAAAAAACCCCAGTCTGTCCTAAACTACTATCCATGCAGCTGTTTCTAGTATCACAAAATAACTTCTTGAAATACTAAAAAGAAATTAAAAACAAACCAAAAAAAACCCAAAACAACTTGCAAATTTGTTCAGAGATTTCCTTTCTTATAATGCTAAAGTCCACGGTGGAAAACTTCAGTCACTGAGTGTGCTTCTTCATCATCATCATCATCATCACTGCCATATTCCAAGCAAAGAGGCATATTCTTCTCATTGGCTGTCAGGGTCTCTTTGCAACATTGCATCAGCTAGAGATCAAAGAGAAAGTTCTGTCTAAGAGGGCACTGACATTGTGGCACTTTTTAATGCCACTTCCTCCATGCCCAAGAGAGGTGTGTTCCCTTGCATGAAAAAAGGGGTTGATGTGCCAGGAGACCTGCATGAATGAGCAGGGAGCTCCTGAAGAAAATCTTATGGAAGAAAGATACTTACAGTTCATGGAAGAAGGGACTTGTCACTTGTCAGAACTGTAGAGTTGCAAAGGCATGTAGGAAAGCAACAAGGAAGGCCAAAGCCCTCTTGGAACTAAAACTGGCAAAGGAAGTTAAAGAGAATGGGAAGAGTTTCTTCAAATACATCAGTAGGAAAAGGAAGAATAGGGAATATGTGGCCCACTGCTGAAGGAGGAGGCAGCCCTGATATCTGAGAATGCAGAGAAGGCAGAGCTGCTGAATGCCTACTTTCGTTCAGTCTTTACTCCTAAGACTGAACTCCCCTATGAATTCCAGACCCTGGATGAAGGAGAAGTAGGCTGGAGGAGGGAAGACTCTACACTAGTCAATGAAAACTGGGTGAGGGATCATTTACATAAACTGAATATTCATAAGTCCATGAGGCCTGATGAGATGCACCGAAGAATGTTTGAGGGAGTTGGGTGATGCTGTCACTCTAACACTCCCAATCATTTTTGCAAAATCCTGGCAGACAGGAGAGCTGCTGAGGACTGGAGGAAAGCCAATGTCACTTCAGGGCAAGAAAGAAGTTCCAGGAAACTAAAGACCACTGAGCCTCACCTATATCCCTGGAAAAATGTTGGAGCAGCTCATCCTGGAGGTCATCTCTAGGAACATGGAAGAGAAGAAGATGATCAGGAGTAGTCATCATGGATTTATAGAATCATAGAATCAAACAGGTTGGAAGAGACCTCCAAGATCATCCAGGGCAACCTATCACCCAGTCCTATCCAACCAACTAAACCATGGCACTGAGTGCCTCATCCAGGCTTTTAATGAAGATCTCCAGAGACAGTGACTCCACCACCTCCTTGGGCAGCACATTCCAATGGCCAATCACTCTCTCTGTGAAGAACTTCTTCCTAATATCCAGCCTAAACCTCCCCTGCTGCAGCTTGAGACTGTGTCCTCTTGTTCTGGTGCTGGTTGCCTGGGAGAAGAGACCAACTCCCACCTGGCTACAACCTCCCTTCAGGGAGCTGGAGAGAGCAAGAAGGTCTCCCCTGAGCCTCCTCTTCTCCAGGCTAAGCAACCCCAGCTCCCTCAGCCTCTCCTCACAGGGCTGTGCTCCAGACCCCTCCCCAGCTTTGTTGCCCTTCTCTGGACACCTTCCAGCCACTCAACATCTTTCCTAAACTGAAGGGCCCAGAACTGGACACAGGACTCAAGGTCCAGGGGACAAATGACCTCCCTTGTCCTGCTGGCCATACTACTCGTGATCCAGGCCAGGATGCCATTTGCCTTCTTGGCCACCTGGGCACACTGCTGGCCCATGTTCATCCTACTATCTACCAGCACACCCAGGTCCCTTTCTGCAGGGGTAAATCCTGCTTGACTGATCTGATAGCCTTCTATGATGTTGTAACTGAATGGGTAGATGCAGGGAGAGCAGTGGATGTGGTCTACCTTGACCTTAGTAAGGCTTTTGACACTGTCTCCCATAACAAGCTCAGGAAGTGTGGGATAGAAGAACAGACAGTGAGATGGGTTAGGAACTTGTTACAAAAGAGAGTCCAAAGAGTGGTGGTCAATGGTTCCAAGTCCAGCTGGAGAGCTGTAACTATTGGAGTCCCTAAGGGATCAGTGCTGTGTCCAGTCCTGTTCAACATCTTTGTGAATGACACTGATGAGGGGACAGACAGACAGAGTCTGCTCAGCAAGTTTACTGATGATACCAAACTGGGAGGCTTGGCTGAGACACCTGAAGGCTGTGTGGCCATCCAGCAAGACTTGGACAGCCTGAGATCTGGGCACAAAAGAACCAAATGAGGTTCAACAAGGACAAGTGCAGAGTCCTGCATCTGGGAAAGAATAATAAACTGTACCAGTACAGGCTGGGAGGTGATCTGCTGGAGAGCAGCCCTGTGCAGAGGGACCTGGCAGTCATGGTGGTTAAGAAGATATCCATGGGCCAGCAATGTACCCTTGTGGCCAAGAGGGCCAATGGGATCCTGGGGGGCATTAAAAGGAGTGTGTCCAGCAGATCCAGGAAGACCCTCCTCCCCCTCTGCTCTGCCTGGTGAGACCTCACCTGGAATATTGCATCCAGTTCTGGGCTCACCAGTTCAAGAGGGACAGGGATCCACTGGAGAGAGTCCAAGAGAGAGCTACCAAGATGATTAAGGGACTGCAGCATGTGCCCTGTGAGGAGAGGCTGAGAGCCCTGGGGCTGTTTAGTCTGGAGAAGACTGAGAGGGGATTTAATGAATTTTTATAAATATCTGAGGTCTGGGGGTC
Organism: Dryobates pubescens; assembly: GCF_014839835.1. Taxonomy (NCBI): domain Eukaryota; kingdom Metazoa; phylum Chordata; class Aves; order Piciformes; family Picidae; genus Dryobates; species Dryobates pubescens. The sequence goes on along the minus strand of NC_071657.1, from coordinate 66,981,449 downwards.
AAGAGGGAGGGGTCAGGCTCTGCTCAGTTGCATCCTGTGCAATGGATGTAAACTATAGCCCATGAGGCACCACCTCAACATGAGGAGGAACTTCTTCACTGTGAGGGTCACAGAGCACTGGAGCAGGCTGGCCCAGGGAGGTTGTAGAGTCTCATTCTCTGGAGGCTTTCAAGACCCATCTGCAAGCATTCCTGTGCAACCTGTGCTAGATTCTATGGTCCTGCTCTGGCAGGGGGGTTGAACTAGATGCTCTCCAGAGGTCCTTTCCAACCCCTAACTTCCTGTGATCCTGTGTGACTGTGGATTAACCTCTTCAGCCACTGCCAGGAGTGTGGCAAGGAGCAACACTGTCATTTTCAAAGCATGTGTATCTCACAGCCCTGTTCAACATCCTAAATTAGGATTATGATGATCTGCATGTTGACAGCATCCTGGATATGGATGAGTTATACAAGTTTTAAAGCCATGTGTGGAAGGAACAACATATTCCAACTTCTGTCCTAACCTCAAATGACCATGAAAGGCATCAATATCCATCCCTAGGTTAATTGTGGCTAACCTGAGATGGAATAAAGTTTATGTCAACTATTAATTAATAACAGCAATATTTATTATTTTCAGACAGCATCAGTTACCTGATACTATTTTTTTTTCCTCTAGCATTGAAATAATGTTCCTGGGGCTGCTGTTCTGGAAGACAGGATGAGATTCTTCTAGAAATGGATTAGTTCATCTCATAAGAGATTTGTTCTTCCTTTGAGTACCCTAGAGGTGTCGATTCCAAAGACAGGAGAATTTCATTGGTTAAATGACTGAAGATTAATAGCAGATCATTATGTTCTGGAAAATACAGACTACCACACCAGGAAATGCAGAGCTATCAGTATTGAAAAAACATCAGCAAGTTTATTTACTGTTTCCTTGACCTATATATTCCTATTTGCAGAAGAAAGGCAACAGGAGGATGAAAGATCAATGTAGTTTAGTCATTATTTTGCTATTCCAGACAGGGTATCTTTCTGTTATTCTTTGTTTAGCCTGACATTAGTGTTTCCTCATGCAGATGGCTTATTTCATAATGCTTGTGGTGATCAGAAATGAGGTCTGATGGTGTGCTTAGGCAAGAAGATTGTCACAGGATTTTATTTTTTTTTAAGAGTTTTCAATCTTTTATTTCAAAAACTGTTTCAGAGTGGAAGAAAAACCTGACTTTGCTTGTCCCTTTTCCGTAGGGATAAATGCAGTTAAAATACAATACAGAAGTAACCAGGTTGGAAAAGACCTTTGAGATCATGGAATCCAACCTATCACCCAACACCATCTGATCAATGAAACCATGGCACCAAGTGCCTCATCCAGGCTCTTCCTAAACACCTCCAGTGATGGTGACTCCACCACCTCCCTGGGCAGCACATTCCAATGGCCAATCTTTCTGGGAAGAACTTTCTCCTCACCTCCAGCCTAAACCTCCCGTGGTGCAGCTTGAGTCTGTGTTCTCTTGTTCTGGTGCTGGTTGCCTGGGAGAAGAGACCAACCCCCACCTGGCTACAACCTCCCTTCAGGGAGCTGGAGACAGCAAGGTCTCCCCTGAGCCTCCTCTTCACCAGGCTAAGCAACCCCAGCTCCCTTAGCCTCTCCTCACAGGGTGTCCTGGATGAGGCATTACCAAGACAGCTAAATCTGCCTTGAGCCACTGCCCCTTTCTCCTCCCTCTCTGTTGCAGGGTCCAGATTGAGGTCGAGGAGCCCAACAGGCAGGTGCCATTAAGGCTGCCTGGAGGGGAGTGGAAGCTGGGCCCCGAGCCTCACGGTTCAGAGAGGCGACTGCAGGTGTGAAACGCCATGAGAGACGGCGTGTGCAGGTTACTCGCCACATAAACATTGTGAATTGATTCGCGGGATTTGAATGGCTGCTGTGCCATCGGGCCCTTGCGGTCCGAAAAGCAAAGTGATAGGGGGAAGACCTTCTATGCTCGCTCTTTGCTCGTTACACTCATCCCTCACATGCTCGTTTCTCTCTCACCTCTCTCCCCCGTTCGTCAATGGGGTTCAAGGCGGCGACAAGCACCCTGCTCGCTCCTATCTCCAGAGCATCTTTTGTCTCAGCGGCGCAGTGCTAAAGCTGGGCGGTCACTGCAGCAGCCTGCCCTCTCATTTCCTCTAAACTTGTGGATCCTGCCCTTCGGACTATAACTACGAACCCAAAACATCTCTTCATCCAGCAAAGTTTTGGTAGTTAGCAGCTCTGCGGTTCGTGAGTAAAATACGCTATTTTACCTGGCTATTTCTGGGGTCTATAGCTTGTTACCTCTTAGTTAGCTCCGTTGTGAACCCGACGGTGGTTGTCTGCAACACTCGAGGCAGCATTGCTTTTGGTTTCGCGCACATAGGGAGATTCCAGTTTGTTCCTCTGTGCTCCAAGTTCTGATGGTTCTAGACTGCTACTCTACTGTTTATCAGCCTTCTACCATGTGTAATTAACTTGTCATCGACTGGGCAAACGAACATGAATAAATTGGTGCGGGAAAATATTTTTTAAAATATTTCATAAATAATATTCATATTTTATCATTTTTCTCGGCCAATAAATTAATAAACTACAATACAAGGCTGTGCTCCAGACCCCTCCCCAGCTTTGTTGCCCTTCTCTGGACACCTTCCAGCATCTCAACATCTTTCCTAAGCTGAGAGGCCCAGAACTGGACACAGGACTCAAGGTGTGGCCTAACCAGTGCTGAGCACAGGGCACAATGACTTTACTGCTCCAGTTACTTCCTATGGAGTCACAAGCAATCCACCCAGTTCACACCAGTTCTGCTCTGTTGAACAGGGAACTGGTGAATCTAAGGGAGCAAGCCTGGGGACATGCTTTCCATCAACAGCTCCAGGAGGTCATTTCAAAATGGAGCTCAGGGCAAATGAAAGAAAGTTTTTACAGAAAAGAAAAAGCTATAGAGCGCAAAGAGATAAAACAGTGATACCAAGCAAACAAAGTATTTAATTTTATCTGAAGTTACACCCTGTTTTCAAGAAAAATGGCTTATGGCTTGGGTCAACCCAAAACAATTTCCTTGAAGTTCCTAACTCTCCTAATTCACCACATTTTTCCACCAGTGTGGCAGTGCATCCAAACCCCCTTCTTCCCCTGACATGCAGTCTGGATGGGTGTGAAGATCAGGAAGTCTGGGAAGAGGGCTAAGAAGGAAGGTACCTCTCCCCAGATGTCACCTGGGCCCCTTCCCCCAAATGACATGTCAGGGGCAGACCCTGGGGCCAGCACAAGCCTGGGCATGGCAGATCCTGATGCTGATTAGTTTCCTGCTCTTTTTTTTGGCATGTGGAGTATGATCTGTGGCATTTGAGACACAGGACATTTGGCCCATGAGCTGATATAAAATATGTTTACAAGAGAGCACTGGAGGCACTTCCAGGGATTTTCTCCCCAGCACATGTGGGCCAGTCCAGAAGTTGCAGTCCAGAAGGATTTCTTGAGCAACAGAGACACTGGGAAGACTACCCACAACTGGAACCAGGGCTGTCAGTATACTTGGAACCTCTCTGAATCTCTGGAGAATACCTTCTCCAACAACTAACATGAACTGGGTGGATTGTATCTATTTGGTATTACTTGTGATTCCATAGGAAGTAACTGGAGTAGAAAAGTCATCCTGCCCCTGTACTCAGCACCGGTTAGGCCACACCTGCAGTCCTGTGTCCAGTTCCGGGCCCCTCAGTTTAGGAAAGATGTTGAGTTGATGGAAGGTGTCCAGAAAAGGGCAACAAAGCTGGGGAGGGGTCTGGAGCACAGCCCTGTGAGGAGAGGCTGAGGGAGCTGGGGCTGCTTAGCCTGGTGAAGAGGAGGCTCAGGGGAGACCTTCTTGCTGTCTCCAGCTACCTGGAGGGAGGTTGTAGGCAGGTGGGGGTTGGTCTCCTCTCCCAGGCATCCAGCACCAGAACAAGAGGACACAGGCTTAAGCTGCAGCAGAGGTTTAGGCTGGATGTTAGGAAGAAGTTCTTCCCAGAGAGATTAGCCATAGGAATGTGCTGCCTAGGGAGGTGGTGGAGTCACCATCACTGGAGGTGTTTAGGAAGAGCCTGGATGAGGCACTTGGTGCCATGGTTTCGTTGATCAGATGGTGTTGGGTGATAGGTTGGACTCCATGATCTCAAAGGTCTTTTCCAACTTGGTTACTTCTGTATTGTATTTTAACTGCATTTATCCCTACAGAAAAGGGACAAGCAAAGTCAGGCTTTTCTTCCACTCTGAAACAGTTCTTGAAGCAAAGGATTGGGAGGTAATATACTGCTCTTGGGTTCTATCATTTTCCAAATGCTAATCTTTAACCATTTAACCTTTACTCTGGAAGATATTGTGCAACCAAGCAATGAACCTGTGAACAGTAGTTTTGTACATTTGTATGTAAGCTCTGTGAGTGCTAGGACTGCTAAATTAATAAAATAATTTGCATTTTTATTAATTCCATGCCTACACCCCCATATTTGTAATGACCACAGAACCACAAGGTCAAGAAAATGTCATTAAGAATTCAATTAATGAACACAGAGATGGACACAAACAGAATTAGTAAGCATGGGGAGCTTCACTGGTTCCTTAACCTTTTTATTTTAACTTCAAGCTTCACATCCCTTCTTTTATTTTATTGCTGTCTACAACTACCACAAGGGAGGTTGTAGCCAGGTGGGGGTTGGTCTCTTCTCCCAGGCAACCAGCAACAGAACAACAGGACACAGTCTCAACCAGGGGAGGTTTAGGCTGGGTGTTAGGAAGAAGTACTTCCCAGAAAGAGAGATTGCCCATTGGAATGTGCTGCCCAGGGAGGTGGTGGAGTCACCATCACTGGAGGTGTTTGAGGAAGAGACTGGATGGGGTGCTTGGTGCCATGGTTTAGTTGATTAGCTGGTGTTGGATGATAGGTTGGACTTGATGATCTCAAAGGTTTCTTCCAACCTGGCTAATTCAATTCAATTCAATTCAATTCTATTCAAATCAATTCTATTGTATTCTTGCTACTAAAGACAAATTAGAATCTTCCCTGTAAAACTCAAGACCCTAGGACAACACAGAATACCAGGCAAACCCTTACAATTCCAACAGGAAATAAACAAAGAAAACAAAACCAACCAAAGCAAAACAGACCCCAAAACCAATCAAAGAAACAAACAAAAAAACCCAACCAAAAAAAAACAACCAAAAAACCACCAACCCCAAAACAAACAGAAAAAGCAACTCAAAATGGTGGATCATTTTAAGTAGGCAATTTTAAGTAAACCTAAAATAAACCCTCCAAAAAGCTGCTTTACAGCCCCCCAGAAAAAGTATAAGATTTCTGATGAATGTTTTGGGCCAAAACTTTTCAAAACTGAGTAATTTTTGGCAGAACTCTGTATGTTCCAGGATTTTATTTTGCTATGGAAACTGCCTGCATAAGAATAACAAAGCCATAGACCAGCCACTTCTAGTCAACATTTCCTCCACTTTCATACAAATCATACAAATGAATGATTGACATGTAGTCCTGGAACAGCTTCTCTGTAAGGATTATTCCTTATAGCACAGACACTGTTTTTCTTGATGAACACCTGTGAATTAGTTATATTCTGCAACTGCCTTGCATAACCTGTCAGCTGATGCAAGTCATACCCAGTCCAGCTCCAACATCCCCTAAGTGAGCTGAACTCCATGACAGCCTGTGGGTGGGCCAGCTGCTGTTTTGCTTACATGAGTTTTATCTCCTCTGGGAGGGGTGGTAGGACAGATTAATGTGGTCATATTCTACCTTTGCATTGCCATTACTGCGTCTCTATGATACTCAAGCTCAATACTCAAACCTTCCAGTTTAGGAAAGATGTTGAGTTGCTGGAAGGTGTCCAGAGAAGGGCAACAAAGCTGGGGAGGGGTCTGGAGCACAGCCCTGTGAGGAGAGGCTGAGGGAGCTGGGGTTGCTTAGCCTGGAGAAGAGAAGGCTCAGGGGAGACCTTCTTGCTGTCTCCAACTCCCTGAAGGGAGGTTGTAGCCAGGTTGGGGTTGGTCTCTTCTCCCAGGCAACCAGCACCAGAACAAGAGGACACAGTCTCAAGCTGTGCCAGGGAAGGTTCAGGCTGCATATTAGGAGGAAGTTCTTCCCAGAAAGAGAGATTTGCCATTGGAATGTGCTGCCCAGGGATGTGGTGGATTCATCATTACTGGAGGTGTTTAGGAAGAGACTGGATGGGGTGCTTGGTGCCATGGTTTAGTTGATCAGATGTTGTTGGGTAATAGGTTGGACTCAATGATCTCAAAGCTCTCTTCCAACCTGGGTTATTCTATTCTATTCTATTCTATTCTATTCTATTCTATTCTATTCTATTCTATTCTATTCTATTCTATTCTATTCTATTCTCTTTCTTTCAACTTCCTCTGTCCTTATCTAACCTAAGGTATCTGAGCATTTTCAAGCTGCTGCTCAGGTACTTGGGTCACTGGCTTCATGTACAAGGGCATGCATGAGAGCAGAAGCAGATGTACTTTATGTGACAACTTCACATAAACAACAGCCTCTCTCTTTCACTGCTGCAGCTGTGCCTGAAATGATTATGTACCAATGATTTTTCTCTTGTGCTTTTAGCAGCCTCACACTAGCAATGTGGTTGCTACGACTCAGAGCCCACCTCCAATTTCTCAACACCACAGGCTGCCAGAAAGGGCTGCCCTCTGCCTGATGCTCATCAGCACAGGAAACAACCTGCAACTGTGCAGCCAGGACACCACTTTATGTCTCTGCATTTGGAGTACACAGCCCCATGCAGTCAGAAAGTATCAAGGTCTCAATGAAAGCCTCAGGAAGCTGTGTATTTATTTCCTGAATGGTAGTTTATTTTTCTGGCATTTTATTTGCCAAAAGACATCACCTGCTCCTTACAGGCTTTTATGGCTGACAAATGGTGTTACATCTCCTTATGTCTTTCCAAATAACATTCACTGTATTCACAAGATAATCGAGACTAATCTGAGTGATGCAAGGAGGTGAAACCTTTATCAGTCTGTGGATTACATTTGCACTGGGGAGACCTGAAATTCCCTTGACTCAGCCCAGTGTAAGAAACATAACACTGAAGACTGGTGTCTCCTGACTGACTTGGTCCTGCTTCTAAGGAATGGAATGGGAATGGAATGGAATAGGAATGGAATGGAATAGAATAGGAATGGAATAGAATAAACCAGGTTGGAAAAGACCTTTAAGATCATCAAGTCCAACCTATCACCCAACACCATCTGATAACTCAACCATGGCACCAAGTGCCTCATCCAGTCTCTTCCTAAACACCTCCAGTGATGGGGACTCCACCACCTCCCTGGGCAGCACATTCCAATGGCCAATCTCTTTTTCTGGGAAGAACCTAAACCTCCCCTGGCACAGCTTGAGACTGTGTACCAGTTAAATAAATAAATGTACCAGTTAATCATAATCATAAGTTAATAAGATAATAAATGTACCAGATAAATGCACCAGTTATCACCACATATTTCTTAAGGTGGACCCCTTTCCACCAGCACCTCAAACCCCTGAATACTCCAGTTGCAAAGATGACCTTCTCTCAATCAGTTTTTCACAACCAATTGTTTAAAACCTGTTCCACTTTCACCTTGGTAGATCACAGCCAAACCTGGCAAAGGTTTTTGAGCTACCTGACATACCTCTAAGTCACACCTAAAAGATATGCAAACATTCCTGCTCAACACATGTTTTCCCTCCTCTGTTGACAGCATTCCCAGCATGGTAAGACATCTCCCCTGGGTACCACTTAATCAGGGGCACAGGGGTGCTCAGAGCAGCCTGCAGGCGTGATCCTTACAAGGAAACAAAAGGACGTTTGGGGCATTTCACAGTCTACTGGGGCTGTGATTTTGTGGGCTGTTCTGCATTTTGTAGGCTGTCCTGCCCTGCTTGTCCTCAGGTCTGCTTGCTGAGCTGGCATGGCATTTCACCAGCAAGGCCAAAGCCACTCTGAGAGGTATCAAAGGGTTTTAGTATGGGAAAGTGCAAGGTGGTACAGTGGGCTTGCTCTGTGAGAGGGCAAGATTCATAGAATCATAGAATGGTCTGGGTTGGAAGGGACCTTCACACATTATCTAGTCCAATCCTGTCTGCAGTCAGCAGGGACATCCTCAATTAGATCAGGTCGCCCAGAGCCCTGTCCAGCCTCACCTTGAATATCTGCAGGGATGGGGCCTCAACCATTTCTTTGAGCAACCTGTTGCAGTGTTCCACCACCCTCATGGTAAAGAACTTGTTCCTAACATCCAATCTAAATCTGATCTTCTCTAATTTAAACCCACTGGCCCTTGTCCTATCACTACAGGCCACTGTAAACAGTCTCTTTCCCTCCTTCTTGCAAGCCCTTTTCAGGTACTGGAAGGTTACTATTGACTCTCCCCAGAGCCTCCTTTTCTCCAGGCTGAACAACCCCAGCTTCCTCAGCCTGTGTGTGCAGCAGAGGTGTTCCAAACCCCTGATCATTTCTGTGGCCCTTCTCTGGACCCACTCTATCAGGTCCATGTCTGTCCTGTATTGAGGGCTTCAGAGCTGGACACAGTATTCCAGGTTGACATCTCAGCAGAGCAGTGGCAGAATCACCTCTCTGGATTTGCTGGCCACACATCTTTTGATGCAGCCCAGGGTGTGATTTGCCATCTGGGCTGCGAGCACACACTGCCTGCTCATGTCCAGCTTCTCATCCCTCAGCACCCACAAGTCCTTTTCCACAGGGCTGCGTTCTATCACCTCATCCCCTGGGCTCTATTGATAGTGAGGATTGTTCTGGCCCAGGGGCAGAGCCCTGCACTTGCTCTTGTTGAACCTCACCAGGCTCACCTGAGCTCACCTCTCCAGCTTCTTCCTGCATTTGACTGTGTAAACAGCTCTTCTGGCTTCACCTGCCCAAATACATCATTACCATCAGAGCTGTTATTCTGACAGCTTTGAGAACGGAGCAGCGTGATTTAGGTCTACTGAGGTAAAAAAAGGCTCCTTTTTACAACGACTCTTCATTCTTCCAGTACTTTTCCTTTCTCCCATGAATGCTTCTAGTGGGATGGCCCAAAACCCCATGCTGTTTTTTATGAAATCATATCTTTCAAGTGTCTTGCTAAATATCTCAGTCAATTTAAAATCAAATAGCCAAAACAAACATTTCATTATCACTTCATGCATTATTAAACATTTCCCTTCACAAACAAGGAATGGAAAGGAGGCTGGAATAAACTAAGAAAAAAAAAATAAGTTAGCATAGAAAAGCCACCAGTAATTGGTCAGCAAATAACAATAAATTATTGTGTGTGGAAATTAAACACACTTCATTTTGTTCTGAGTGTTTTACAAGCGTAGGTGACAGGAGCACAGAGTAGAATATAAATGTGATACAGCTGCCTTTTGCAGTATGTGTGTTTTCATTTTCCCCTCCTCCTCTCCTTTTGATTGATCCATCAGTTTAGATGGATGGTGAAGCAGGATTCCAAATTCATTGGTGTCTCAGAAAGGAGTAAAAACCAGCACACGAAACATCTATGAAAATTCACGCTGAAACTTATGCTTTCCTTTGAGTAACTGAACAGGCATCTCTTCTACAAGGGTCCAATGCTCAGATTCTCTAGAAACCCATTAGCTTTGACAAGATCTAAGCAGGCATTCAGGTCCACTCAGGCGACTCTTTGATGAGGACACCAGGCATGAGATTCAGACATGTTTCTTGAGACTTAAACAGTGCCTGTCCTCAGAGAGGTTTAGGTTTTGCAACTGTGCAGAGTAGTAAAATCAGTTTTAAAATCAGTTCTGTCTTCTGAGATTGCAAAAGTGGGTTTAGGGCCACAAATGTCTTACAGACATTTGTGATGAACTCTGCAAACCCTTTTTGTCATCAATAATAAACAGTCATTTCCTCTAAGTGTTGCTCCTTCATAGGAGAGCTTTTCTGAGCAAGAATCGGCCTTCCACTTGCTAGAGCACAACAGAGAGGATATTTAAACAAATGGCTTGAAGGAAGAGAGATGTGTGGCAAGGTAGCCACCCTGTATTGTCATGAATAAAAGTGACAACTTTAAAACAAGAAGTGCAGAAACTTTACTTCCAAGGCAAGAGACATTCAAGCCTGTGGGTAAATTTAAATCTCAGTCTGGCAGATACAATTCTGTTAGCTGGCAACAAATGGCATTCCTTTATATTTATGCTGGTCCTCAGATGCCTAGAGGACATGGTAAATCAATGATTAGCACATTTATGCACATGGATCTGCCTTAAAGCTAATTCTCTTTCTGGTCAAGATAAGAGAATAACACAACACAGGTCCTCCAGGGAGGGGAAAAAAAAAAAAAACAACAAACCCCCCCCCCCCCCAAAACCCTCACCTAAACCTTCAACAAGCAAATCCAAACACAAAGCAAACAAAATACAAGCAAATAAAAACAAATAGGATCCCCCTCCCCCCATCTTGCACTCATAAGTCCACTCTGTCCCCACTCCCCTGCCTGTGGACATGCCTTTCAGACTAATGATGTCCTCGCTCATTTCCTTATGATCTTCACTACAACCAGAAAGGATGGCAGCTGCACAAGACACACCAGATACTGTCATGGGATGCTCTGCACTCCACACTAGGGATGCTCAGCTTTTGAAATAAAACACAGAAATCCACTTGCTTTTCAAGGGAATGAACAGACCTTAGAATCATAGAATCAATAAGGTTGGAAAAGACCTATTACCTAACACCTCATGACTAACTAAACCTGGAATTGTTTCTGTCACTGTTACAGGGGATTCGGGCAGTTACTGACTCTAAGGAGATCTAACTGATGACAACAAGGACAAGCTGCTCTGACAGTGCACAGGGTACAGGCTGCCAATACATCAGGTTTCCTGAAATGGGAGGAAAGAGGTGATTGTTGACCCCATATCTAACAACCCAGCTAATGATGACTCAGAGTAGCTATTGATGGTGTAGCTTCCCTTTTTCAGCCCTTGTTCATGCCATCCAATAGGCACTGACAGTAGCACAATTTTAACAAAAGCATGAGATTTTCAGAATCAGGACATGCATAATGCACAACAATGCTACTCTCAACTGCTCTCTCAGCTGCTGCCAAGCAAGCATTTCTGAAAATCACCAGTGTAAAGCAAGCTTCACCCTGGATATGCAAACCCAGCAAACAATGCCTAAATAGGTAAAAAGGATCTGTGAGCAAGCTGCAGCACTAATTTTTCATGCTAGTAGCAATAAACACTTTGGTTGTTAGCATTGTGTTTATGTCCATCCAAATATCTACCTGTTAAAAGCCCCATAGCTTTGGGTGTTCTTTGGAGAACTGGCTTTACAGATCAGTGTTAAAGCCCAGTCTATTCTGTGATGAGGTTATTGAAAAACACCAAAAAACCCCACAAAAAAATAACAGAACAGCAAAAAAACAGAATGAAAAACAAACAAACAAACAAACAAAACCCAAACACCAAACCAAAAACCCACACCCAAACCACCAAACCAAACAACCCAGAAAGAAAAACCCAAAAAGGAAAGAGACCATGGCCTATGTAGGCCATGCAGGCCTGCAGAACTCAATGTAACATCAAGCCAGGGTTATCTGAAGAGCATGCATGAGTTGGGAGATTCAAAGTGCAGAACATTGTAGATCCCCAGACAGAGGCACAGAACACACCATGCAGCAAGTTCTGAGGAGCTAATCTCTGGGCTGCCCACCCAGCTGACAGAATACAAATGACCTGTTTAATTCACATGGGAATCTCTCCTGGGAAAGCATGGACTAAAACCCAAGTGAAGGCTTCAAGACTTAAGCTGTCATAAACAGTGTTCCTCTCACTTTCTAAGAAATAGCCACTCTGATTTCAGTGTCTCAGAAGGAGGTGGCAGAGGTGATCTCAGCATCCTTGTATTGAGACTAGTGGAGAACTGACCATATATCACAGGTTTGCTCAGTATAAACCAGTGGAGAGAGGAGAGAGCCTTACAAAAGCCTCTGGCATCATACATACTGCAGAATTTGTCTTTGCTCTATCTTTATTGAAAAGAATAGAATAGAATAGAATAGAATAGAATAGAATAGAATAGAATAGAATAGAATAGAATAGAATAGAATAGAATAGAATAGAATAGAATAGAATAGAATAGAATAGAATAGAGCAGGTTGGAAGAAACCTTCAAGGTCATTGCGTCCAACCTATCATCTAACACCACCTAATCAACTAAACCATGCAACCAAGCACCCCATCAAGTCTCCTAAACACCTCCAATGATGGTGACTCCACCACCTCCCTGAGCAGCACATTCCAATGGGCAATCACTCTCTCCATGTAGAATTTCTTCCTAACATCCAGTCTGAACCTCCCCTGGTGCAGCTGGAGAAACAGTGACAGGGAAAAATAATGTTAAAGACAGATCTTAGTCTTAAAGAGTCACCAACTTAGAAAACTAGTCTCCTGTCATGACTTCAACCAGTACAAGTAGGCCAGCATTAGTGGACTAAAAAACATCTCTTTTAAGCATCAATGACATCTAGCTCTTTCCTCTTCAGAAGTTAGTATATTGTGAGGGCCTAGCAGCATGGTGACAATTCCATAATAGAATCCCAGTCAAAGGGATATTCAAAACAGGTCCTTCTGAACACAACTGGAATAACACACTTCCTTCTCTGCTGCCTTATTTGTGGATGCAGAAACTTTTAAGAAGAATTAGAGCATGAGAATTGAGGTTATTCAGTCCAATATAGTATCTGATGAACAGAAGAGACTGGATCACAGAATCACCAAGGTTGGAAGAGACCTCAAAGATCATCGAGTCCAACCTGTCACCACAGACCTCATGACTAAACCATGGCACCAGGTGCCATGTCCAATCCCCTCTTGAACACCTCCAGGGACAGTGACTCCACCACTTCCCTGGGCAGCCCTTTCCAATGAGGCACTTGGTGCTACGGTTTAGTTGATTAGGTGGTCTTGGGTGGTAGGTTGGACTTGATGGTCTTGAGGGTCTTTTCCAACCTGGTCTATTCTATTCCTATTCCTATTCTATTCCGATTCCTATTCTATTCTATTCTATTCTATTCTATTCTATTCTGTTCTGTTCTGTTCTAACAATTATGGAAATGTCTTCCCATTTTACAAAACCCTTCAAAACAACAAGACACATCTAGACTTCTACCACTGAACAAAGTGTCAGGGAAGAGAGAGCAAAAAGACCCCAGTGTTCTTCAGCATGACCAAAGCTGTCACAGAAAATTAAGGGACAATGTTTTTAAAAAGTAAGACAGCTATGATGCAATTGCAGATTCCAAAGTCTCCTTCTGCTATTGAACTCTCTCAATTCAGTCAAAATAGCCTTCCAATTACAGACCCAGCAAAAGGTCTCTAAGCAGATGTGACTGCATGGCTGAGGAGTTAAGGATCTGGTTCGCTACCAGCTCTTTCTTCCAATGTCTCATCAATCAGAGGAGGGGGGAAAAAAAAGTATGGCCTTTATTGTGTGTTTTGATACAGTCTAACAAGCACCAACAACTAGCACAGTTTTGCCCAGCAAGCCTGCATGTTCTGAAACACATTCAAATTCACCATCAATGGAGAAATTGCCCTGAACATCATCCTTCTAGATACACGTGGGCTTAGCATGTTTTTCAACATCACTAGTTTTCCACCCAGAGTGAGCATAAACCAACACTGAAATATACTATGTGAGAAGTAGCTATTAAAGTTGAGGAGGAGAGGAAGGAATACAAATAAATAAAAAGAGGTAGTAGGGAGCTGTTGTCATAGCTCCCAGTGCTTGACAGATCTTCAGCTGATGGCAATTCTATCCTTTCTCCTCCCTGAAGCAGGCTCCCATTCTGTATAGTGCATTCAAAGGTACCTATGGACAAATGCAGAAAGGACTTCACCTAAGGTCTTAACCTGAACCTAACTGCCTTTATTTTTAGAAAGAGCCCCCTAAAAAATTCACACCTGAGAACAGTGAGATGACATAAAAAAACTCCCAAAACAGCCCACAAAAAACCACCCACAAAAAACCAAACCCCAACAAATCAAACAAAAAAGAGATCCACAGAAATGCCCTTGAACTTAACTGTATCTTAAAATTCAAAGGCTGAGGGTAGTCTCACTGCATAGCCTCTGCCTCTGAGGTAACCCATTCTGCAGTAAGTCCTCCAGAAACCCTCCTTCCTAGTCAAGCACAAGAGCCCATTGTGCAAATCTGAAAGGTTTTAAAAACCCTTCTTCCTGTGCCCAAGCAGAAACAAGTGGAAATCTGAGCACAGAGCCATGACCTTTTCCTCACCATATACATCTGCAGCAAAGAGGATGTCTGCTGAGGTCCCTGTTCTGAACTCTGCCCAGGTATCTTCATGACCCTACAAAGACCACATCATGTGCAGTATCAGTACTGTTACTCTTACCCATTTATTTCTTGGGTACTCCCTCAGAGACAACAGAACTGTTGTACAACCTCAGATGTCAGCTAGGAAATCTTATCTCACTACCCGCAAGCTTTACATGACAGCTAATCAAAACGTCTGCATTATTCCCTTTTGGTACCACCTGGGTGTTCTGAAAACACAAAAAGATTCAGGGTCTATGTCCCCAGACACTCGAACCCAAAGGGGACTCTGCATGTGGTGACATTTTTGCATGGCTGCTCTGAAGTCCCTTTTCCCCTGTATGCAGCGTATCCATCACGCCCTGCTGCAGCACGCAGCCTTCCCCCAAACTACCAACCAACTCGGCAGCGCTGCGAGAGAAGAGTCGACCCGGGGAACGGAGTAACACCAGACATGGTGTCCGCCCGCACTGGCAACCACCTCTCCCTGGGCTGACGGTGGGAATCACCGCCCTGTCCCCACTCCCGGCGTGAGAACAACCCGCTCGTTGTCACTGCAGGCGCGGGTACCACAGGCTGCCACGGCAGGGAGATGGGGCGAGAGGAAGGTGTTTGCTGCCACAGGGAACCCGGCCCCTGACAGCACCGAGGTGCCAGCCGGCACAGTTCCACCGAGGTGGAGAGCAGAGGCGGCGGGGAGGGGCCCCCCTTTCAGGGGGTGGTTCCCGCGGGGAACAGGCGCGTCCGCCGCACCACGGCAGGGCACTCGGTAGCCCGGCACCTCCTCATGGGACAAGTGCTCCTTCGAAAGGGAGCCTACGGCACCGCTGCACTGCCTCCGACCACGCTCCTCGCCACAGTGGGTTACCCCGGGTCTCTGCTCGCCTGCACTGGCCCCGCACGACTCGTGGCTGGTGACAGCAGCGGGCTTTGCCCCGGCACTGCTCCCAAGGCATCCGAGGGATGCTTAAGGTGCGTGCTACAGCTGTAGGCTCCCGCATCCCCTGCTTCTCGGCTCGCAGAAAGGGGCGGGGGGCGCAGGAAAGCAGTCGCGTCGACCCGGTACCCGCAGCCCGCAAGGCTGTGCCGGGTTCCTGATGCCTCCCCGAGCCACCCCCCGGGACACGATGTCGCACGGGAGGACCAGAGGCAGCCCTGGCCGCAGGCTCCCACCCGCCCCTCGCCTCCCACCCGAATCCCCACACACCGCGGGGCCACACGGACAGTCCCCGCAGCGTTCCACCCCGCACCGGCCCGGCCCGGCTCGGCTCAGCTCACCCCGCGGTGCGGCGCGGCAGCCCCGCTACGGGCGGCGGTCTCCATGCGGGCGGGCGGGTAGCACCCGGCAGCCGGGCATCGTGGTCCGCCCTCCCTCCTCGGTACGGCGGAGAGGGGCGGGGGCCGGGGACGCCCTCCCTTTGCCGCCTTCCTCTTTTTCGCCCCTTCCCGCCCCCTTCTTCTCCTTAACGATGCCTGGAGGATAACCGGTACAGGTCCTCCCCCATCGCCCGCCTCTCCTGCTCTGCCTTCCCGTGAGCCGGACCCGGCTTTCGTCCCCCCGCCCTGGTTGCGGAGAGGAGGGAGGGGACTGGGGCCGTCCAGGGAGGGGCGGGCGGAGGGGAGGGAGAGGGATCCCCTTGGGCACCGCCACGGCTTCCCCCGCCCGGCCCGGGGCTGCCGTGCCCCCAGCCGGCCCTGGCGTCCTCCTTTGTGCCGAAGCCACCGGTCCCCGGGGCTCTCCCCACTCCCACGCGCCGCGGGAGTAGGGAGCAACACTACCCTCCCCCCAGTCTTGGGGACATTTCTACCTGTAATTCTGCAATTGCTAGGCGGAGACTGAACGCAGTTCGGCAGCCTCCCTCTTGTATTCCTTTCCTGGTTTCCCGGTGAGCATATGGTGAGCGCACAGCTCCAGTGGCTTCATCCAGCAACACCACAGGCTGGACCCTGCCGGGAAAAAAAAGAAGTGAGCAGGGAGGAGAACAACCACAGAGAGCAAAGCGAACACACAGAGTGATCACATCTGTGGTTGGTGCCCCTAAGCCCCAGGGATGCACTGGATTAGAGGACCCTCGCAGCCTGGAGCATGGGGCATGGCAATGGCAGCAGGGTGAGATCTAAGCCCTGGTCCAGGCTCTGGAATCACTGTCATGCCTCCTTCCCTAATATCATATAATGCACTGCCACACAGTATTGTGAGACCATAACCAAAAATTATCCATTGCTCCATTCACTTGAGAGCTCTTGCTGAAGAGGAGCTGCTGAGGCATTCTGAATTCCTGATACCCAGCATAATCTGTCCTCAACAAACAACCACTGACAAGCTCAGTGAGAACACCAAGAGAGAAGCTCACACTTTGCATTAGGCTCAGATTTGTCTCCAAGCCACAAAAGTGTTATTATAATTGAGAATGGTACTGCCCCAACTATAGGAAAGCCAAAGTCCTAGTTGGAAGGACAAAGTGAAAGTGACCCAGAAGTTGTTCTGCTGCAAATATGTGAATACCTCCTTCCAATAGTGTCCATGAGCTAGAACAAGCAATGAAAACAGAATTTTTACCTGTGAAGCAATGAAATTCCACTCCTCAGCTGCCAAGGTAGCTGAAGAAGCATTTCTGGGTTCTTCATTACTGCCCCATTTCACAGATAGGGAGCACAGTGCCACAGAGCAGAGAGGTGACTCGCCCAAGATCACGAGAACGCCCATTCTGTTTCAGAATGCACCATGGGCCACATGGACTGAGGGACATAAACAAGTAAGTTGCTGCTTAAGGCTCAGAAGTGTTAAGTATTCTCTGCTGCAATGCAGAGGAAAACACTTGTGTATCCAGAGTCCTTCCTCTGTGTAAGACATGAGGAGCACAGTCACATCCCACTGAAGACATCTCAGCTGTGGTAGAGAAGTATTCCTGTTCCTTTAAGCAGCGCAGGAGCATAGCACTGGTCTGATCATACCCAAAGACAGATCCTTACCCAACAGATCAATCAAGTTCAGTTAATCTGAAGAATGACTGCTTGGAAACTAGCAAGAAAATGCCTTTTCTGCAGCTTCACATTTCTGCAGTTTCAGTGTGTTTCCTGTTTGTTTGTTTATTTCACACCTTTCCATTGAAGAAGATGCATCTACGCTTCTTGGTGGGTGTGGAGGAGGCAGAGGAATCCCAAAACACTAACATGCTTTTCTGTTGTTTCCCCACTTGCACCATCAGCAAATCAATTAGGAAGGAAGGAAGGGTTTCTTTCCCCTCTACCTTTTTGCTCATTCGGATTTCTGACCTGCTTGTCACTTCAGGGAAGCTGAGCAGGGCATGAGGTTTTCCTTCCTAATGTGGATGTTGTGTGGCTTGTGTGGAGCTAGAGCAGTCGCAACCAGTGCTATTTTTAGCCTAAAGTAGGCCAGGCAGTTCCAGAAGACATATTAATGGGAGGAACATTTGGGAACAAAACAAGCAAACAAAAGAGAAAATAAACTGAGAAATGTAAACAAGAATCCTCTTTTACCAAATAGCAAACATGTAGACACTGCATGCTCCAACACAGGGAGTGTGATCCCACCTTGCAAAAGGGAAACAAATGCAACCTCTCAACGTTATGGTGCTGCCTCCAGAGCAACCAAAGTATCTTGCTTTAGCACCATCTATCTGGATGGTGGTTTTTAGCGCTGCCCATTCAGCAGTTTTCAGCATGCATCCGTTTTCCCAGAAAAACCATATCTAGCCAGGTAAATTAAATAGATATTAATCTTCTCTTAGAGTTTTGGTGCACATCTGTATTTTGAGTAAGTGTGCTCAGAGTACATTGAAGCTGGTTGCCCAGCTTGCTAGGGCAATATCTGCCTACATTTGTTAGTGAAATCCTGTGGGCAAGGTGCTGTTCTTTAGGTGCCTCTCTCCACAGCAGGCAGAAAAAGAAGAAAGGATATGTACTAGGGAAAAAGGACTAATTTTTACTGCTCAAAGCAAGAAATTTTAGGTTTTGATCAATGATAACTCAGTGGGGGACATGAATATCAGCCAATTCTTTCACCTAGTGTCAGAGTTGCAAGACCAGATTTCAATAACTCATCAGTCCCTAAATCTTCATGGAGGAATGAGTGTAATGGCATTCACCACAACCACATCTGCACTTCCCATGTGGACTTCTAGTAATGATTTCTCCTCTGTACAGAAGTCCCAATAAGACATCTCATGTTTAGCTTGGAAAAGAGGAAGCTCAGGGGAGACCTTACTGCTGTCTACAGCTACCTGAAGTGTGGTTGTAGACAGGAGGCAGATGGTCTCTTCTTTCAAGCAACCAGTACCAGAACAAGAGGACACAGACCCAAGCTGTGCCAGGGGAAGTTTAGGCTTGAGGTGAGGAGAAAGTTCTTCACTGAGAGAGTTGTTAGCCATTGGAATGTGCTGCCCAGGGAGGTGGTGCAGTCACCATTCCTGGAGGTGTTTAGAAAGAGACTGGATGAGGCACTTGGTGCCATGGTTTAGTCATGAGGTCTGTGGTGATGGGTTGGACTTGATGATCTTTGAGGTCTCTTCCAACCCTGGTGATTCTGTGATTCTGTGAATGTGCTGCCCAGGGAGGTGGTGGATTCACCATCCCTGGAGGTGTTCAAGAGGGAACTGGATGTGGCACTTGAAGCCATGGTTTAGTAGTCATGAGCTCTGGGGTGACAGGTTGGACTTGATGATTTTTGAGGTCTTTTCCAACCTTATTGATTCTATGATTCTATGAAAATTCATGCCTGTGTGCACAGAGCAAGAAAATGTCAGCATACAAATGCACAGAGCAAATGACATCTGTAGGATTTGTGTGTGAGGCACAGAGAGGAAAACGTGCAACTAGTATATTAAAAAATAATTGGAGGACTTATTTGGGGATTTATTTTTTTATAGCTAAGTACATTCTGTCTAAGAACACTGCACTTAATCATCTTTGCTAAGTGCTTGTCAAGCAGCAGTGATGGGCTGCCAATCCTAGGCCTGCCTAAAACAGTTTAGGCTACAACTCCGCAAAGCACCGAGCTAAGCATGTGCCCACTGATGGCAGGTCAGGCAGCAGTTAGATAATTTGTCAGTCAGGTGTTGCTCTGGAATGCTGGGGCTGGCTGCTGCGGAGCACTGAATTTAAACTTGGGAGATTCCTTTTCACCACTGTTTATTTTCTCCTGCTATCTTGAAGTGATGTTATACGCTCCCCATCACTAGCCAGGTATTTAACCGTTTGGTGCAGTGTTAGATGGTTGAGGTTGAAAATTCAGTGCACTTATAGTTAAGTATGCAAGTCATGGTAGTCTCAAGAGGAGGACACGCTGCTGTAGCACTGTCTCTTAAAGGCTCTTACACAGCTTCCTCAGATCACAGCCTGTGCCCTCAGATCTGAGGAGTCCTCAGTAGGCCAACATCACATGCAGGAACTTCCTGAGGGGATAGGAAGATTGCAGCATCCTTGTCCTGATGTGAAACTTTGCACCAGGTGCTGGCCAAATTGCAGAGGTGGCATAAGTCCGTTTTTATGGTAGTCAGCCCGAGAGGCTTCCCATCTCAGCTGTGTGTGCCAAAAAAGTGTGAGCCAAGCAGCAGCCCAAGCAAATGTCTCATAACTAATTATGAATGACCTATCAAGTTGCCAACCTCCTGAAACAGGTCAGAGCCACTTTTCGTTAGACACTGCCCAAACAAAAAATCCTTGACCACTATGGTCTGTGGTGGTGTGCTGTGCAAACAGAAGACCTAGGGGGGAAGAGAAAGTAGCAGAGAGACATCAAGGATTTCCTCTCAGTCTTTGTAGAGTACACACTGCATAGCTAATTAGTTGCAGGAAAATGCACCATCTGTTTCACCAATGTAAGATAGCAGTATTCCACTTCAGCTTCAGGGAAGACCAGTCTCAGAAACAACACCATACACAAACCTCCTGTAAGATGGAGTCTCTTGGCCACAGGTATGATGGCACCTGCTATTTTCCATTAAGCACTTGGTAGGCTAAATACAAAGACAAGTTTCTTATCTGAAAACAAAGTATTCAAGTGTAAAGTACAAGTTAAAGCCCACAGAGAGGGAATGGACTAGGTTTTAACATGTTACAATGATGCTACTAGTGTGAAAATCAGTGACACTGAAGTTACCACCATGGAGAAGATTCATGGAGAATGGGAACAAAGCAACTTGGCAAGTGGAGTGTGAATACAATGAGTAACACTGCAATGCAGGAAATAATCCAAATTACCCAATCCTTAAGGAGAGGAGAACCAGCTTTCTGCTTTTCAATATCAGATTGATGCTCTCTAGCAAAAACCCTCTATATGCATATATACACACAAAGGCTACCTAAGTTTGGGGAAATCATCTTGTAAGCTTTATGAAAGTTAATTGCACTTGCATAATAAAGTGTACTGGCAGGTAAACTCAAGATGTGTGGATGTAGGCAGGTAGTGCACTTCAGCAGGAACTTAGAAAACAGTTTCCTTAATCCATGTGAAGAGCTTACATCCCTCCAATATTAATGGTTGGTTTTTTTAAAGTGTTCTTAAATTTCCTGGCATTTATTAGCAAGAAAAGTGATGCTGTCTCCACGTGGTTAGCAGCAGATTCCTAATTACTGTACAGGAAGAGATGAACAACCCAGAATTTGCACCTAAATGGAGATGCTCTATATTATTATTTTTTTCTGGCCTAAAAGTAGCACTCCAGACAACCAGTCCGCAGTGTCTGAGAGCAAGATGTATGCCACAACCAAATTCTCTCCCTTGCCATTTATCTTTTGGTTCAAAGCCTCAAACCAGGACACAGCCTCTATTTGCACAGGGTTTGAACTCAAATTTTACATTGCTTTAACTAACATTGTGCCCTGTCTGCACTGAGTATCATAGTATCATAGAATCAGTCAGGGTTGGAAGGGACCACAAGGATCATCTACTTCCAACCCCCCTGCCATGGGCAGGGACACCCCACACTACATCAGACTGGCCAGAGCCTCATCCAGCCTGGTCTTAAACACCTCCAGAGATGGGCCCCCAACCACCTCCCTGGACAACCCATTCCAGGGCTTCACCACTCTCATGGGGAAGAACTTCCTCCTTATGTCCAGCCTGAATCTCCCCACCTCCAGCTTCATTCCATTCCCCCTAGTCCTATCACTACCTGCTATCCTGACAAGTCCCTCCCCAGCCTTCTTGTAGCCCCCTTCAGAGATCATGCTCCTTGGAACAGACCACCCTGGAGCATCCCACAGTTCTAGCATATGTGTGTCATGAAGACAGACATAAGCTTGTGAGGGGTTTGGAGCACAGCCCTGTGAGGAGAGGCTGAGGGAGCTGGGGTTGCTTAGCCTGGAAAAGAGGAGGCTCAGAGGAGACCTTCTTGCTGTTCCAACTCCCTGAAGAGAGGTTGTAGCCAGGTGGAGACCTCAAAGATCATTGAGTCCAACCTGTCACCACAGACCTCATGACTAAACCATGGCACCAAGTGCCACATCCAATCCCCTCTTGAACACCTCCAGGGAGGGTGACTCTGCCACCTCCCTAGGCAGCCCATTACAATGGCTAACACCTCTCAGTGAAGAACTTTCTCCTCATCTCGAGCCTAAACTTCCCCTGGTGCAGCTTGAGACTGTGTCCCCTTGTTCTGGTGCTGGTTGCCTGGGAGAAGAGACCAACCCCTTCCTGGCTACAACCACCTTTCTGGTAGTTGTAGAGAGCAATGAGGTCACCCCTGAGCCTCCTCTTCTCCAGGCTGAGCAATCCCAGCTCCCTCAGACTCTCTCAGCAAAGCTAGAATGTCACTAAGTTCTAATTTCTGCTTATTTCTGACCAATTAACTGGTGACATTTTCCTTCAAGCTGTGCTGGCATAGTTTTGAATTTCTTGTCTTTTTCAATTCTTTTTGAAAGGCCTTCTGTCTATTCATCAAGTGGTCTCATTAAGGTGCAGATGAAGTCACCAGCAACAGTTTGAAAAAGTCTGAAGACTTGCAAGAAGTAAGCACTATGTATTCCTGAAATTGCCTGTAAGTTTTTCTGCGTCTTTCAAATCCTATGGGGAAATCTGAAGTTTATTGTTCAGAGGTGAGTAAAATAACTTGAGATAGTCCTTTGCCCCAAAATGGAAAACAGGTGTTTGTGGATCACTCATTCTGCCTCCTCAGGTGGGTTGGTCTTTGTCACCCACTCTTGGATGAAGAGTGTAATGGTTTGGGAATTTCCCACCACTTTAACAAAAGCTCAGCTCACTCAACTGGGAAAGCAAATGGAAGCTGTATTTACAAGCAACAGCTACACTCTACAATGGAATGCAATGAGTATGTACAAATACACAATATTTACAACATTGTGCAGGTATTTACAGTCAGAAACAGCAAGGAACCCCCCCTGAACCCCTAATGGGATCCCAAAAGGAGCAGGGGAACTGCTCCACTCTCCCCTAAACTCCCACCTCCCCCCCCCCGTGCAGCTTCCTATGTTTAATTAGAAGGAAAGAGAAAGAAGTTAGGAGTGCTGTTAGCTCAGAAAAGCATTGTTAGATGTTAGTGTTCTTATCTCAAAGTTGTTAGATAAGATTCTCTCCAGCCCAGCAGAGCAGAAGCAGCCTCAGCAGCCAGAAAGAAGGGAAAGGAATGAATGTGGGAAATAAATGAATGTGGGAAATGAGAGTGCTAAGGGTCCCTTCACACATCTGGCCAATGAAATTCGTTTAGAATAATCTTTTATTTTCCTTTTACAGCCAACTGTGAATTCTTTATACTTCTTCACTCTTCTGCTCAAAAATCTGCAGCTAACTTTTAAAGGCATAGCCTGAAACTGCCACAAACAGGGGGCAGAAGCCTTCTCTGGTACTCCTATTCACACTGAATCACAGAATCACCAAGGTTGGGAGAGATCTCAAAGATCATCGAGTCCAACCTGTCACCACAGACCTCATGACTACACCATGGCACCAAGTGCCACATCCAATCTCCTCTTGAACACCTCCAGGAATGGTGACTCCACCACCTCCCTGGGCAGCACATTCCATTGACGAATGACTCTCTCGGTGAAGAACTTTCTCCTCAGCTCCAGCCTAAACTTCCCCTGGTGCAGCTTGAGACTGTGTCCCCTAGTTCTGGTGCTGGTTGCCTGGGAGAAGAGACCAACCCCTTCCTAGCTACAACCACCTTTCAGGTAGTTGTAGAGAGCAATGAGGTCACCCCTGAGCCTTCTCTTCTCCAGGCTAAACAATCCCAGCTCCCTCAGCCTCTCCTCATAGGGTTTGTGCTCAAGGCCTCTCACCAGCCTTGTTGCCCTTAAGTACAAGCAAGACTCTAACAAATGAGGCTTCTCCTAATTGTCTTTGAGTAGGTCTGCTCTGCAGTGGTTCAGAATTTTCTGAGCTTCAGACCTCAGAAAATAGGAGGAGTTGTCCTGCACTGAGATGTACCAATTTAGCTAAATTTGTAACCCTGCTGATTACATATTTTCGTATCAGCTCACAGTAATTTAGCTTGCCTGTCTTATTTTGCTGAATTAGATTGTAGTTTTCAGTTTCTAACCAAGCTACGCAGTATTTATCTTGGTCTATCTTCATAGGTTTTGAGTTTATGTTAGATATTTCTTTTAATTCCTGTGCAAATTTGTGAGTTGTGCTTGCTCTTCAGGTAACTTTCATACACAGTGGGGTGCTGCTTTAGCAGCTTCTGAACATTCTTTTTAAAGATTTATTCCAATTTGGGAGATTGTGTAGCCCCTGTGCCAAAAGGCAGCCAACTAATTTTGATGCATTGATGAAATATTTTTTAAGAAGAGCCCTTACCTGTGGCCTGCATAGGTCATAGCTTGTACTTTATTGCTTTTCACTTGATTTTATTTGTTCACATTGCAGTTGCCCCTTAAGTCAAAGTCCAGCACCTTTCACAGGGCAAGCAGGCCTATCTGATCACAATATCACAGTATCACAGTATAACTAAGGTTGGAAGAGACCTCGCGGATCATCAAGTCCAACCTGTCACCACAGACCTCATGACTAAACCATGGCACCAAGTGCCACGTCCAATCCCCTCTTGAACACCTCCAGGGATGGTGACTCCACCACCTCCCTGGGCAGCACATTCCAATGGCGAATGACTCGCTCAGTGAAGAACTTTCTCCTCACCTTGAATCTAAACCTCCCCTGGCACAGCTTGAGACTGTGTCCCCTTGTTCTGATGCTGGTTGCCTGGGAGAAGAGACCGACCACATCAGTATCATAGTATCATAGTATCATAGTATCATAGTATCAGTCAGGGTTGGAAGGGACCACAAGGATCATCTAGTTCCAACCCCCCTGCCAAAGTAGGCTGAACATGAGCCAGCAGTGTGCCCACGAGGCCAAGAAGCCCAATGGCATCCTAGTCTGTATCAGGAATAGTTTGGCCACCGGGAGCAGGGAGGTCATTCTGCCCCTGTACTCAGCACTGGTTAAGCCACACCTTGAGTCCTGTGTCCAGTTCTGGGCCCCTCAGTTTAGGAAAGATGTTGAGTTGCTGGAAGGTGTCCAGAGAAGGGCAACAAAGCTGGGGAGGGGTTTGGAGCACAGCCCTGTGAGGAGAGGCTGAGGGAGCTGGGGTTGCTTAGCCTGGAGAAGAGGAGGCTCAGGGGAGACCTTCTTGCTGTCTACAACTCCCTGAAGGCAAGCAACTCCCAGGCAAGCAGCACCAGAACAAGAGGACACAGTCTCAAGCTGCTCCAGGGAAGGTTTAGGCTGGGTGTTTGGAAGGAATTTTTCCCAGAAAGAGAGATTTGCCTTTGGGATGTGCTGCCCAGGGAGGTGGTGGAGTCACCATTCCTGGAGGTGTTTAGTAAGAGTCTGGATGGGGTGCTTGGTGCCATGGTTTAGTTGATTAGATGGTGTTGGGTGATAGGTTGGACTTGATGATCTCAAAGGTCTTTTCCATCCTGGTTAATTCAATTCAGTTCTGTTCTATTCTATTCTATTCTATTCTATTCTATTCTATTCTATTCTATTCTATCATGAATTCTATTGATATATGCCTGTACCTCTTTATGCTAAAGAGAAATAGAGATGTATCAGCCAGTGTCTGTTACTCTTCTCTTTTTCTCCCTTGTGGGAGTAATTTTAGAAGCCTTTTAGGAAGGAACTCGCTTGTCACCAATTAAAAATTAGTTGGCTTTATATAGGCCAAGGATTTTTCCCCCCTACCCACTATACTTGTTTCCTGAACAGGAGCTTCTCTCTCTGTGCTCATCTGCCTTCTCCTGTCTTCACAGAAGCACTCAAAGGCAAGTGCAATGCCTTGGAGCAGCAGGATTTACATCAGATTAAATGCCAAGGTGAATTTCTTTGTTTCTGTGTGCTTAGCCTGACAACAAGATTAGTGCGCAATAATTCAGTGCCTGAATTCTAAAACTAATTGAAAGTTTGGGGAACAGCTCTCTAGGAAGTAGGTTATCAAGAAAAGATGTAATAATTGAACTTAATTACATTGTCATCTGTCATTTTTGTTAAGTTCAACCACATCTGTGTGCATCAGCTGAGAATCAGGTACAGAAGTCGTAATGATCATCTTTTGGCAGGTCAGAAACCTTGAGACCTAAACTAATCTGGCAGCTGGGTAATGCTTACATCAAAGAGGTTCTGTGGTTTGCTGGGGAAATGTGACATCACACATGCAAGAGCATTCAAGGTAGCTGCTTCAGTTTATAAGGCTTGCTATTAACTTGCTCACTCTTCTGGCAAAGCAGATTTTCTGTCAGGCATGAGAAACGTAGCTCCAGAAAGGCTGCTTGTGAAGTCTGGGGGTTTCACAACTGGAAATGCAGCCTGGAACAGTAACTTCTTTGGAAGGTACTGTTTGAGAATAACCTCATTCTGTCACTGAGTGCTTATCAAGACAGGAGAGCAGAAAAGCAAGTCTCAGTGCTTCCTTGCTGCCCCAAGAAATTATAGAATAGAATAGAATAGAATAGAATAGAATAGAGCAGGTTGGAAGAAACCTTCAAGATCATCGTGTCCAACCTATCATCTAACACCACCTAATCAACTAAAACATGCAACCAAGCACCCCATCAAGTCTCTTCCTGAACACCTCCAGTGATGGTGACTCCACCACCTCCCTGGGCAGCACATTCCAAGGGCCAATCTCTCTTTCTGGGAAAAATTCCTTCCTAACCTCCAGCCTAAACCTTCCCTGGCACAGCTTGAGACTGTGTCCTCTTGTTCTGGTGCTGGTTGCCTGGGAGAAGAGACCAACCCCTGCCTGGTTACAATCTCCCTTCAGGTAGTTGTAGACAGCAATAAAGCCACCCCTGAGCCTTCTCTTCTCCAGAATACATAGAATACATAGAATAAACCAGGTTGGAAGAGACCTTCAAGATCATCGCGTCCAACCCATCAACCAATCCAACACCGCCCAAGCAACTAACCCACGGCACCAAGTACCCCGTCAAGTCTTCTAAAAACCTCCAGTGATGGCGACTCCACCACCTCCCCAGGCAGCCCATTCCAATGGGCAATCACTCTTTCTGTATAGAACTTTTTTCTAACATCCAGCCTGAATCTCCCCTGGCGCAGCCTGAGACTGTGTCCTCTTGTTCTGGTACTGCTTGCCTGGGAGAAGAGACCAACATCCGTCTGTCTACAACCTCCCTTCAGGTAGTTGTAGAGAGTAATAAGGTCACCCCTGAGTCTCCTCTTCTCCAGGCTAAGCAACCCCAGCTCCCTCAGCCTCTCCTCGTAGGGCTTATGTTCCAAACCCCTCACCAACTTTGTTGCTCTTCTCTGGACTCGTTCCAGCAAGTCAACATCCTTCCTAAACTGAGGGGCCCAGAACTGGACACAGGACTCAAGGTGCGGCCTAACCAGTGCAGTGTACAGGGGCAGAATGACCTCCCTGCTCCTGCTGGCCACACTGTTCCTGATGCAGGCCAGGATGCCATTGGCCCTCTTAGCTGCCTGGGCACACTGCAGGCTCATGTTCAGTCTACCGTCGACCAGCACCCCCAGGTCCCTCTCAGCCTGACTGCTCTCCAGCCACTCTGACCCCAGCCTGTAGCTCTGCATGGGGTTGCTGTGGCCAATGTGCAGAACCCGGCACTTGGATTTGTTAAATCTCATGCTGTTGGACTCTGCCCATCTGTCCAGCCTGTCGAGGTCCCTCTGCAGAGCCTCTCTACCCTCCAGCAGATCAACTCCTGCGCCCAGCTTGGTGTCGTCAGCAAATTTACTGATGATGGACTCGATGCCCTCGTCCAGATCATCCAGGCTAAGCACCCCCAGCTCCCTCAGCCTCTCCTCACAGGGCTGTGCTCCAGACCCCTCCCCAGCTTTGTTGCCCTTCTCTGGACACCCTCCAGCATCTCAACATCTTTCCTAAACTGAGGGGCCCAGAACTGGACACAGGACTCAAGGTGTGGCCTAACCAGTGCTGAGTGCAGAGCAGAATGACCTCCCTGCTCCTGCTGGCCACACTGTTCCTGATCCAGGCCAGGATGCCACTGGCCTTCTTGGCCACCTGGCACACTGCTGGCTCTTGTTCAAATGCTGTCAACCAGTACCCCCAGGTCCCTCTCTGCCTGGCCGCTCTCCAGCCACTCTGACCCCAGCCTGTAGCACTGCATGGGGTTGTTGTCTATGAGTCATGACTGGTCTGGCACCAACTTGTTGTTGTTGTTTTTTAAATCATTGCAAGGAAGGAAAGGACCAGATGAGAAGTTCACCCAGACCATTCCATACTGCCCATTGCATTCCTATCCACAGCTGGGATACTTGGACTCACAATGGTTGCAACCCAAGTCTTGCATCGCATCTGTGCAAGCCAGGTGCACAACCCCTCCAGCTCTACTGCCAGTCATGCTCAGACGTAGGGTCATGTGCCTGGGTATTTCCTGGAAGAGAAGAGCAATGTGTCAGGTGTTGCACTTTGGTCACAGCAATGCCATGCAGTGCTACAGGCTGGGGTCAGAGTGGCTGGAGGGCAGCCAGGCAGAAAGGGACCTGGAGATAGTGGTTGACAGCAGTGTGGCCAGGTGGCCAAAAAGGCCTGGAGAAGAGGAGACTGAGGGGTGACCTTATTGCTGTCTACAACTACCTGAAGGGGGGTTGTAGTCAGGCAGAGGTTGATCTCTTCTCCCAGGCAGGCAGCACCAGAACAAGAGGACACAGTCTCAAGCTGCACCAGGGAAGGTTTAGGCTGGAGGTTAGGGGAGGTTTTACACAGAGAGAGTGATTGTCCATTGGAATGGGCTGCCCGGGGAGATGGTGGAGTTGCTGTCACTGGGGGTGTTCAGGGTGAGGCTTGACAGTATGCTTGGTTGCATGGTTTAGTTGATGAGGTGGTGTTGGATGATAGGTTGGACATGATCATCTTGAAGGTCTCTTCCAACCTGGTCTGGTCTATTCTATTCTATTCTATTCTATTCTATTCTATTCTATTCTATTCTATTCTATTCTATCCTGGCCTGGATCAGGAATAGTGTGGCCAGCAGGAGCAGGGAGGTCATTCTGCCCTGTACTCAGCACTGGTTAGGCCACATCTTGAGTCCTGTGTCCAGTTCTGGGCCCCTCAGTTTAGGAAAGATGTTGAGTTGCTGGAAGGTGTCCAGAAAAGGGCAACAAAGCTGGGGAGGGGTCTGGAGCACAGCCCTATGAGGAGAGGCTGAGGGAGCTGGGGTTGCTTAGCCTGGAGAAGAGGAGGCTCAGGGGAGACCTTCTTGCTGTCTACAACTCCCTGAAGGGAGGTTGTAACCAGGCAGGGGTTGGTCTCTTCTCCCAGGCAACCACCACCAGAAGAGGAGCACACAGTCTCAAGGTGTGCCAGGGGAGGTTTAGGCTGGATGTTAGGAAGAAGTTCTTTCCAGGAAGAGAGATTGGCCATTGGAATGTGCTGCCCAAGGAGGTGGTGGAGTCACCATCACTGGAGGTGTTTAGGAAGAGGCTGGATGGGGCACTTGGTGCTATGGTTTAGTTGATTAGATGGTGTTGGGTGATAGGTTGGACTTGGTGATATCAAAGGTCTTTTCCAACCTGGTTAATTCTGTGTTTTGTATTCTGTTCTGTATACAAGTTCTTCTTTGAGCCACACAGAGAAGAGGACGAGAAAGGAAAGTTGACAGACAATAACACACCTCCTGAGTTGCTTCAGGACCAGTGCTGCCGATTTTCTCCTAAGAGTAGCATTAGCTCCTGTCACTGAGAGGTTTCCTGGGCACTGGCTTTACAGCATTCATTGATTATGGAAGATAAGATGAGCCAGGCTGCTGAGACCACTGTCAGCCCAATTTGTCTTTGTCTCCCCTGATCTTCCTGTGCCAGCACCATCAGGGACCCTCATACTAAAGAAGACCAAGACATTTCCATACCAGATCTTCACTGTGAGCTTTAAGAGACATGTTAGCCTGAATCTAAAACTGAAATTCATTTGTGTTTAAGAAAACATGGAAATGAATAGTGGCCCAAGACAATGATCCACTGGGTTTAGAAACATGGACTACAACTACTGCGACACCTCTTGCTTCAGCTGAGACTGGCACTGTCTCCCAGAAAGATTTTATTCTTCTTCTTACAATTTAAAAGACAACTTGAACAGCTGCCCTAGAGTGAATATCTCAATGGCAAACCAGCAACAGATGTTGCCAATCTCATTTAACAAATTAGCTGTTTCTCCCATCCACCTTCATTGTAATCACACCCCAATGTGATGCTCACCACCTTCTTTTGACATCAAAGGGAAACAAGGCAGGCAGAAAATTAAGGTTCAATGCAATAGTTCCCTTCTAGCAATGAGAAAGTGAGTAGCATTAGCATGATTGCACCTTAATTTCATTAAAGAAAACGAATATTGTGACCAGCTCAGTGCTATTAGAGAAGGGTTAACAGGATTACAACTCTATTATTTTATCTGCAAGAATTGAATCATAGAATCAGTCAGGGTTGGAAGGGACCACAAGGATCATCTAATTCCAACCCCCCTGCCATGGGCAGGGACACCTCACATTAGATCAGGCTGGCCAGAGCCTCATCCAGCCTGGCCTTAAACACCTCCAGGGACAGGGCCTCAACCACCTCCCTGGACAACCCATTCCAGGGCTTCACCACTCTCATGGTGAAGAACTTCCTCCTTATGTCCAGCCTGAATCTCCCCACCTCCAGCTTCATTCCATTCCCCCTAGTCCTATCACTCCCTGAGATCCTGAGAAGTCCCTCCCCAGCCTTCTTGTAGAGTAGAATAGAATAGAATAGAATAGGCCAAGTTGGAAGAGACCTTCGAGATCGTCGCATCTAATCCATCAACCAATCCAACCCACCAAATCAACTAAACCATGGCACCAAGCACCCCATTGTGGGAACGCCAGCGACAAGCAGTGTGAGCAATTTGGCAGCAACGGAGGTTATTGGAATCAATACGGCTGACCAATATGATTGGTATTGATCCTTTATTGTTCCAGTATTGCAGGCCTATGGCGCAGGCCTATGGCGAGAGCATGGCACAGTAAAGCATGGAAGGAGGAGAGATAGGACAGGCAGGAAAAGAAGAAGAGTGTAGCAAGGAAGCTGCTACAATTTATATAAACTTGGTGTGCCTTGTTGGCACAGACTCATTGTTCCCTATGAGTGACCACACATCACACTATTGTAGATTATTGGTCCAGCTATGGATGACACGCGAGGTTTGTCGATGCAGGTGCATGTCCTCTTGTCCCAAGATAACCTGCTGTGTTTCTAGCTACCAGTGTCTTGTTTTAGTTACAGTGCTGCAAGACAGCACTGTTTGGTACACTGGTAGCTGGCTCTGCACTTATGCTGAGCATGGCCTACCACCATGTCAGGCTCTAGGCCTGCACTGCCAGATTGCTCACACTGCTCGTCACTGGCATTCCCACACCCCATCAAGTCTCCTCCTGAACACCTCCAATGATGGTGACTCCACCACCTCCCCTGGCAGCCCATTCCAATGGGCAATCACTCTCTCTGTGTAGAACTTCTTCCTAACATCCAGCCTAAACCTCCCCTGGTGCAGCCTGAGACTGTGTCCTCTTGTTCTGGTGCTGGCTGCCTGGGAGAAGAGACCAACCTCCACCTGTCTACAACCTCCCTTCAGGTAGTTGTAGAGAGCAATAAGGTCACCCCTGTAGGTCCCCTTCAGATACTGGAAGGCCACAATGAGGTCACCTCAGAGCCTTCTCTTCTCCAGACTGAACAGCCCCAACTCCTTCAGTCTGTCCTCATAGGAGAGGTGCTCCAGCCCTCTGTTCATCCTTGTGGCCCTTCTCTGGACACGCTCCAGTATGTCCATATCCCTCACTTGCAAGGAATAGGAAAGTTCTCTTTGTCCCCCCACACCTAATGACTCAATACACAGTAAGATTTTGGGCACAGGACAGTCAGGTTAGGTCTGTTGTTAGGACATGAATGCCAGATATATTTTCACTGTACAGCTGCTCTACTATTGCACAATAGGACTTCTCAGTCGTGCCAGTGCTCTCTCCACGTCTCCAGAGGTACCACTGCTACCACTCAGCACTTGTCTTGCACTAACTTTTGAAAGGAAATAGAATAATCTAATTTCTAGCAGTGGTGTGCAATGAGGCAAAGGCATTAATCTGGACTATATCTGCCTCACTTCAGACTTTCCAGTCTTGTGTTTGTTGATACTCAACACAAAACAGAGTATCTGAAAGAGTCAGATTTAGAGTTTGTTCACCATGCAAGGAATTAAATTTTTCTTCACAAAGTCAGGTCTTGGAGGATTGGAATTTCAGTGGGATAAAGAGAAAAAAAGATGTCACTGTGGCTGGTGGGATTGATACTTTTTTCTGCTTACTAGTAGATGATCATAGTTGACACCTGTCTGAACTGTAATTTAAATCACAACAAAGGCTTTCTTTTTTTTGTAATCTCTTAAACTGGTTCTATTAAGAAAGACAATTTAAGAAGGACAGCGAGACACTTGAAACTGTCCAGAGAAGGGCAATGAGGCTGGAGTGGGCTCTGGAGCACAGCCCTGTGAGGAGAGGCTGAGGGAGCTGGGGTTGCTTAGCCTGGAGAAGAGGAGGCTCAGGGGAGACCTTCGTGCTGTCTACAGCTCCCTGAAGGGAGGTTGTAGCCAGGTGGGGGTTGGTCTCTTCACCCAGAGAACCAGCACCAGAACAAGAGGACACAGTCTCAAGCTGCACCAGGGGAAGTTTAGGCTCGAGGTGAGGAGAAAGTTCTTCCCAGAGAGAGTTGTTAGCCATTAGAATGTGCTGCCCAGGGAGGTGGTGGAGTCACTGTCCCTAGAGGTGTTCAAAAAAGGATTGGATGCAGCACTTGAAGCCATGGTTTAGTAGTCATGAGGTGTTGGGTGACAGGTTGGACTTGATGATCTCTCAGGTCTTTTCCAACCTTCTTGATTCTATGACTCTTTGATTCTATTTTAAAAAGTAAAGGGTTTGTAATCTTTTGGTTTCTTTGCAAGTCTAGGTGCTTCAAATGTTATTTGAAATTGCTGAGTGTGGAAGGATGCTCTGGAGAAACCACTTCAGTTGAATGACAAAAACAAGACCAGATGGAAACTGTAAGGTATGTTGTTAAAGACTGACAAAAAAATGCATAGCATTGTTTTTAATTTAGTGAAGTCATCCTTTTGGTTTTTATTCTGTTTTCACAAGTTTTGCCATCTATTTATTTGCTTGAACTGTGAAGTGAATGATAAATTGGGAAGATTGCTCTTTCTACAGTCATTGCTTGGTTCTTTCTTGAACATTTTGCTATTCCTGGTCTCAAGATCTATTGCACTTATCAGTAGTATTCCCATCCTGCAAGTATGGGGGAAAAGCCCAGGACACAAAAGTGGTGCAGAAACTTGCTCAAGGTCACCTCATGCACATAGCAAACATATTCCCCTGCCGCAGGCAACTCTCAGAGCCACCAGCACATGGGAATCACTACTGAAATAGTAGAAATACTGAATCACTCCCTGAAATACACAGCATCAGGAAAAAGGATTTATCTTTGATGATTTGTTTCTGTTAAAAGATCTGGATTTGAAGGGAACCAAGGAACTGTTATGGATGTATTTTGAGGAAGTGATCGTGGAATCACAGAATGGTTTAGGTTGGAAGGCACCTCTGGAGGTCATCTTGTACAACCCTTCTCCCACCCCTACACCCCCAAGCAGTAAGCAAGGACATATTCCACTGGATCAGGTTGCTCAGAGCCTGTCCAGCCTCAGCTTGAATATCTCCAGGGATGGTGCCTCCACCACCTCCCTGGGCAACCTATTTCAGAGTTCCACCACCCCCATGGTAAAGGACCTGTTCCTAACATCCAATATGAATCTACTGTTCTCTAATTTAAACTCACTGACCCTCATTCTATCACCACAGGCCTTTGTAAATAGTCTTTCTCCCACTTTCTTGCAGGCCCTCTTCAGAAACTGGAAGGTCACTATTAGGTCTCCCCAGAGTCTTCTTTTCTCCAGGCTGAACAACCTCAGCTCCCTCAGTTTGTCTATACAGCAGAGGTGTTCCAACCCCTGATCATTTTCGTGGCTCTCCTCTGGACCCACTCTATCAGGTCCATGTCTTTCCTGTATTGAGGGCTCCAGAGCTGGACCCAGTGCTCCAGGTGATGTCTCATCAGAGCAAAGTGGCAGAAGTGTTGATTGGCCTTCTGGGCTTCAAGCTCACACTCATGTCCAGCTTCTTGTCCATCAGCTCCTTCAAGTCCTGTGGAGGGCTGCTTTCTATCATCTCATCCCCCTCTCTGTATTGATAGTGAGGATTGTTCTGGCCCTGCACTTCTCTTGTTGAACTTCATGAGGTTCAACTGGGCACAGCTCTCCATCTTGTCCAGGTCCCTGTGGATGACATCTCATTCCTCTGGTGTATCAAAACCACACTGCTTGGTCTCATCCCAAAACTTGCTGATAGAATAGAATAGAATAGAATAGAATAGAATAGAATAGAATAGAATAGAATAGAATTAACCAGGTTGGAAAAGACTTTTGAGATCGAGTCCAACCTATCACCCAACACCATCTAATCAACTAAACCATGGCACCAAGCACCCCATCCAGTCTCTTCCTAAACACCTCCAGGGATGGTGACTCCACCACCTCCCTGGGCAGCACATTCCAATGGCCAGTCTCTCTTGCTGGGAAAAATTTCTTCCTAACATCCAGCCTTAAACCTCCCCTGGCACAGCTTGAGACTGTGTCCTCTTGTTCTGGTGCTGGTTGCCTGGGAGAAGAGACCAACCCCCACCTGGCTACAACCTCCCTTCAGGTAGTTATAGATGGCAATAAGGTCTGCCCTGACCCTCCTCTTCTCCAGGCTAAGCAATCCCAGCTCCCTCAGCCTCTCCTCATAGCGCTTGTGCTCCCAATCCCTCCCCAGCTTTGTTGTCCTTCTCTGGACACATTCCAGCAACTCAACATCTTTCCTAAACTGAGGGGCCCAGAACTGGACACAGTATGATGGTGAATTCAATCCCATTGTCTATATCACTAAACGTTAAACAGCACAGGTCCCAGTATGGACCTCTGAGGGACACCGATTGTCACTGCTCTCCATCAAGACTTTGAGCTGCTGAGCCCTACGCCCTGGATATGGCCATTCAGACAATTGATCTGGGGATTCAAATACTGCTGAAGATAGTGTAACAAGCAGTACATACCTGTTAAAAGAAAATCAGATTTTGAGAAGAGTTCAGACAAAGCCCATGTCTTAGTTCTTATCACTTAAGGATATGCAAATACATTTGTGTAGGCAAGAAAATTATGCCATAAAGGCACTCACAGAGGACTGGTTTCTACCTCATCCTATTCTTCCTTCCTCTACACCCCCAACAGGGATTCAACCTAAATGGGTCATGAATTGACTAACTTTGATGTGAATGGTAAACACTGCATCTCCTTCTCTACAAAGTGTTGGTTAATATTTATAGGGATTAAGGAATATTAAGTTATTTGAGCAGAAGCATATATATATATATATATATTCCTGCAAAGGCAGGAGAGGGATGGAGGGGAAGAGACTGTCAAATTCTAGAAAGACATCAGATCATGAAAAGGCTTGTGAAGACATCAGGTGGTGAAGGAGCTAGTTATTTTAAAAAAGGAAATCAGTCATTTTAATGAACACACTTCATGAAAGATTAATATTGTCTTATGTTGCGCTCCTTGAAGACCAGGCTCCTGAAACAAGATGACTATATATGAATCTCCACTTTCCTTGCTCATCCAATGCTGCTGTTAAAAGCATTAACCCTAACAGCTCGAAGGGAATGAAGGGAGCTGTTAGATGCAGAGCTCCAAAACTTTTGATTTGTGCAAGCTTCTTGATTTTAGAAAGTTTTGCCTCCACAGTTTTGCTGGGGGTTGGAGTCAGTGATCTCCAGAGGTCCCTTCCCACCCCTAGTATCCTGTGATCTTTGTAAGTGCTGACACTGGAATTTTGTTGAAGCCCTGACTGACGTAGTAAATCATAAAGCTTATCAGAGCTCTGGATCAGACATACAGTGAGTGTGATTGTTACATTATCTATGCCTGTCACAGAGCAGAGATCAGGTAACAGGAACTCTGCCTTCACCGAGGGAGGAAAGCTCTCATTCTTACATCCTCCATTTCACCCTCAGCCTTTTTCCACTGCACAGCCCTGTGGATATGTCCTCATTCCTTACAGTTCTCATCTGCCATACACTGTGGCTTTTGGTATTACTCTTTATCCTCCCCTTTTTCCACTCTGCTCATACAGAGGGTTTGTTTTCCTCTGTTCTCTGCCACTCAAAGAGGAGATATTATTCCACCTATTACTCTGCCTGCCACATCTTGCTGCTTAATGCTCCATCCTACCCTAGTTGCAGCAATTTTGCTGCAGCAGCTTGGAAGATTCTCGTATGCTTTTCCCTGCCAAATTGCTGTTTTTCCCTTCCTCATCACCTTTGATCTCTTCAGTTGTGCAGATGGAGATGGGGAAGAGTTGTATAATTAGACATTAACGTGACAGCATATACATTTGTCAGTTGGTGAGGTGTGCCATGGGCATGTGCCTCAGCACACAGGCTGTTCTCAGCAGCAGCTGCCGAGTAGAAGCCTTAGATTACCAGTACTGCAGTCTGCTTTGAAAGACAGTAGTAAACATTCAAATGATAGTAAAAGCAGTTTGAGGTGTAGGAATGTAGAAGTAATCAAAGCCATATGTTTGGCTTAACTCCCTGCTGTGCCACTAGTGTGCCTTCATCTAAATATTTTGTGTCTCTAGTCCAGTGTGCCCATAGCTATCTGCCCCCAAGGGCAAATGGGCTTGTGAATTGCAAAGTGCAAGACAAACTCAGGCTCCATTAAGGAAATATAACAAAAGAAATTTATCTGAACCTGGATTTTTTCATATTTTGGGGTGCCTCTAATATCCAAGACAGAGTGTAGGACTGGAAAGGTGAGGGTACAGGTACTATGTTGTGTTTTATTTTGAGAGACAGATGATCAAACTATCTCTCTGCCTCCTAAAGAATACCCCTGGTAGGCTCTCTTGGCTACAAGTGGGAACTTCCTGACAGCACTTAAACCCTTGTGCAAATATGGTCCTCATTCAGGTATAGTAGCTAAGAGCTGCTAGTCCTGGTAACTCATGACAGCAGTGAAGAACTGGAAGCTCCTCATAAACCCAAAAACCATAACAACTGGGTACAGAACCTTCATCATCAACAGGCCATAATCCTTTGGGGCAAGCTAGGAGGTCTTCTGATAATACTAATAATTTAAGAAGGACATTGAGACACTTGAATGTGTCCAGAGAAGGGCAGTGAGGCTGGGGAGGGGTCTGGAGCACAGCCCTGTGAGGAGAGGCTGAGGGAGCTGGGGTTGCTTAGCCTGGAGAAGAGGAGGCTCAGGGGAGACCTTCTTGCTGTCTACAACTACCTGAAGGGAGGTTGTAGCCAGGTGGGGGTTGGTCTCTTCTCCCAGGCAACCAGCACCAGAACAAGAGGACACAGTCTCAAGCTGCGCCAGGGGAAGTTTAGGCTCGAGGTGAGGAGAAAGTTCTTCCCAGAGAGAGTTGTTAGCCATTGGAATGTGCTGCCCAGGGAGGTGGTGGAGTCACTGTCCCTAGAGGTGTTCAAAAAAGGATTGGATGCAGCACTTGAAGCCATGGTATAGTAGTCATGAGGTGTTGTGTAGTAGGTTGAACTTGATGATCCTTGAGGTCTTTTCCAACTGTATTGACTTCTATTCTATTCTATTCTATTCTATTCTATTCTATTCTATTCCATTCCATTCCATTCCATTCCATTCCATTCCATTCCATTCCATTCCATTCCATTCCATTCCATTCCATAACATCCAGAAAGTCTGGGAGTTTTGAATCACATGGATTACCTTACATTTTCATCTCTAGTATCTGGAAGCAGGATACATGACACAGTTTGCAGTAACTCTACAAGGACCTGACATAATTACCAATTTTTTGTGTGAAGAGCCCTTATTTAGTGAACATATCTATTAAGTCATGACTTCCACCTGAGAAGTGTGCAGAGATTTTGAGCAGTGTTGCCCTGCAGAGCTGCCCAAACCTGAACAGTCTCAATTCAGTAACTAAGGAAAGCATAGACATGCAGATGGGCACACAGTGCAGGTTGGGTGCTTTCCCTGTTGCAGAGCAGCTTTAAATGAGACTGGTGTGCAAAATGAGGCTTTTTGTACTGGCCTCAGGAGGAAAGAATGTTTTCTCCTTTAGCTCAGTAATGCATGTAACACTGAAAGGTTGTACAGAGACATTTGTTTCTGTCCTGCATAAAAATGCCCCAAAGACCTCAAAACACCCCTGCCACCTGTAAATTGCCAGTATCCATTTTCTATTATTTGGGTTTTTCTTTTGTTTTTACAGAAAGAATAAAAAAGAACCACTATATCCTTTTCTCAGAAACATCTGAATGTCTGCATCCCCCTCAGCTAAACTGTTGCTGCTCCTCAGTGTGGACATGGTATGCTTTGGCATGAAGCTGCTCATGTCCCTCAGAGTAAGCCTCTCGTTGTTACTCAGTTATAAGAGCTTCCTGGCATGTTTTGAAATTTCAGGCTTGCTTCTAAGCCAATAGATTCGTCTTAAGAGTATCTGAAGAACTTTATAACTCTTTGTGGTAGGACTCCTCCCATGCAACTCTTTTCCTCCCGTGAGAAACAATTTACTTTTGATTTCAGCAAGCATCAGGTTACCAGCATTGCTCTCGCTCTCTGTGAAACTGGGCAAGAGTTGACTTCACACCGAGCAAGTCCAGACCCACGTCCTGCTGGACAGCAGAGTCACAGGGGGTCTTCAACATTGTTCAGGTAACAACAGAATCACTGGAATCCTTAGTTTTGGAGAGGGTCACAAGCCCCATGAGGAGAGGCTGAGTGAGCTGGGGTTGCTTAGCCTGGAGAAAAGAAGACTCTGGGAGACCTTGCTGCTCTCTACAAGTACCTTAAGGGAGGTTGTAGACAGGCAGAGGTTGGTCTCTTCTTCCAGACAGCCAGCATCAGAACAAGAGGACACAGTCTCAAGCTGCACCAGGGGAGGTTTAGGATGAGTGTTAGGAAGAAGTTCTTCATAGAAAGAGAGATTGGCCATTGGAATGTGCTGCCCAGGGAGGTGGTGGAGATGTTCAGGTGGAGACTTGATAGGGTGCTTGGTGCCATGGTTTAGTTGATCAGGTGGTGTTGGATGATAGGTTGGACATGATGATCTTGAAGGTCTCTTCCAACCTGGTCTGGTCTATTCTATTCTATTCTATTCTATTCTATTCTATTCTATTCTATTCTATTCTATTCTATTCTATTCTATTCTATTCTATTCTATTCTATTCTATTCTATTCTATTCTATTCTATTCTATTCTATTCTATTCTATTCTATTCTATTCTATCTTCAGAATCCCACAGTGGGACTACCAGATTAGAGAGAGCAAAATTTGCTGATTTCATCAACCAGCTCCTCAGAGACAATGTGCAGGACATGGGAGCCCTGGACCACCTCCTGAGCACTTTTGTCAGATGGACAGCCAAGACACTCCCTCACATTCTAATTTCTGTGTAAGGAAGATAATCTAAACAGGCAAGAAGGAAGCTTTGACAGGCTGTATCGTTGCTGATGCTCCATCAAAGATCTGTCTACACAGATTAGCAAAGCTTCTCAAACAAAATTTTGTTTGCTTTTAGCTATTTCTCTGCCTAATTAAGAAAAATCTTTTTATTATACAGACTCTATATTGAAGCATTGAAGAAGAAGGAAAAAATAGTCTCAGCTTATGCTGAGGAGCCTTAAAATAGAGTGGACATGCTTAGGAGTTCTGTGAATCAAAATTTCAGAGTCAGGAGGTATTGTACTATAGTAAAGAAGAGAAGATAAGAAATAAGTGAAACTCTGGCTATGAAACACAGATGTTTTTTCTCAGCTGGCTACATACCCACTAAGGGTCACATCTGAGAGTGAAACAGTTAATTCCTTCCTAAAAAGTGCCAAACAAAAGTAACTACCAACATTAGGTGTTTATAGAATCATAGAATCATAGAACTGGTCAGGGTTGGAAGAGACCACAAGGATCATCTAGTTCCAATCCCCCTGCCATGGGCAGGGACACCCCACACTACATCAGCCTGGCCAGAGCCTCATCCAGCCTGGGCTTAAACACCTCCAGGGATGGAGCCTCAATCACCTCCCTGGACAACCCATTCCAGGGCTTCACCACTCTCATGGGGAAGAACTTCCTCCTTATGTCCAGCCTGAATCTCCCCACCTCCAGCTTCATTCCATTCCCCCTAGTCCTATCACTACCTGAGATCCTGAGAAGTCCCTCCCCAGCCTTCTTGGAGGCCCCCTTCAGATACTGGAAGGCCACAATGAGGTCACCTGGGATCCTTCTCCTCTCCAGACTGAACAGCCCCAACTCCCTCAGTCTGTCCTCATAGGAGAGCAGCTCCAGCCCTCTGCTCATCCTCGTGGCCCTTCTCTGGACACCTTCCAGCACCTCCAGATCCCTCTTGTAATAGGGGCTCCAGGACTGGAGGCAGTACTCCAGGTGGGGCCTCACCAGAGCTGAGTAGAGGGGGAGAATCACCGCCCTTGCCCTGCTGGCCACACTTCTCTTGCTGCAGCCCAGGATCTGATTGGCTTTCTGCACTGCAAGTGCACATTGAGAGGTGCTCTGCAGCTTAGCCCAAATTCTTCCTTTTGAACATCCAGCATAGTTTCTCCAAGAAAAACAAATTCACCATAATAAATCCCTTTTGTCAACCCAGCTTTTGAAAAGCTGTTTTCTCAGCCACATCCTGCTCCACTCATAGTTTTTCCAAGCTGTCTCCCCAGAAGAGCCTCCTCACAACTCACCCTTCTCTCTGGAGGGCTCCCAGAAGGGCTGGGTAATCTTTTCCCCATCATATCAATGTTAACCCCAACTGGAAGAAAAAAGTTATCCCTGACTGGGCCAAGCCCAATAGTTCTGGGCCCCTCAGTTTAGGAAAGATGTTGAGTTGCTGGAACATGTCCAGAGAAGGGCAAAAAGCTTGTGAAGGGTTTGGAGCAAAGCCCTATGAGGAGAGGCTGAAGGACCTGGGGTTGCTTAGCCTGGAGAAGAGGAGGCTCAGGGCAGACCTTCTTGCTCCCTTTTGTGGGAGTTGGTCTCTTCTCCAAGGCAACCAGCACCAGAACAAGAGG
Organism: Dryobates pubescens; assembly: GCF_014839835.1. Taxonomy (NCBI): domain Eukaryota; kingdom Metazoa; phylum Chordata; class Aves; order Piciformes; family Picidae; genus Dryobates; species Dryobates pubescens. Next base: position 66,940,454 of record NC_071657.1, on the reverse strand, counting down.
ACACAGTCTCAAGCTGTGCCAAGGGAGGTTTAGGCTAGATGTTAGGAAGAAGTTCTTCATAGAGAGACTGGCCATTGGAATGTGCTGCCCAGGGAGGTGGTGGAATCACTATCACTGGAGGTGTTTAGGAAGAGCCTGGATGAGGCACTTGGTGCCATGGTTTAGTTGATTAGATGGTGTTGGGTGATAGTTTGGACTCAATGATCTCAAAGGTCTTGTCCAACCTGGAGGTGTTCAAGAGGGGATTGGATGTGACACTTGAAGCCCTGTTGGGTGACAGGTTGGGCTTGATGATCTCTGAGGTCTTTTCCAACCTTATTGATTCTATGACTGTATTAAACATTGGAATAAACTCTCAAAAGAGGTGTTAGATTCCCCTACAATTGACAGTTTCAAGGCCCAGCTTGACGGGGTGCTAGGCCATCTAATTTAAACTATATTCTTACCCTGAAATGTTGGACTAGATGATCCTTGAGGCCCTTCCACCCCAGTATTCTATGAATCTATGAATAAATTACACCCTGGTTTCACAGCTGCAGAAGGAGAGTTAGGTAATTGTTTTATTCTGGATATGGGGCTGAGTTGTTCTATGGTTACAGAACTGTAACTGTAGACTGCCTTGGAATGGGTTGTCTAGGGAGGGAGTTGAGGCCCTGTCCCTGGAGGTGTTTAAGAGCAGGCTGGATGAGGCTCTGGCCAGGCTGATCTAGTGTGGGGTGTCCCTTCCCATGGCAGTGGGGTTGGAACTAGATGATCCTTGTGGTCCCTTCCAACCCTGACTGATTCTATGATACTATGAATTTAACCAAATGTGGCTGAGCTAAGTGCATTTGCTGTTGCCATGCTTCAGGTTGTAGTCTATATAATCTATAGAAGATCACCACAGGCATGCTTCATAGAATCACAGGTTTGTTACTGGATGGATAAATCTGCAGCACATTTCTCTCCCCTTTCTCTCCCCTTTGACAGTGACCTTGTGCTGTTCTTTTTGATCTCTCATTATCACTGTGTCATCACCACTGCCAAGAGAGAGCAGCTGCATGATTTCTCTAGTTCATTTTTTACCACCAAAGATAAGGAAAAAAAAGAAGCTTGCCTTCAGGGGTTTCTTCTCTCACTAGCCTGGAGTTGTGCAGTGTGCTCCAGGAGCAAGAAGAAAGTGGTGAGTCATGAGTATGACTTAACAGGGGCATATGGGAGATGGGATATGGGAGATGGCATATGGGATATGGGAATTTAGGGGAGGAGAGCATGACTGGAGGGAATCATCTAAGCAGGCAAACATCTATGAAGGTTTGGAAGCACATGATTATGGGGCTAGAAATATGGATGAAGTAGAGAGCAAGAAACCATCTATATGAAGGAGCATGTAAAATGTGGAGTTTGACAGAGTCCTGCAGTAAAAGCCTTGCATGTTTATGGCTGGGGGTGACAGAGAGTTTCCACAGAGGTGTCTGTAGCAGTTGTGGATAGCTGTGTGTCCCGGTTTGAGGCAGATCCTCTCTTGCCTCCCACCAGGGCAGAAAAAAAATGACGCTCAGACAAACAGATTGCAGAAGTGGTGGAAAGTTTAAATGGCAAAGCAGTGAAGTGTTTTACAAGCACAGTGACAAGCATACAGAGTCCCTTACAGCATACCCAGAAGCCTCCCAGCATTCCCCTACTCCCTACCTGAAGGTACACCCAAAAACCCCCATCACTCTTTCTTCCCCCCTCCACTGTTAGGCTAATCTCAGCTGGCCAGATCTGAGACTGCCCTTCCCCCTTCTCCTCCTGGCATTAGGCCTAGCCAGGCCCAAGAGGCCTTCAGATAACTCCCCTTCCATTACTAGATAAGGAGCATCTCCCACAGGAGCAGCGAGGGAAGAAAGAGGAAGTGTGAGACCTTGCTGATGGATTTATAGGAAGCAGGACATTATGGGTATGGAATACTCAGCTTCCTGTGTCCACCCACTGGGCTGGACACTGGGGGCACCAGAGGTACACCCTGTATGGCAGCAGCAGGAGGCACCCAGCCCAAATGCCACATTGTTGGAAGCTCCATCAGCTGTGGGGGTGAAAAGTGGGAAGAGGAAAACTGGTGTACTTCAGGGCTGTCAGTGTCTTCAAATGATTATGGCACTTCTGTCTCCAAAGTTGCAAAGGCAGCAAGATGCTGTGGTAGACAGGGAAATAATTTTATAGCTACCTATCAAAGGAAGCATTCTTTACATGTGCCCTTTTATGGTGGATTTAGGCTGTACCTCTACCTAGGAACTGATGATTTCTGAGATGAGCACAACAGTAAGTTATAACTAACTGAACAGCTGGATAGCTTATAAAATTGATGTATAACCACAATCACTCTCTTGATCTCAGAACCTGTCATAAAGCAGAAGCAGCTACACTGATTTATAGTAGCTAAATTTGCCCTAGGAATTCAGCCCTAATGGTACCTTGCAATTGACCACACTTCAGGCAAAGGTTCAGAAAGGGAAAACAAGTAATTTGTAGATTGTTTGAAGCAGTATTTGCTATATTTCTCAGCCCTATCAGTATAAATCCATAGTTTTTGCAGGTACAGCTGTAAGTGGGGTTTATATTTTATAGAATAGAATAGAATAGAATAGAATAGAATAGAATAGAATAGAATAGAATAGAATAGAATTAACCAGGTTGGAAAAGATCATGAAGTCCAACCTATCACCCAACACCATCTGATCAACTAAACCATGGCACCAAGGGCCTCATCCAGTCTCTTCCTAAACACCTCCAGTGATGGTGACTCCACCACCTCCCTTGGCAGCAAATTCCAATGGGCGATCTCTCTTTCTAAGAAGAACTTCCAGCCTAAACCTCCCCTGGCACATCTTGAGACTGTGTCCTCTTGTTGTGGTGCTGCTTGCCTGGGAGAAGAGACCAACCCCCACCTGGCTACAACCTCCCTTCAGGTAGTTGTAGAGAGCAAGAAGGTCTCCCCTGAGCCTCCTCTTCTCCAGGTTAAGCAACCCCAGCTCCCTCAGCCTCTCTGCACATGAGTGAGACAGCTGAAACACTTACCATGTTACCCTTTTTGTTCACTTCTTGCCAATCCATGTGTGACTGCACATTTTTTATGATTATTTATTAAGGTGCAGCAGCACCAGCAGCCAGTGACTTTTTGCATAGCTTTTCTAACCCTTACAATTATATTTATTTATTTATTTATTTATTTGCTAGGGAGTGTTCATAGAGCAGTGATCAGTCAGCTATCCTAAGCTACAGACTTTTTAATGCAGACATGCTTGGTTTCTCGCTAACTATGTTAATAACTATCTTTGGAAGTGAGACAGAGTAGCTGTACAGTAAAATTCTAGTGTCCTTATTTTAATAGGTACAGCTATGTGACAACCTCGTTACTACAGAGGAAAACAGTTACTGAACTGGGTGTTTGAGGCTTATAGTGTCTATTATACCACTAGGAAATGTTAATTTGTTTTGATTTGCAAATGTGTAATTACAAAAAATTAAAACCAGTCACGTAGTCAGTTGAAATTTTTATCTGCATCAGCTGTTTTATCTGGAACAGCATGGAAGCATGACTGTGTGGAAGAAGTGTGTCTGAGTAGCTCAAGTACGTGCCCAGAGGTAAGCAAGCAGGCAGTGTTTTGCCCATGAAGAGTCAGGTTTGGATAGGAAGAGTTTAGAACAGGATAGAATAGAATAGAATAGAATAGAATAGAATAGAATAGAATAGAATAGAATAGAATAGAATAGAATAGAACAGAATTAACCAGGTTGGAAGAGACCTTCAAGATCATCATGTCCAACCCATCAACCAACACCACCTAAACAACTAAACCATGGCACCAAGCACCCTATCAAGTCTCCACCTGAACATCTCCAGTGATGGTGACTCCACCACCTTCCTGGGCAGCCCATTGCAATGGGCAATCACTCTCTGTGTAGAATTTCCTCCTAACCTCCACCCTAAACCTCCCCTGGTGCAGCCTGAGACTGTGTCCTCCTGTTCTGGTGCTGCTGGTTGCCTGGGAGAAGAGACCAACCTTTGCCTGTCCACAACCTCCCTTAAGGTAGCTGTAGAGAGCAGTAAGGTCTCCCCTGAGCCTCTTCTTCTCCAGACTAAGCAACCCCAGCTCCCTCAGCCTCTCCTCATAGGGCTGTGCTCCAACTCCTCACCAACTTTGTTGCCCTTCTCTGGACACGCTCCAGCAAATCAACCTCCTTCCTAAACTGAGTGTCCCAGAACTGGACACAGGACTCGAGGTGCAGCCTAACCAGTGCAGTGTACAGCTCATCCTCATCCTTATGAAATCACTGAATGACATATCCTTAATTTAAAAATTCATGTCTCTTTGATTTAAAAAGTCAAATAGTAGAAGTACTTGATAACTGACTTGCAGTAGGAAAAAAAAGACTCCTGAGCTCACACACTACTTACGTTTTCAATGAGAATACAACCAACCTGCTGAAACTGTGGGTAGAAGGGTTTAGCCACACTTTGTTTTGTTTTCATAGAGTCAGAGAATCAACCAGGTTGGAAAAGACCTCAGAGATCATCAAGTCCAACCTATTACCTAATACCTAACACCTCCTGACAACTAAACCATGACTCCAAGTGCCACATCCAATCCTTTTTTGAACACCTCCAGGGACACTGACTCCACCACCTCCCTGGGCAGCACATTCCAATGGCCAGTTACTCTTTCTGGGAAAAACTTTCTCCTCACCTCAAGCCTAAACCTCCCCTGGCACAGCTTGAGACTGTGTCCTCTTGTTCTGGTGCTGGGTGCCTGGGAGAAGAGACCACCCCCCACCTGGCTACAACCTCCCTTCAGGGAGTTGGAGACAGTAAGAAGGTCTCCCCTGAGCCTCCTCTTCTCCAGGCTAAGCTACCCCAGCTCCCTCAACTCTATTTTGTTTTGTTTTGTTGTTTTGTTTCCTTTTCGAGCGCATTTTATGACCATTCATCTGGTCTGAGTTCCTTCCATTTTTCATCTGAAACACAGATTATCAACCATTTTGAAAAGAAGTCCATATTCTCTGTCTGATTAGCATTCAGTAAAAATGAGACTCTGTTAGAGATGCAAATCTCACCCACATCTAGACAAAGGGATGCCATCCAGAGGGACCTTGACAGGCTGGAGAGGTGGGCACAAGCCAACCTCATGAGGTTCAACAAGACCAAGTGCAGGGTCCTGCAGCTGGGTTGACCCCACCTGGAGTACTATGTGCAGTTCTGGTGGGATTAGAGGCCTGGAGCTGCTCTACTATGAGGACAGACTGAGGGAGTAGAGGCTATTCAGTCTGGAGAAGAGAAGGCTCTAAGGAGGCTACCTAAGTGTGACCTTCCAGTATCTGAAGGGGGCTACAAGAAAGCTGGGGAGGGACTTATTAGGGTGTCAGGGAGTGATAGGACTGGGGGAAATGGAACAAAATCTAGAAATGGGTAGATTGATATTGGCTGTTAGGAAGAAGTTCTTCCCCATGAGGGTGGTGATACACTGGAATAGGTTGCCCGAGGACGTGGTGGAAGCCTCATCCCTGGAGGTTTTTAAGGCCTGTCTGGATGTGGCTCTAGACAACCTGATGCAGTGTAAGGTGTCCCTGGCCATGGCAGGGGGGTTGAAACTGGATGATCCTTGAGGCCTCTTCCAACCCTAACAATTCTATGATTCTATGAAATACCTGTCCTAGAAGCCAGAAGGCAAAAGGGCACTACCACTTAAAACAGAGGAGTTTTGTACATTTTGAATTAATGAATGTGCAGTTCTGGTTTCCCTCACAAGAAGTTAAGGCAGGAGAGAAGTCAAGAGTAGATGAAATCCGTGACAGATGTGAATTTGCCTGTTATGAGCTGGAGTCCCTCATATCCCAGTCACTGCATTAGACCAGTTGTAAACTTGTGGCAAAAAGGGACAATGAAAGTGCAAAGCTGAATGCTTTTTTGACCAAGAACCATTCCCTAGCTTTGTAACCTAACTGCAATATTTTTAGCTATGGCAAATGACATACACCTATATACACAGGACGTGCTAACGAGCACCACACCAATACCAGGAGGTGTTAGGTACTGCGTAATAGGTTGGACTTGATGATCCCTGAGGTCTTTTCCAACCTGATTGATTCTGTGATTCTATGATTCGGTTGACAATTTAAGCTCAAGTACTGGTGTTGTGTCTGAGAACGGGAAGCTGTTGACCTTGTTGTGACATTCAGCCTGCATCAGGTATAGTGGAATAGTATGGCCACCAGGAGCAGGGAATTCGTTGCACCCTGTATTCAGCTGTGGTTAGGCCACACCTTGAGTCCTCTGTCCAGTTCTGGGCCCCTCAGTTTGAGAAGGACATTGAGACTCTTGAATGTGTCCAGAAAAGGGCAACAAAGCTGGGAGGGGTCTGGAGCACAGCGCTATGAAGAGAGGCTGAGGGAGTTGGAGTTGCATAGCCTGGAGAAGAGGAGGCTCAGCAGAGACCTTCTTGCTGTCTACAACTCCCTGAAGGGAGGTTGTAGCCAGGTTGGGGTTGGTCTCTTCACCCAGGCAACCAGCACCAGAACAGGAGGACACAGTCTCAAGCTGTGTCAGGGGAGGTTTAGGCTGGAAGTGAGGAGAAAGTTCTTCACAGAGAGAGTTGTTAGCCATTGGAATGTGCTGCCCAGGAAGGTGGTGGAGTCACCATCCCTGGAGGTGTTCAAGAGGGGACTGGATGTGGCACTTGGTGCCATGGTTTAGTAGTCATGAGGTGCTGGGTGATAGGTTGGACTTGATGATCTTTGATGGCTTTTCCAACCTTACTGATTCTATGACTTTGTACAGTGCTAGTGGAACAAAATGCACCCACACTCAACCAATGACTTTGTTGGGCTGTTTTCCGTTTACCTGAACTTGCCCTGGTTAATGATGTGAATGACAGCTTGGTGAAGTCTTGCTCTCATCCCTGTTCCTACTCACCCCCTTGAAGGGTCAAAATTGCAGAGGGTGTGGACACAGTCAGTGAAGTGAGAGAAGCGACATTCAGTCTCTTAGTGACTTTTGGATCAAAGTGTAAGCTTATCTGTGGGGCATTCTGTGATCTAACAGCAGACTGGTCTCAGAGCAGGCTACCTGGATGAGCCTGGTATTTATGTGTCAGGTGTGCTAGTCCCTTCTCATTTGAGGCTCTGAAAGTGGGATAATGAATTGTCAGTCTGACAGTTGCAGAGTCTGCTCTGGTAGAGAGATCAAGAAAGCTTCTGCACAAGCTGATTGCTGCTGTCATACTGACTGCTGCCACATCCTATCTCATGATCCTATCTCCCAGTAGATAAGGTGTATATTCATGGCACAACATCTAAAATTAGTCTTTCATTCATTTTATTGAATAGCCAAATAGAGGTTTGGTGAGTTTTTTTTCACTGCTCAGAGTCCCAGAACATGTCACAATTTATTTATGCTCCATGCTCTGCCATTGCTGCTTCCCAGCAGCTGTGATCTCCCAGACAACAGCACAGGAAGCAAGGAATATTTTGACTGCAGTACATGAGGGGGTTTCTTAGATGTGGCAAAACTTCCAAGACATTTCAGTCACACCAGGGCGGACACAGAATTGATGCTGTGATCCTGTGAACAGCTGCTGCGCTGTGATGGTGGAAGATCCCAAGTGTCTATGTTGGGAAGAGCAGAACACCAGAGCTGCTATAGCAGAAAGCTGGGCTGTAGCAGCTGGCAAAACCTCTACTTCTTATGGGCACCTCTTGTTTCAGGGAGGTGCCAGCAGCTTCTCACAAAGAGGTGAACCACCAGAGCAGTCAATCCTTGTTGCTCTACCTGCTGCTGCACCATGTCAGCAAGATGTGACTTCCAGCTTCAGTTCAGGGGAACACTTTCTCTGCCATGCCACCTGAGCATGTTCTGGCTGGAGGAAAGCTGCCATGCTCATAGGCTAAATATGGACTCTGTTTCAAGTACACCCTGATGGCAATGAGGGTGCCTCAGCTGTGAGAGAGACAGCAACCTGGGATGCTCTGAGGGGCGAATTAGAGAGGCCAGTGTCCAGAAAGAAGGGACTGGTGCTGACCTAATGTAGAGTAGAAGTTGCACAGAGAGTAAGCAGGGACAGGTGTCTTTCTGAAGGGCTTATCTTCTGATGTGACAATGGAAAGATCTGATAGCTTTTCCTTAATTCAAATTGCATAAAGAGAAACTTTTCTGAGGTGACTATAATATTTTCACTTGTGGCTCTTTGTCCCACGTCTAATGGTTAGATTGATGACCTTAAAGGCATTTTCCAACCTAAATGACTCTATAATTCTGTGTTGAACAATGATTGGAGAAGTTACTAAAGCCATATGTTGATGTTGGTAATGTGATGACTTTTTATTTATTTTTAGGGGATAGGATGGGATAGAATAGAATAGAATAGAACAGAATAGAATAGAATAGAATAGAATAGAATAGAACAGAATAGAATAAACCAGGTTGGAAAAGACCTTCAAGATCATCGTGTCCAACCTATTATCCAGCACCATCTAATCAACTAAACCATGGCACCAAGAACCCTATCAAGTCTCCTCCTGAACACCTCCAATGATGGTGACTCCACCACCTCCCTGGGCAGCACATTCCAATGGGCAATCACTCTGTCTATGAAGAATTTCTTCCTAACATCCAGCAGGTAAATGCAGAGCAGTACAAAACCATCCCTTCTTTATGGGTGATACACAGAGAGTGCAGCTGGCAGAGGCCTTGAGGGGCCCAGAATGGTATTCAGTGATACTAAAAACATGTTTTCTATTATTTAATACTAATTACATGTCCAGTAGCTGCATGTATTCTGTGCACCTTCTGAGGCATTGTATGTAGAGAGAACCAATTCCTTCTTCAATCAGTCCATCACAAACTGAAAGAAAGGTTTTTGTAACAAGGGCTTTATGTAAACTCTTTAAAAAAAAAACCTGGGAAATATTGCCATATTTTATTCTTGACACTGTGATCACATTTTCCTAGAAACAAGCCAAGCAAAAGGCAAATTTCCCCAAAATAAAGAATAAAATATTTTGCCTGTGTATTTGTGGAAAGAGTTGTTAAACATGCAAGAAAAGCTGGAATCTATCATGAATTTCCAGAGCTATGCTACACAAGAAAAACATAAAAAACTGCTTGGCAGTCTTAGGCATAAAGTCTTGTGTGTAGTTAGATATATAAATTGAATCTTGATCTGTTAGAGGGTAGGAGAGCTCTGCAGAGGGACCTTGACAGACTGGACAGATGGATAAAGTCCAAGGACATGAGATTTAACACATCCAAGTGCCAGGATCTACACATTGGTCACAGCAACCCCATGCAGTGCTACAGGCTGGGGTCAGAGTGGCTGGAGAGCAGCCAGGCAGAGAGGGACCTGGGGGTACCGGTTGATAGTAGCCTGAACATGAGGCAGCAGTGTGCCCAGCTGGCCAAAAGGGCCAATGGCATCCTGGCCTGCATCAGGAACGGTGTGGCCAGCAGGAGCAGGAAGGTCATTGTGCCCTGTGCTGGTTAGGCCACACCTTGAGTCCTGTGTCCAGTTCTGGGCCCCTCAGTTTAGGAAAGATGTTGAGTTGCTGGAAGGTGTCCAGAGAAGGGCAACAAAGCTGGGGAGGGGTTTGCAGCACAGCCCTGTGAGGAGAGGCTGAGGGAGCTGGGGTTGCTGAGCCAGGAAAAGAGGAAGCTCAGGGGAGACCTTATTGCCCTCTACAACTACCTGAAGGGAGGTTGTAGCCAGGTGGAGGTTGGTCTCTTCTCCCAGGCAACCACCACCAGAACAAGAGGACTCAAGATGTGCCAGGGGAGGTTTAGGCTGGATGTTAGGAAGAAGTTCTTCCCAGCAAGAGAGATTGCCCATTGCAATGTGCTGCCCAGGGAGGTGGTAGAATCACCATCCCTGGAGGTGTTTAGGAAGAGCCTGGATGAGGCACTTGGTGCCATGGTTTAGTTGATTAGATGACGTTGGGTGATAGGTTGGACTTGATGATCTCAAAGGTCTTTTCCAACCTGGTTAATTCTATTCTATTCTATTCTATTCTATTCTATTCTGTTCTGTTCTGTTCTGTTCTGTTCTGTTCTAATAGAATAATAAAGGCTAGTGGCTAAACATTATACTCAAATACTTTTATTTTTATTTTTTAAAACTTTTGTACTATGTGTTCAAATTAAAACCAGAATAAAGAAGAATCTCCAAAACCAATTCAAAGTCTCAGGATCCCAAAAGAAGTTAGATTTTAAAAGAGGAATTTTCTTTGCCATGAACACTTTAGAAGTGTTGGCTTTCAAGCCTTCACCCAAATGTCACATACTCATTCTCTATACATTTTTTTTCCCTGAATACCAATGGAGTTTGTAAAGCAGAAAGAAGCAATTAAAAAAAATATCTCTGTGATGTGTTTAGGCTTATCTGAACTAATCTCAAACTAATCTCGAATTTTACACTCTGCAGAGTGCCAAAAGCGTGCTATAAAAAGAAGTAACAGCTCCGGACCAGAGGCTTCTGTTTCCTGAAGTCTCACACTGTTAGAACTGGCTTTAGGGAGGATGGGAGCGATCTATAGCCATTAACAGCACATTAAATTATCCCATTAGGCTAAAGTGCAGAAACGTGAACTGTTACGCTTCTATTTTTATTACGACCGTCCTTAAGCCTGGAAGGATGATGTGTGAGATGCAGAAATACCAGCCCACGAGCTGTAACAAATTATCACAAATAAAGGGGTTCCTGAAAAGCTAAGAAAGCTCTTAATGACAGCTTCTTCTCTAAATAGGTGTCAGGCTCCTATTTGACAGTCGACAGCGTAGCTGAGCACTCTGAACCGTGGCTTTTTGCTGTTCATCTACAGAAGGCAGTAGAAAAGTCCGAAAATCTCCTTGTCAGAGATGTTATTTTTGTGTAGTCTTGATCAATAATCACGAGCAACAGTTCTCTCTGCTGGGGGGCGGGAGGGAGGGGGGTGGAATCACAAAGGACTGCAGAACAGCCACCACCTCCTGCCAAGATGCAAAGGCACAAAAACTTGGCATCAGCTGTGTTTGGCAAGATGAATGTCTTCCATTAGTCCTAATGTGAAAAGAGACTCAGTCTTTCTAGGACACCCTGATTCCCATTTCCCGTTGCTAGTAAGGGAAGAAAGGGCATCTGAATGTTTTATTTGTCACCAAAAAATCTTAACAAATAAACACTTCAACCTCAGAAAGCATATCTGAACATCTTCCAATTATACTGCAGCATTGTGCCTGATTAATTGCTGCTGCTCCATGGTGTTTGCAGTTTTGTAAAGATGAGTTACAGCTCTTTCATCAACCATAATTGTGAAGCACTGTATTACAAAGATCTTATCTCAGAAAAGAAGTTGCATGGCACAACTAAACCCTCCCAAAGCTATTAATAAATACAGTTTATTTTCTGAGTGCTGTAGCTTTATCATTCAGTGTGGTCTAGCTTTTGAAAACTAAACCCTCCCAAAGCTATTAATAAATACAATTTATTTTCTGAGTGCTGCAGCTTTATCTTTTAGTGTGGTCTAGCTTTTGTTGTTGCTGCTGTGGTACTCTTGCTCTTGGAAAGCAGAAGCATTTCTGCAGCTGAAGATGGCTTGTGTTTTGTTGGTAGAACATCATAGCACCTAAAGGTTCCAAGAAAACACATGGCCCTGGTTTTCTCTGATCTGCATTGCTATAAGTAGGATGGGAAACTGGGGTTTTAGCTTGTGGACATTGCTGAGAGGACAAATATTTTTCCCCATTCTACATCAGATTGTAAATGAGTTATTTGTCATTTCATAGAATCATAGAATTGTCAGAGTTGGAAGGCACCTCAAGGATCATCCAGTTCCAACCCTCCTGCCATGGCCAGGGACACCTTACACTACATCACGTTGCCCAGAGCCACATCCAGACAGGCCTTAAAAACCTCCAGGGATGAGGCTTCCACCACCTCCCTGGGCAACCTGTGCCAGTGTCTCACCACCCTCATGGGGAACAACTTCTTTCTAACGTCCAATCTGAATCTACTTTCTAGTTTTGTTCCATTCCCCCCAGTCCTATCACTCCCTGACACCTAATAAGTCCCTCCCCAGCTTTCTTGTGGCCCCCTTCAGATACTGGAAGGCCACAATTAGGTCTCCTTAGAGCCTTCTCTTCTCCAGACGGAACAACCCCAACTCCCTCAGTCTGTCCTCATAGGAGAGGTGCTCCAGCCCTCTGATCATTCTCATGACCTTTCTCTGGACACTCTCCAGCACCTCCAGAACCTTCCTGTAACAGAGGCTCCAGAACTGGACACAGTACTCCATGTGGGGTCTCACCAGAGCAGAGCAGCGGGGGAGAATCACCTCCATCGACCTGATGGCTATGCTTGTCTTGATGCAGCCCAAGCTCTGCTTGGCTCTCTGGGCTGCAAGTGCTCACTGCTGGCTCCTGTTGAGCTTCTCATCCACCAGCACCCCCAGGTCCTTTTCTTCAGGGTTGCTCTCAAACCAGTCACTGCCTGGGATTGCCCCGACCCAGCTGCAGGACCTTGCACTTGTTCTTGTTGACCCTCATGAGGTTGTCATGGGCCCACCTCTCCAGCCTGTCAAGATCCCTCTAGATGGCATTTCCATTTTAAAATGTCCTATTTTTTTCATTTGGACCAGACACTAAACTACAGACATCGATTATTTTTATACACTTACCTGCCGTGTCACAGACAAGGTCAATACATGGAAATTCCTCATGATGGTATTCTTCCACAGCAGCCATGTCACAGATCAGCCTCCTTTTTGGTAAGTGAATCAGGCAGATTCCTGCAAGTGCCTGGGAGAGACTAAGCTTGTCTCTCCTTGTGTGACTCAACAAAGATAAAATCACTTGCTGCTTGCCCATACAATATGTTGTTGGGCAGAGCCACTGGAACGACCCTTGGAAGGTGCAAAAGATAACATCAATCACTGGACCACAGCTGGCCTCACAACAATGGACCGAGGCCACCTTCGGGAATATGCATAAGACAAGAAAATCTCCACCCATCAAGTACCCTGGAAAGGGTGAGACAATGGATTCACTACCTGTTTCCTGATGTGTAATGAGTGTGTGGGCACATAGATGGAGAAGGAAGAGGCGGAGCCCCCCCTCCATCTAGACCCCTGCCCAAACACACAGGAATACACAGAAAGATTTCCTGGGGAACGATACCTGGATATTTACCTAAGGAGGATTTCCTGGCCCCTGAATTCCTGAGGGACAATGCTTGGACACATACCTAAGGACTAAAAACTGTATAAAAGGCTTGAGCCACTACTGGCTTGGAAGAAGAAAAACGCAGAAGAAAAACGGAGAACCGAAAACACAGATGAAGGAAAACACAGGACAATGCTGCTGAGAAAGAGAGCACGAGAGATGGAAAAGCCCAGGACTGAACCCTCTCTCCATGTCCTAAGTTCCACCTGCTGCAACTCATGGAGCTGAAGAGGCTGCCCAGAGGGATCACATCTCTTCTACAGCCAAAGCCTCAGCACCTCTCCTCTACAGACCCAACATCTCCTGCAGCACCTTTCCTCCACAGACTCGAACCATTTTGGGGGGGCGAGGGGTGTGGTAATATAATTCCTTTCCTCTTCTCTCTCTCTTCTTTCTCACTCTCTATTCTCTCTCTCTCCCCTTCTGATCCATCCACTTTATTTATGTCATAAATAGTCTAGCTGTTGATATTTTGGCCTCATTTTTGCCTCTAATTTCACAACACAGGAATATTCAAAAGAACTGAGTCTCTTTCCCTCTCCGGACCGAGACAGTGTCTCATCTTACAGATTTTCTGCAGTCCCTAAATGCTGTCATCTGATGTGTCCTTGATGTGACCTCTCCAGTTTTTCCATAAAATTGTTAATTTAAGCACAGAAAATTGAGAGCAGCATTCAAACTTAATCTCATAGTGGCTTGTGCCGAGACTGGTGCAACCTGTGCTCAGTGGGCCACAAGAACCTTGTCCCATCAAGGAGAAGGCATCTGTCTTCTGGCAGGAAGTGGGTAGGGGACACCACAGCAGTAAAAAAAAATAAATTAAGCAAGCAGAGGCTGAGGAGATCTGTGGTGTGATCTGCTCACCCTGGTGGATTGTAACCTTGAGCAACTTCTGCCCACTGAAGGAAAAAGGCACAAAAAAATTACTTGAATGCATGGCTGTAGCATCCCAGGCACCCAGCACCAGAACAGGAGGACACAGGCTCAAGCTGTGCCAGGGGAAGTTAAGGCTGGAAGTGAGGAGAAAGTTCTTCACAGAGAGAGTTGTTAGCCATTGGAATGTGCTGCCCAGGGAGGTGGTGGAGTCACCATCACTGGAGGTGTTCAAGAGGGGATTGGACGTAGTAGTCATGAGGTCTTGGGTGAGAGGTTGGACTTGATGATCTTTGAGGTCTTTTCCAACCTTGTTGATTCTATGATTCTATGATTCTGTGCACTTGTTAAAGAAGAAAGGTGATAAAAGGAGCTTCCTTTGGGCTCCATTCTTTCTCCTAGAATTGGGCTCACTGAGGATCAGACTCTGCTGTCATTGATCCTGTGTGACACTGCTGTATAGAGCAGAAATTGACCCATCTGGTGGATGTGGGGAGGCCTGTGGATGTAGTCTACCTGGACTTCAGCAAGGCCTTTGACACTGTCCCCCACAGTAAACTGCTGGCTAAGCTGTCAGCTCGTGGCTTGGACAGCAACACTCTGTGCTGGGTTAGGAACTGGTTGGAGGGCCGAGCCCAGAGAGTGGTGGTGAATGGTGCCACATCCAGCTGGCAGCTAGGCACTAGTGGTGTCCCCCAGGGATCAGTGCTGGGCCCCATGCTCTTTAACATCTTCATTGATGATCTGGATGAGGGGGTTGATCAAGTGCCACGTCCAATCCCCTCTTGAACACCTCCAGAGATGGTGACTCCACCTCCTCCCTGGGCAGCACATTCCCATGGCCAATTACTATTTCTGGGAAGAACTTTCTCCTCACCTCCAGCCTAAATGTCCTGTGGTACTGTGAAAACTGTCATACATCCCCTGGCACAGCTTGAGACTGTGTCCTCTTGTTCTGGTTCTGATTGCCTGGGAGAAGAGACCAACCCTCACCTGGCTACAACCTCCCTTGAGGTAGTTGTAGACAGCAATAAGGCCTCCTCTGAGTCTCCTCTTCTCCAGGCTAAGCAATCCCAGCTCCCTCAGCCTCTCCTCACAGGGCTGTGCTCGATACCTCTCCCCAGCCTTGTCGCCCTTCTTTGGACACGTTCAAGTGTCTCAATGTCCTTCTTAAACTGAGGGGCCCAGAACTGGACACAGGACTCAAGGTGTGGCCTAACCAGTGCTGAGTACAGGGCACAATGACTTCCCAGCTCCTGCTGGCCACACTATTCCTAATGCAGGCCAGGATGCTATTGGCCTTCTTGGCCACCTGGGCACACTGCTGGGTCATATTCAGCTGGCTGTCAATCAGTACCCCTGGCTCCCTTTCTGCCTGGCTGCTCTCCAGCCACTTCAACCCCATCCTTAGAGCTCTTTTTCAACCAAAACAATCCCATGATTCTAACTTCTCAATTTCTGTGGCCACATGAGCTTTGAGAGTCACTGTGAGGAAATATGTCTTGCAAGCGAGTTTCTGGAGGAGTAGGTGGAAAGAACAGATCTCAAATTCAATCTAGTTTTCTTAATTAGTACAGGCTCTTTCAGTACCAGGGTTTTAAAGCTCTAGGCATACTACATGAACACTGTAAAGTGAAGCTCACAGAGTCTGTCCTTGGCTTGGGCTGTGCTCCTTTTTGTATGACAATGACCAAGGACTAGTGGCTGCAGCTCCACATAGAGGCAGTCTGCATGTTCCTCTTTTTACCTCCAGGAGCAACTGCATGCATACTTGCTAAACACACACTTTCCTATCCTTACTTCCTGAAAACATAAATTGTGCAAACTGCAGCATAAGCATTATTCCAACTTCTTCTGGTAATTGGTTTAATGGATACTAAGAGCTGGAGAAGCAATGCAGCCTGCAAAATTTATTGCTATAGCTAATTACAGAGAGTGTGCATGTGCAGCATGCTGCAAAGAAGAGAAACGTATCCAAGTGCACACATGCAGAAAGCATCCCTAAATACTCCTTCTAATGAAAGATCCAAATGAAATTTCCTGAAGTGCTTCTAATCTAAGTGTTTGAAAAAGAAATCCAATCCTAACATAGTTAGCATGCTCACAAAGCAACCTTTGGCGGCCAGCTTCAAAGTGTTTGGCAAGGTGTCAGCATTTGTTTGTAAATACTCTGAACGTTTTGAGCCACAGATTCTAAAAGCCTTTAGCCAAGTCACAGACATAGCATTCTAGCTGCTCACTGTATGAAAGAGGGGAGCTTCACCAGCAGCTTGGTACGAAGGAGCCATCATTACTTACCTATGCAAAGGGCAACAGAGTTGGTGAGGGGTTGGAACACAAGCCCTGTGAAGAGAGGCTGAGGGAGCTGGGGTTGCTTAGCCTGGAGAAGAGGAGGTTCAGGGGTGACCTTATTGCTGTCTGCAACTACCTGAAGAGAGGTTGTAGCTAGGTGGGGGTTGGTCTCTTCTCCCAGGCAACCAGCACCAGAACAAGAGGACACAGTCTCAAGCTGTGCCAGGGAAGGTTCAAACTGAATGTTAGGAGGAAATTCTTCACAAAGAGAGTGATTACCCTTTGCAATGTACTGCCCAGGGAGGTGGTGGAGTCATGTATTGGGTTGAACTGAGATGGAGTTAATTCTCCTCACAGTATTGTTCTAGTGCTGTGGTGTTTTGTTTCTTTTTTCAGCAGTAGTTGATAACACAGCAGTGTTTTGGCTACAGCTAAATCCAGTATTCAAGCTGTGTCCTTTCAACATTTCCCTGCCCCAGGAGTACATTGAGGGGTGGGCAAAATCTTGGGAGGGGACACAGCTGAGCTAGCTGACTCAGACTGGCCAAAGAGGTATTCCATACCATATGACGTCAGCTCAGGTATAAGTAGGAAGTGAAAGAAGGAAGTGTGGGGATTCATCCATGGCGTTTATCCTCCCAAGGAACCATCAAGCTTAGAGAGCCCTGCTTCCCGAGACCGACCACCGTCCTGCCGATGGGAAGTAGAGACTAACATCTCTCTCTCTCTGCTTTCTTTGCTTCCACGCGGTCTATTGCTGTTTGCTCATTAGTGTTATTAAATTGCTCTTATCTTATCCCCGGCTTCTGTTATATTTTCTTTCCCTTCTTCCCCTCTTCACTTAAGAGGGGGAGTGATAGAGCGGCTTGGTGGGTATCTGGCCTCCAGGCCAGGGCCAAACCACCACAAGTCACTAACTGGAGGTGTTTAGGGGGAGACTTGATAGGGTGCTTGGTTGCATGGTTTAGTTGATTCGATGATGTTGGATGATGGGTTGGATGCAATGATCTTGAAGGTCTCTTCCAACCTGGTTTGTTCTATTCTATTCCATTCTATTCTATTCTATTCTATTCTATTCTATTCTATTCTATTCTATTCTATCCAGCAATTACTTGCCTCTCTTGCTCCTTGCTTATACACAGATCTGTTTCCTAAGGTCACCATGCCTGCCTTCTAACAACAAAAATGATAAAGCCTAAGTGATTGGGAAATTGTCGTTTCATCCTGATGCATTTTTTGACCACAGCCTGATGTTCTTTAATAAGCTTTTGAATTAAACCTTTGCTTCCCCCATATCAACAGTTCTACAAGGAGTAGAATTAGTCAAATTAATTAGTTAAATTAGCGACATGCAGAATCATCATGCTAAGATGTAGAAACTGTCTATGGACCAGGTCCAAACTCAATTAACTTAATTACTTCCTTAGCATTTACTTCAGCATGCCTCAGTCCATCCCTGCATTTGTTTTAGGACCAGTTTCCCCTCTTGGCTCTGGCACTGTGTTGCTGTCTTGACAGCTGCAGAAAAAGGAAGGTCCCAGCCTTGTGGGGGTGCATGCTGAGCCTTTCCATAGCAACTGCAAGATATATTCTTCTGTGTCTGCAGGTGAACCTGCAGTAGATGACGCACAGGGGACAGTGATCAGTACTGGGAAAGAGAGGTAGGTACTGCTGGTGGACAAGAGTGGCTTCCCTTCCAAATTCTACTCATCTCATTGGGGTGGGCAGACCTGGGAAGCCCCTGAGATTGAACACACCCAAGTGCCGGGTTCTGCACATTGGCCACAGCAACCCCATGCAGAGCTACAGGCTGGGGTCAGAGTGGCTGGGGAGCAGACAGGTAGAAAGGGACCTGGGGCTACTGGTTGTTGGTAGGCTGAACATGAGCCTGCAGTGTGCCCAGGCAGCCAAGAAGGCCAGTGGCATCCTGGCCTGCATCAGGAACAGTGTGGCCAGCAGGAGCAGGGAGGTCATTCTGCCCCTGTACACTGCACTGGTTAGGCCACACCTCGAGTACTGTGTCCAGTTCTGGGCCCCTCAGTTTAGGAAGGAAGTTGACTTGCTGGAGCGTGTCCAGAGAAGGGCAAGGAAGTTGGTGAGGGGCTTGGAACACAGCCCTATGAGGAGAGGCTGAGGGAGCTGGGGTTGCTTAGTCTGGAGAGAAGGAGACTCAGGTGTGACCTTATTGCTCTCTACAACTACCTGAAGGGAGGTTGTAGACAGGCAGAGGTTGGTCTCTTCTCCCAGGCAGCCAGCACCAGAACAAGAGGACACAGTCTCAGGCTGCACCAGGGGAGGTTTAGGCTGGAGGTTAGGAAGAAGTTCTACACAGAGAGAGTGATTGCCCATCGGAATGGGCTGCCTGGGGAGGTGGTGGAGTCACCATCATTGGAGGTGTTCAGGAGGAGACTTGATGGGGTGCTTGGTGCCATGGGTTAGTTGTTTAGGTGGTGATGGATTGGTTGATGGGTTGGATGCGATGATCTTGAAGGTCTCTTCCAACCAGGTTTATTCTATTCTATTCTTCTGCCAGGCAAGCACTCTCTGCTGCAGCACCACTTGCCAGGGCAGATTCACATCTGAAACACCTTAGATGCTGTCTAGATTTATCCATCCTTTCCAGAGAACCCTGCCTTCCTCAAACAGCCCTCAGTGTGTGATTGGAATATTGTTAGGGAAACAATGCATTTATATGTTGTTGGAGCTCCTCCAAAATACAACTCAGTGTCTTTGAACTTTTGAGGTACTTGAGCTTTCAGGCTTTGTACCCAAGTGCCTCCCTAACCTTCTGAGGCAAAGAAAGGACATATGCTACTACTTTCCAATTAACAGTCTTAGTATGGTTAAAACCAGCAGGTAAAATGCCTTCTAATATCTCAATTTATGGCTGGCTGATTGCATGTCTGGAAAGGTGGTTTGGCTGTGGCTTCACTTTTTTACAGGTAAACAAAGGACTGCTGTTGGCATGCTCCAAGGACTGCATTGTAAGGGTAACAAATATGAAATGAGGTTGCTAGTCAGAGGGAGCAGCAAAACATTAGCTAAGCTTGGGATAAAAGGAGGGTATACATGCAGTTACTCTAAACTCTAATGAATTTCATCCACCATCTGCTTTCCCCCCCTGTCCAAACTATTCATCTGTGTGCCCTTTTTTTAGTTCTTTTCTCACTTTCCCTTCCATCTGTCTTTCTGGATAAAATCAGTTTACTATGGAAATAATTGTTATTGTCAACAAAGCAGTGCTGCATCATATACTAATCCCCACGAAAGACTGAAAGGGAAGGCAATGAAGAAATGGGATAAGGTGTTCAAGAGAGCACAGTGAAGGCAGGAACTAACACTGTATGAAACAGATTCCTGAAATCAATGCCTCAGAGACCTTAAAGCTCATGTAGACATAGTCCATCAATAGCCTATGATCTAGAAAGCCCACATGGAAAAGCCCACATTGAGAGTCCAGTGCAGAGCCACAAAAATGATTAAGGGAGTGGAATATTTTCCTTATGAGGAGAGACTGAGGGAGCTGAGGCTCTTTAGCTTAGAGAAGAGGAGAGTGAGAGGTGACCTCAGTCATGTTTATAAATGTGTAAAGGGTGAGTGCCAAGAGGATGGAGCCAGGCTCTGCTCGGTGGTGGCCAGTGACAGGACAAGAGGCACTGGGTGGAAGCTGAGGCACAGGGAGTTCCTGTGGAGGAAGAATTATTTCACTGTGAGAGTGGCAGAACACTGGAACAGGTTGCCAAAGGGGTTTGTGGAGTCTCCCTCTACGGAGATATTCAAGACCTGCTGTCTACAACTCCCTGAAGGGAGGCTGTAGCCAGGTGAGGGTTGGTCTATTCTCCAGGCAACCAGCACCAGAGCAAGAGGACACAGTCTCAAGCTGTATCAGGGGAGGTTCAGGCTGGATGTTAGGAAGAAGTTCTTCATAGAAAGAGAGATTGGCCATTGGAATGTGCTGCCCAGGGAGGTGGTGGAGTCCTCATCACTGGAGGTGTTTAGGAAGAGACTGGATGGGATGCATGGTGCCATGGTTTAGTTGATCAGATGGTGTTGGATGATAGGTTGGACTTGGTGATCTCAAAGGTCTCTTCCAACCTGGTCTATTCTATTCTATTCTATTCTATTCTATTCTATTCTATTCTATTCTATTCTATTCTATTCTATTCTATTCTATTCTATTCTATTCTATTCTATTCTATTCCAGTCTAGTCTAGTCTAGTCTAGTCTAGTCTAGTCTAGTCTAGTCTATTCTGCCTGGGTGTGTGATCTGGTATAGGTGATCCTGCTCTGGCAGGGGGGTTGAACTAGGTGATCTCTTGTGTCCCCTTCCAGCCCCTAACATTCTATGATTCTGTGAAATGTTCCTTCTGCTTCAGTTTCTGTGGATGCAAAAAGTCTGCATGTATGTCTTCACAGAAACATGGAAGCAGAGGAAGAAGGCACTACCTGTCCTGTTAAGAGCAGGCTGGATGAGGCTCTGGCCAGCCTGATGTAGTGTGGGGTGTCCCTGCCCATGGCAGGGGGGTTGGAACTAGATGATCCTTGTGGTCCCTTCCAACCCTGACTGATACTATACTACTATACTATGATTTTCAGATGGAATATAGAATCATAAAATGTTAGGGTTTGAAAAGGCACCTCTAGAGATCATCTAGTTAAACCCCCCTGACAAAGCAGGATCATCTAGGGCAGGCTGCACAGGAACACATCTAGATTTGATGAAATAATCATGAAATAAAGTTCTTCTTGGAATGAAAGCAAAATTTAGGGAGAGGTATACCTGTGTGGGACACTCCTGCTGTATTAGAATATACTCCCAGAGGTAAAGTGTGTCTTCCTTTACTAAGATAACTGGACTAGATGACCTTTGGAGGTTCCTTCCAAGCCGAACCATTCTATGATTCTATGATTCTGTGAAATTGTCAAATACATCTTGGCTTCAACAGATGTAAATAAATGCTTAATACCATTCCAGCAGCAAAGTCACCCTTTGACAGGTAACTCAATACTTTGAAAAGTCAAAATATTTGCTTATTTTCCACTGCAGTCAAATGAGCTCGGATATGAGTTGCTCAAAATGTGTATTGCCCAGACTGGTGTGGCTTCTGCTGTGCCAGGTGTTGTAAGTGAATCAGTCCTTGCCAGAAGTCAAAGACCAGTCTTAGCAAAACAAAGAGGAGGCTGAAGATGGTGAGGGGCAGATTTTGGGTGGCAAAAACACTACAGGATGTATCCCCAATATATCAAGCCTCCTGCCCCTCGATAGCGATAAGCTACACCTATCTATACCAGCAGCTTGCTAACATCAAAGAGAGCATTTTGCTTCTTTGCACAGCTAGAGGGTCACCTGTGGCTTTCCCAATGGCATTTATATCCAACCTAGATTTTTGAATGAAAAACTGGTAACTCAATGGTGGAGCAAGCTCTGGGACCCTAACCATGGAAACAGCAGCTATTTTTGTCAGTTGTTTACACCAAAGTGTAAGAGAGAAAATGTCCTCTGAGAGAAAACCTTTGGAAGCTACTTGCCTACAATAGCTTGCTCTTTCTGAACCTACTGCAACTATTAAGTAGATTCATGCAGAAGCCATTTTAGGTAGGTAGGCTGCTTGTCTGCATGTGAATGGTTCATCACAGGGACATAGGATCAACCAGGATGGAAAAGACCACGGAAATCATCACGTCCAACCTATTACCTAATACCTAACACTTCCTGACAACTAAACCATGGCTCCAAGTGCCACATCCAATCCTTTTTTGAACGCCTTCAGTGATGGTGACTCCACACCTCCCTGGGCAGCACATTCCAATGGCCAATCTCTCTTTCTGGGAATAACTTTCTCCTCACCTTGAGCCTAAACTTCCCCTGGCACAGCTTGAGACTGTGTTCTCCTGTTCTGGTGCTGGGTGACTGGGAGAAGAGACCAACCCCCACCTGGCTACCTTTCAGGTAGCTGTAGAGAGCAATGAGGTCTCCCCTGAGCCTCCTCTTCTCCAGGCTAAGCAACCCCAGCTCCCTCAGCCTCTCCTCATAGGGCTTGTGTTCTAAGCCCTTCACCAACTTTGTTGCCCTTCTCTGGACTCGTTCCAGCAAGTCAACCTCCTTCCTAAACTGAGGGGCCCAGAACTGGACACAGTACTCAAGGTGTAGCCTAACCAGTGCAGTGTACAGGGGCAGAATGACCTCCCTGCTCCTGTTGGCCACACTGTTCCTGATGCAGGCCAGGATGCCATTGGCCTTCTTGGCCACCTGGGCATGCTGCTGGCTCATGTTCAGCCTACTCTCAACCAGCACCCGCAGGTCCCTTTCTGCCTGGCAGCTCTCCAGCCACTCTGACCCCAGCCTGTAGCTCTGCATGGGGTTGCTGTGGCCAAAGTGCAGCACCCAGCACTTGGACTTGTTGACTGCCATCATATTGGACTCTGCCCATCTGTCCTGCCTGTCAAGGTCCCTCTGCAGAGCTCTTCTACCCTCTAACAGATCCACACCTGCCCCCGGCTTGTTGTCATCTGCAAACTTGCTAAACGGTGGACTCAATCCCCTCGTCCAGATCATCAATAAAGACATTATCTTTCACAGAAGTGGCCAGTATAAGTTATAACTGGGCTTTTGCCTTTCTAATTTTTCTCCTACATGACCTAACAACATCCTTAAATGTATCTCGAGTTTCCTCCACCCCTTTCCAAAGGCTATTGTAATGGGTTGGGGCAGATCCCCTCCCCACCACAGGCAGAAATAACGACTCACCAGGGGGTATATGATGCAGCACCAGGGGGGCACCCAGCTCAAACTACAACAGCTATTTCCCCCCATTTTTTCCCCTCTTTCCCCCCAGCCACTATTTTCCCCCCTGTTTTGTTTTGCCTTTTTCTTTTTGATGGCCAGCTGTACAATGAAGGAGGAACTGGGGGTACTGTAGATGAACTCAAGTTTTTTTGTCTGAGTCTGTGGGAAGAGAAAAAAAAAAGATGTCATGAGCAATGATGATGCCTGAGTGGAATCATAGGTTGAAAGTAGAAGGAAAGATGCTCCACCACTGTTTCCCCACCTTTCGGCTGCTACTGGCAATTTCTTTAACCTCAGCTTGTGGAAATCAGTGTCTTCATGCAAGAGCAACTGACTCATAGAATCATAGAATCAATAAGGTTGGAAAAGACCTCAGACATCATCAAGTCCAACCTGTCACCACAGACCTCATGACTACTAAACCACTGCACCAAGTGCCACGTCCAATCCCCTCTTGAACACCTCCAGGGATGGTGACTCCACCACCTCCCTGGGCAGCACATTCCAATGACGAACGACTCGCTCAGTGAAGAACTTTCTCCTCAGCGCCAGCCTAAACTTCCCCTGGCACAGCTTGAGACTGTGTCCTCTTGTTCTGGTGCTGGTTGCCTGAGAGAAGAGACCAACCCCCACCTGGCTATAATGACCACATGTAAATAAGAAACCAATGCTGTAATTCCATGAAAGGGAAAGGGCCTGGAAAGTGAGTGTCTGAGTCTTTTGGAAATGGCTGTGCTTTTGACTCAAAATGAGTAACAGGATTAGCTGCTCTGTCAGAGAGGTTATTGTAACACAACTCTGTGCTGTAAAGTTCAAGGGCATACCTTGGTAACAAACTTCAGCAATCTGGTGCTGTGTTACTGGTGCTAGAGAGATAAAAAAACAATGTGCAAGAGCCCAGGAGTTCAGTGCCAGCAACAGGTTTGACAGCTGTCTGTAAAAAGAGGTAGTAAAGGATATTTATTTCTCCAAGCTTGAGTCTAAATCCACTAATAAGCTGTAAATTCCTGACCAGCAGACACCAGGGCTGGCACTGCAATCAAGGGACTTTACTGGCACCAGAAATCCCACTGGAGTGAATTGGAAAGCAGATAGCTGTAATGCTACCCTGTGACTGCTTGTAAGATCAAGGCACACCATCTGCACAGAGCTGTTTTAAAGCCCTCATCGATCTGCTGTGTCCTTGCCACCTTTCTGTACCCTTGATTATCAAGGGCAGCATGGCCATTTTAACACCCCAGTGCACTCTCATTGAAAATCTATGGTGATGGTTATGGGTCAGTAGGCTGATAAAGTGGATCTCTTGCATGGCACTGTGAATCTCACCCGTGGCACTTCTGTCAGTTCAAGAGCACTCATTGCTGACAGATGGAGCACAGGTACTTGAGGTGGGCATTGCTGAACCTGCTTCCTGCTGAAGGCAGCAGAAATTGCAGACACAATGGCTTTTCTGGAGGCAGCACACATGGCTTGTGTGGTGCTGTAAGAAGGGAAAAATTTCTGCAGTGTCTCAGACCTTTGGCAAGTCTGTATGGAGGGGGGAAAAGTGTCTGACTTACGTTTCTTCCTCACTAGTGCTGCACATTTTACACACGCACAAAAAAAGTGCAAGCACCATTTTCTGATAGACCCACATTTATTTTCAATCACAGAAAGCTTGCAGCTGACACTGAGCTAAACATGGGCACTATAACAGAAAAATAGCACAGAGCCTGAGAGCTGACACCAAAACACAAGCTGCATCACTGTGGTGGGGGTTTCTGAAGTCCACTGGTTTTAGGGTCACCTTTCAAGCATGTCCACTAACACATGAACTGAAGAGCATCAGCCTTTCACAGCAAGTTTCCATTTGCTGCAGAGCCAGTCTGCAATACAGCCAAAACACCCACACTCTGTGCATTGTTGTTTCCTTCCCCAAACCAACCTCCAAAGGGCTGCCAACAAAGCTGAAACTATGGAGCAGAGATGCATCACTGGATTTTTTTTTGCAGTACCTGAGTGATTGCTGTAGCCTTTGGTACTAGTATATACATGAGGTCAGAGTAATAACTCATGGTGGGGAGGAGCTCATGGGGATGCCTATTTCATTGCCACTGCTTTGACAGGTTTCAGGCCAGCCTCATAGAGGCCACAGGAAACAGCTATCTGAGCATCTGCCTTGCTTCCAAGGCAGGTCTGTTCAGCCAGGGGTGAGCTGCTGTGATTGCATAAATATTGAGGGACTGGCAGACACAGATTTGCTATTGCAGGAGGCAGAGGCACACCACAGTGTGACAGCAGGCATGGGCTGGAGCTGCAGAACAATGCTTACGCCCCTCATAAATCCATGTCCAGCCAATGCCCACAGGTAGTGCCTGAATGGATGCTGCTGCTTTGCCACAGAGATGGAGCTGCAAAGGTACTCAAAGGCCTCTTCTGTTTGTGTGTAAGTTGTGTCATGATTTACAACTTCTCTTCTGGATTGCTTAGCCTGGAGAACAGGAGGCTCAGGGGAGACCTTATTGCTCTCTACAACTACCTGAAGGGAGGTTGTAGCAGGTAGGGGTCGGTCTGGAGTCTGGATGAGACACTTGGTGCCGTGGTTTAGTTGATTAGATAGTGTTGGGTGATAGGTTGGACTTGATACTCTTGAAGGTCTTTTCCAACCTGGTCTAGTCTATTCTATTCTATTCTATTCTATTCTATTCTATTCTATTCTATTCTATTCTATTCTCTCAGACAACCAGCATCAGAACAAGAGGACACTGTGTCAAGATAGTGCTGGGTGATAGGTTGGCCTGGATGATCTTGGAGGTCTCTTCCAACCTGGATGATTCTATGATTCTTGTGGGGAACCAAGCATTGCCTTGCCTATTATGTAGCTGCAGACAGATCCTAGTAGACTCTTTGAATTTCAGTTGCTGCCTTTATTTTCAAGAAATTAAACCTTCATTATTCTACCCAGACTGAAAAAAAAATCAGAGTACATCCATTTAGCCCTTGCAGGGAACTGAATTAGAATAGAATTAGAATAGAATTAGAATAGAATAGAATAGGATAGAATAGAATAGAATAGGATAGAACAGAATAAACCAGGCTGGAAAAGACCTTTGAGATCATCAAGTCCAACCTATCACCCAGCATCATCTAATCAACTAAACCATGGCACCAAGTGCCTAATCCAGACTCTTCCTAAACACCTCCAGTGATGGTGACTCCACCACCTCCCTGGGCAGCACATTCCAATGGCCATTCTTTCTGGGAAGAACTTCTTCCTAACATCCAGCCTGAACCTCCCCTGGCACAGCTTGAGACTGTGTCCTCTTGTTCTGGTGCTGGTTGCCTGGGAGAAGAGACCAACCCCCACTTGGCTACAGCCTCCCTTCAGGAAGTTGGAGAGAGCAAGAAGGTCTCCCCTGAGCCTCCTCCTCTCCAGGCTAAGCAACCCCAGCTCCCTCAGCCTCTCCTCACAGGGCTGTGCTCCAAACCCCTCCCCAGCTTTGTTGCCCTTCTCTGGAGACCTTCCAGCAACTCAACATCTTTCCTAAACTGAGGGGCCCAGAACTGGACACAGGACTCAAAGTGTGGCCTAACCAGTGCAGTGTGCAGGGAACTGAATTATCACTGACCAGAAGAGATGAGACATGAGCGTTGACAATGGAGAGTGAGCAAGAAGGGCTGCTGCTGATTTTATCTGAAGTGAAAAAAAGTTTTCAAAGTATCATAGCAGTCAGTATCCAAAGGAGGCATCCATTTTCAGGCATTCTTCTCAAAACCCATTTATTTTTAAAAAGGATAAACAAACAAGCAAACAAACAAACGAAATTCTCCAATTCCTTTTTTTTTTTTAAGGGTTTTTTTAATTTATTTGTTTTTCCTAGGTGAAAAAAAAAAAAGTAAAAATCCAAATTGCAAGCAGTGTGATTTTAAAAGGGACAGATTATCTGGCTGTAAAGTCAAGGGCAGCCTCCTATAAATCTCACACACACCCGTGTTTGAAGCCTACCGGTTGCCATGGTTACCATGACATTGCTAGTCTTATTTATAGCCCTGTGCTATATATATTGCTTTCCAGAAGGCATAAAAGGGATAGCTGACTGTGAAGGAATCTGGGAACTGCACATGAAAAAAGAGATGCAGAGGCAAAAGGAAAATAAAATCAAATCTAATTAAAGAGTGGCTGCTGAACGGGATGTTGGCTTTTGCAGTGCAGGGTGGGGGCTCCTTCCTCACGGGCGGGCAGGAGGGATGCTGGTGGCCTTGTGGCTCCTTTGCCCTGAGCCCACCCTAAGGACATCTGTGGTGAGGGAGAACTGGGGCACTGCTCAGTATCCCTGCAGGCTTCTGAGGCAAGATTTCCTGGCACTTGTCGGCATTGCTGAGGGACAGAAGGGAGTTCATGAGTGGCTGTACAGGTGGGAGAAGGCCTGGGGACAGGCAATGTCAACCTCTGACATCAGCCCCCTCCAACACTGTACCCTCAAGGCAGACAGATGCAGATGTCAGCAATGTCCCACCTCTCTCAAGGGGACAGTGACTGGTTTTCCTTCCTCTCTGAAGCAGACTGTAACATAGGTGTGTGGCGTCATGTGTGTGTGTTACCTATACACAGAAGTAATCTACAGGAGGATACTAAAAAGGGAAATGAAAAAAAAAAATCAAGTCAGCAGCAGCATTTGTGCAGGGGCTGCCTTGCAATATAGGATAAAGACATGCCTGCAGGTCTGTAGAAAATGGATTTAAAGGCAGAGAACAAGGAATTTGGAAGCAAGGGGGAAAAAGAAGGAAAGAAAGGAAATGAGGGAAGAGGAGGTTTGGGAAGGGCAGGTTTGGGAAGGTTTGGGAAAGGATGGGGAGGGGAGGGGAGGTTTAGAAAGGGAAGGTTTGGGAAGGGAAGGTTTGGGAAGGTTTGGGAAGGGAAGGTTTGGGAAGGTTTGGGAAGGGAAGGTTTGGGAAGGGAAGGTTTGGGAAGGTTTGGGAAGGTAAGGTTTGGGAAGGT